>NC_042628.1:59249864-59549864 GCF_901001135.1 Rhinatrema bivittatum | reverse complement strand
GCTTGGATGATTCAAACCTGGATGACCCGGAAGATGGTTTTGGGCTTGTTCTGAGGGTAGATCAGGATGACTAAGCCGATCTGACGGCAGATATTGATCAGGACAGGGATAAGGACATGGCTGATCTGGATCCCAATAATGGAGGGAGATGACCCATGGGAGGTTCAATAAAGAGGAGTTGAGGCCCCTTATTTCCCATGTTCAGAAGAAGGTAGTCCAGGAGGCATCTGATAATGGTGTGCATCTGGTGTTGGTTGGACTCCGGGGCACACCGAAAGCCTTTCCTCTCCCTAAAAGGATCAAGAAGTGGTGGACCAAGAATGGGACTTCCCAGAGGAGAACCCTAAAGTGGCTAAAGCTATAACAAAGTTGTATCCCCTCATGGAAGATATCCTGCAGCTGCTGGTATTGCCGAAGGTGGATGCTTTGGTCTTGGTGGTCGCTAACAAGACTACCAGAGAAGGGCGACCAAAAGGGTGAATGGTCTTCATCAAATGACTTATGAGGAGAGATTGAAGAATCTAAATATGTACACCCTGGAGGAAAGGAGGAGCAGAGGTGACATGATACAGACTTTCAGATACTTGAAAGGTTTTAATGATCCAAAGACAGCGACAAACCTTTTCCATCGGAAATAAATCAGCAGAACCAGGGGTCACGATTTGAAGCTCCAGGGAGGAAGACTCAGAACCAATGTAAGGAAGTATTTCTTCACGGAGAGAGTGGTGGATGCCTGGAATGCCCTTCCGGAAGAAGTGGTGAAGACCAGATCTGTGAAGGACTTCAAAGGGGCGTGGGATAAACACTGTGGATCCATAAAGTCTAGAGGACGTGAATGAAGAGTGGGTGGCTCGCGGGAATGACGGCAACTGCCTAGAGATAATACTCTTATTCAATAAACATATATGCGGTTAATGCGACTTCAACATTGCTCTAAGCTTCAACGGCAAGAGGAAACGTGGAAAAAGATTTGCATTCACAAAAAAAAGCAGGGAGTAGCTTGCATGTTACGGCGGTTACTACCCCAAACCAAATAAGCCTGGTACTTCACATTCAATGCATATCCAGCATAGCTCTCTGCTTCAACGGCAGGGGGAATGAAGAAAAGTAGATCTATATACAGAAAAAAACCAACAAGGTCTGAATTATTTAGTCTTGGTAAACAAATAAACCTGGTTATAGCTTGCTTATTGCGGCAGTTACTACCCCTAACTAATTAAGCTAGATATTTCACTTAGAGGCAGTTCCAACACTGCTCTCTACATTAATGGTGGGGGTAGAAGGGAAATAGAAT
The DNA here is from genome assembly GCF_901001135.1 of Rhinatrema bivittatum. Classification (NCBI taxonomy): domain Eukaryota; kingdom Metazoa; phylum Chordata; class Amphibia; order Gymnophiona; family Rhinatrematidae; genus Rhinatrema; species Rhinatrema bivittatum. Next base: position 59,548,570 of record NC_042628.1, on the reverse strand, counting down.
CAAAAGGTTACTAAGAGTCAAGAGTAACAGATAAGGTCCATCAGGTCTAGAGGACGTGTATAAAGAGGAGGCAGCAAAACACTGCACGGAGCGGCAGTAGCCACAGAGGCATTCACGGAGCGGGATGCCAGTGGCCAGTGGTTGGTGTTCCACCTTCACGGAGCGGAAGGATGGAGGGCTGCCATCTCCAAATTTAAAAAAAAACCAAAACCCAGGGGAGGGTAAGAGTATGTAAAATTAACGGAGAGTTCAAAGGCTATAGGTATTACCAATTATTAGGCTTATTCAATATTTGTTGATAGTTAATGTGGCTTTCAATGCATACTTCACTTTCAATGCATATACAGCATAGCTCTCTGCTTCAACAGCAGGGGAGAAGAAAAACTAATACTTCACGCATATCCTGCATAGCTCTCTGCTTCAACGGCAGGGGAGAAGAAAAACAACCAATAAGGGCTGAATAACATAGTCTGGGTAAACAAATAAGTATGGGTGTAGCTTGCTTATTGCGGCGGTTACTACCCCTAACTAATCCAAATTGATATTTCACTTGGATGCAGCTCCATCACTGCTCTCTACATTAATGGTGGGGGTGAAAGGGAAATAGAACCAAAGGTTACTAAGAGCCAAGAGAAACAGATAAGTATGAGAAAAAAGAAGTGTGAGGCTTGCTGGGCAGACTGGATGGGCCGATTGGTTGTCTTCTGCCGTCGTTTCTATGTTTCTATTCTGTTTACAGGTTTGACAGTGTTAGGATGTGCAGGACTGTAAGCTAGAGATTCATCTGGAGAGGATGTTTGAGGTCTCTACACGGAGTATGTGAGTGGTGATCTGTAGAAGTCTGATGCAGAGGGCCTGTTTACACTGGGTCCAGAAATCTCAGGAGAAGACAAGATGCTGGGTGTTAATAGCCAGGAATATGGCTGCAGTGGTCTCAGCATGACATATGCTGTGCTTGCAGAATTGGTCAGTTGATATGTGGTCCAAGTCTCAGCTCTGCGATCTTCACTTTAAAGGAAGGAAAATTGTTGTTTGGGGAGGACTTGAAACAAAGGGTGAAGGTTTTGAGGGAGTCTAAAGAATAAGCTGCTGGAGGATAAGATAAGTTAGGAAATCTCTTCTGCCTCTCTCTAGGTTTCAGGAGGTGCAGCAGTTTTCGTCCCAATAAGGGTTCTGCACTGTCTCTGGGGCAGCAGTCCTTTCAAGATGTCCATAGACTCCCAGAGAGGACTCCGTCCAGGGGCCTGGTGGCTTCAAGCATTCACAATGAAGCCAGGCTGGTCCACTTTCTCATGATGGCAGTGGAAGGCTGTCTATCACATTTTTATAAAGAGAGGACTAGTATTACTTCGGACCAATAGGTCCTAGAGGTGATAAGGGACAGCTATGCTCTAGAACTTTTTCACCCCATCACACAAGCTTTCATGGTATCTCATTGTGGTGTCTAAAGCAAGTGGTGATTCGGGACACATTGTGGTGCCTTCAGTTGCTGGAATGATAGTACCAGTGGTGGCCAGGGAGTGCAGACGCGGGAGATACTCCATTTACTATTTTGTGTCAAAAGATCCTTTCGTCCCATCCTTGATCTGCAGAAGGTGAAATGTGATACTGTGAGTTCCCTGTATTTTTTTCCGTAGGGAAACGTTGCAGATGGTGATAGCAGCAGTTCTGAGTAGAGTTTTTTTGGGCCTTGCCGGACTTGACTGAAGCCTATCTGCACATACCAATTCGGGGAAGAACATCAGAGTTTCTTCGTATTATGATTCTGCGGGTAACATTTTTTAGTTTCAGGCCCTCCTGTTCGATTTGGTGACTGTACCTCGCACGTTCACAAAGGTGATGGTGGTGGCAGTGGCTCTCTGCAGGGAAGGGATCATAGTTCATACTTATCTGGATGACTGGCTTATCAGAGGGAAATCCTGAGGAGGTGTGCCGGCAGTCTGTCCGAATTGGGTGGTTGATATGGTTACTGGCCTTGAGCTGCATGGTGAATTTGGTAGTCACCTGAGCCCTACCCAGATGCTGGAATACTTGGCGGCAAAGTTTGATACTTAGCTCAGCTGAGTGTTTCTAACCTCAGAGGATTTTGAAGTTACAATTCCATGTGGTGTGGATTTTGCAGATGCCAGATTTTGGAATTATCTTCAGGTCCTGGATTCAATGGCATCCACATTGAACTTGGTGCCATGGGCCTTTGCCCACATGCACCTTCTAGAGGGGGCATTGCTGTTGTGCTGGAATCAGTTGTCTGAGTTTTATCGGCCTTTACTGCTGCAGGGTACTTCCAGGTCCAGGCTCTCGTAGTGGCTGTCTGCCCAATTTGGAGAAAGGGATGGGCCTGGAAGTGATGTATTCTGTTTTATTTATTTATTTATTTGTTTGTTTATTTAAAATCTTTTCTATACCGTCGTTAAGCGGGTGCAATCACAATGGTTTACATTGGGGCACATAACTATATTTTGTATAAAATGTCTAGGATTCTAACTAACAGGTGCCATCAAAACACTGTAACATAGTATCATAATAAATATTACTTGGTGGGTGTTTATAAGTTATTGTCCAGTTTTAGCTATAATATAAAGTACTACTTAACACTCGTTCTTTGTTTAAAAATAAAAAGGAAAGAATCTGAGTATAAAAATGAGAAGCACACGCCTTAAGAACAAAGGTGTGTGTATGTGGGGAGTTTGACTGCTCATAACCTGGATTTCCCTGGGTTCTCCTCTCAATTCTTTGTTGTATGCTTGCTTAAACAGCCATGTTAAACTTTTTTTTGAAGGTTTTGATGTTTCTTTCCAATCACAGATGCCATCCTCCAAGGATTCGGGGGGAGGGCGATCTGTCAAGACTGGACATCACAAGCACTGGTTGCCAATGGAAGCATCCTGGTCTATCAGTCGCTTGGGAACAAGGCATTGATGGAATTCCTTCCGCAAGTCCTAGGTCAGATGGTCACTGTTCTGAGACAATGGTGGCTGATATCAATCAGCAAGGGGGAGTGAAGAGTCACATGGTTGCCTAAGGAGCCCAGGATCTTTTTGCCTGGGCAGAGTGACATTTGCAGGGGATAGCTACTTCACATTTTGTGGGAGTGGACAATGGGCAAGCGGACTCTCAGCAGGCAGCAGTTGGGCCTGGGAGAATGGGAGCTGTCGTAGGAGGCCTTATCCAGTCTTTTTAGGGTAGTCCCCATCTGGATCTGATGGCATCAAGGCAGCAAGCTTCTTCAGCCACAAACGATACGTTGGAGCCAAGGGCAAAGATGCCCTGATTTTTCCATGGCCGACAGAGATCCTACTGTATATGTTCCCTTTGTGGCCATTAGTTGAGGCGCATCAAGAGGTATCCAGGCCAGGTGGTACTGGTGGTGCCAGAGTGGCTGTATTGTCTGGTTCATGGATCTGGTTCAGCTCCCTGAGATGACCTGTTAAGGCAAGGTCCTATATTCTCGGCTCAGGCGGATCACTTTTGTCTCACTTGGCATTTGAGAGCAGGCACTTACAACAGAAAAGATACTCTGAACCCATGATTTTCAAGGGCATAATTTACAATTCCTTGCAGGTTCAGGTGGCAGTCTTGGTGTCTCAGAGGTATACTCCAAGGAAAAAGTCTTTGGCCTCACAATCGGATGTTAGGTTTTTGAAGGGGGGTCAAGCATCTGCGGCCACCGGTACATAGATTGGGTCTGGCATGGAATTTAAACTTGGTCCTTCAGGTGCTTTGTGGGCCTCCCATTTGAGCCGTTGAGGTAGTTGTCATTAAAGGACCTCACACTGAAGGTGGTATTTTTGGTGGTGATTTGTTTGCCCAGAAGGATCTCGGAGCTGCAGGGTTTGTCCTGTAGGGAACCATTTCTGAAGATTTTGGACAAGGGGGTGTCTTTGCGCATGGCACCCTCGTTCCTACCTAAGGTGGTATCTTAGTTGCACCTGAATCAGATAGAGCTCCTGCCTTTCTGAATTGGTCTGAGTCTCTGGATGGCAAAGGTCACAAACAGTTTTCGGGTGGTCAGATCATTTATTTGTGGTGTTTTAGAGATGCCAGAAAAGGATGCAAGGCCTCCAAGAGCACAATAGTGTGCTGGCTGAAGGAAGCTATTATTTCGGCCTACATTTGTAAGGGGAGAAGGGTTGCATGCACATTCTCCTAGAGCACGGCAGCGTCGTGGGCCGAGTGTTTTGCTACAGGAGATTTGTAGAGCAATGATGTGGTCTTCCTTTCACAGTTTATCTTGCCATTACTGTTAGATGTATGGACTGCAGGAGAGCCAACCTTTGGCAATTAGTGTGAGGGGAATTTTGGCCCGCCCAGTGTAGGGGTGCTTGGTATACTCCTACTTGTCTGGACTGATCTGGGGTACAAACAGGAAAGGAAAATTGTTTACCTGCTAATTTTTGTTTCTAAAGTACCCACTGATCAGCCCAGAGACCCAGCCCCTTAATCTTAAGACCATTTCAGCAAGTCCGTGTTCTGGCTCACTTACTGAGAAGAACTGTCAGGATGTGTATATACAGAGCTTAAAGATGTTTGCCAGGTTGTGGTTGACCCCTTGGGTTGACTTGTAGTTTTTCGGTTTGGGGGCAGCTCCAACCTTTTGGGTTTGGCATTCACCCTCATGTAAGGGGTTGCTGAGTTGTTTCTCTCTAGTTGGCTTAGGTACAGGTCATTCCCTGTACGTACCTGGATCAGTCCAGACCATGGGTTATGTCCCCCTTCTATTTCTCTGTCTCCAGCAGATGGTGGAGGTGCAAAACTCACAGTCTGTATGGGTTACTTAGTTTGTTTTTCTCAGATAGTGTAGACAGATATGTTTAAAAAAATAAAGTGATAGGATTTTGGAAGAAATTAGGGTACTGTGTTGCAGACCCTTCAGCCTCCCAGGGGGTTGCCAGGTCCTGAGGGGACCAGCTCCCTGGTATCAGAGGCAGCTGCGGCTGGGGGTTGAGGACCCTATCGCCAAACTACAGCAGCACCTGCAGTGATACCTGGGAGCCCGGATCACTCACCCCAGGGGGACCAGGACCCAGAGGAGGCAGGCTTAAAAAAAAGAAAAAAAGCAAAAAAAGCTTTATTGCAAAGGCTGAATCAGTGAATATATTTTCAGTGATTTCACTCTCCCCTTCTGTCACTGGCACGGGTTGATGTGGTTTTTCACACCGCTGTTTTTTTTTCTTTTAAGTTCCCTGCTTGTTTGTTGCGAGGCATGCTGAGACTGTCAACCTGCCACGCGGCTCTCCTGGGACTGCCTCTGCTCGGGTTGTCTGCTCGTCGGCGAGGGAACTTCCACGGCGGCCAGGGGGGGTAGTTTCTTCACGTTAGATCTTCTAATCATGCATTCGGGGACCTGCCGCCTCCATTTTCTCTCCCGTTCCCTCTGAGCGTGGAAACGGCGCCATCTTGGGTCCTGGGGCTTTAGCGGCACGAATCGAGGCAGGGCAGATGCTCACACCCCCTTTTCCTCCACAGCGCCTGGCTCTGACTAACAAAAAGTGCCTTTGGGGCAGACTGCTGCAGTGTGTCCTGACCTGCCTGGCCCGAGAGAGGACCCTGCAGATGATTCGGACGACTCCTCTTCCTCCTCCTCCTCCTCCGATATTATTCTTTTACTACACAAGGCCTTTAAGGCCAGGAGGAATAGCAAAAATAATGTTGCGGGCAAGGCTGCTCTGGGGGACATGCCTTCTAAGGCCAGAAAACATCCTAGAGCTGAGGAGACTGTGGGGGCCCCAAAATCCAAGCGTCCATTGCAGTCAGGGGAGTTGCAGGGCGATCAGGACACATCTTCGGGCGACACAGATGATCAGGACCCCCCCCCCCATCCCAGCCCCCGAAGGGGGGTCAAGGGCAATGGGGACTCGCAGAAGGGGACTGTGAGTTGCATGGTATCGAGGGAGACTATCCCAAGATGGTCCATCTCTTCAGCTTGGGCCGCATATTCCTGCCATCTTGGGAATTAGGGATTGAGACTCTGCAGGAAGATTCCAGATTAGGAGCAACAGATCTGGTGTTGGGCCTGAGGGGGTCCTCCTTTTCCCTTCCATTTTTCTGCTACAGATCTCCTATTTTGGGAATGGGACACCCTGGATCTGGGATTCAAGGTCTCCAAAGCAATGGATAGATTATTCCCTTTACCAGAGAAGGCTTTGGATCTCCATAGAGTTCCCAAAGTGGATGCCGCGGTGTCAGCAGTCACAGAAAAAACCACTATCCCAGTTACAGGTTGCACGGCCCTTAAGGATTTACAGGACCAGAAGTTGGAACTACAGCTCAAGAAGATTTTTGAAGTGTCAGCTCTGGAGATCCGAGCAGCGATGTGCAGTAATTTTTCCTTGCGGGCCGGCCTTCACTGGGTATAGCAGCTACAGGCCAACGAAACACTATCGGAGGAGGAAGCTCTTCAGGCGGGTCGCCTTGAGGCAGTAATTGCATACAGTGCTGATGCCCTTTATGACTTGTTGAGAATGTCAGCCAGATCCATTGTTTCCGCTGTCTCGGCGTGTCACCTGCTTTGGTTGAGAAATGGTCAGTGGATGTTTCTTCCAAGGCCCAGTTAGGTTCTTTGCCTTTTAAAGGCAAGTTGCTGTTTGGCAAGGACCCGGAAAACATGATTCAATCCTTGGGGGAGAATAACGTTCACAAGCTTCCCGAATAGACCCAGGTTAAGGGGTTCTTTTTCTTCTTGGTCACGTTACCGTGGGAATCTGAGGTCTCGGGCTCCTTGGTCGGCTGCTACCTCTTTTAGGCCAAATCCTAATAGGCAGCAGTCTTGGTCGCAGTCCTTTCGCGGGAGGCGTTTCAGCAGGCTGGGCGGTACCTCTTCGGCACAGGGAGGTACGACACAGCAATGATGTGCGGCCGCTCCATTCCTTGGTGACTGTGTAGGAAGCATACTCTCTCTGTTCTTCGAGGAATGGACCAAACTCACGTCGGACCAATGGGTCCTTTCTGTGATAAGGCAAGGCTATGCTTTAGGTTTTGCACGCCGTCCCCGGCACCAGTTTCTGGTCTCCCCATGCGTTTATGCAACAAAGCATCAGGCGGTAAAAGACTGTGCAGTGTTTTCTCGATCTTGGCGCAATTGTACCAGTTCCTCCAGCGGAGCAGCGGAAGGGCCGGTACTTCATTTACTTTGTGGTACTGAGAAAAGAGAACATTCAGGCTCATTCTCGATTTTAAAGTGAGTCAATAGATTCCTTCAGATCCCTCGCTTCCACATGGAGACTTTGCGGTCCATCATTGCTTTCGTGTGAACAAGGGAATTTTTAGCATCCCTAAATCTGAAGGAGGCATATCTGCACATTGGAATTCAGACAGACCACCAAAAATTCCTGAGGTTCTCCATCCTAGGCCAGCATTATCAGTTCTAAACCTTGCCTTTTGGGCTGGCTACTGCACTCAGAACGTTCACAAAGATAATGGTGGTGGCTGCTGCAGGGAGGATTCTTGGTACATCCGTACTTGGACGAGTGGCTGATTTGGGCAAAATCGGAAGAGAATTACTGGTTGGCTATACACACTGTGCTTCAGTTGTTGCAGAATCTGGGGTGGGTGGTCAACTTCGCCAAGAGTCGTCTGATTCCCTCCCAGTCTTTGGCTTTCCTGGAAGCTCTGTTCAACACGCAGCAAAGCAGAGTGTTCCTCACGACAGACCGCATTGTCAAACTACAAGATCAAATTCAAGTCTTATTGTTCAAACGACCTCCGCGAGTCTGGGATTACTTGCGGGTCCTGGGTTCCATGACATCTACTCTAGAATTGGTCCCATGGGCCTTTGCTCATATGCACCCTTTGCAGTCAGTTTTGCTTTCTCTGTGGACCCAGGTATCAGAGCTATTCCACTTGCCTCTGCCGATGATCGATCTCGCGAGATCCAGTCTGGATTGGTGGCTCTGCCGAGACAACTTGAACCTAGGAGTTCCCCTGGAGGTTCCCGAGTGGAAAGTAGTTACCAAGGATGCACACATTGCTCCCCAACCTCTCCGGTTGGGGAGCAATGTGTCTCAGGAAGTCAGTGCAGGAGCAATGGTCTCCAGAAGAATCTCTGTGGTTGATCAATTGGGTGGAGACCAGAGTGGTGCACTTAGCGTTACAATCCTTCCTTCTGCTCCTCTGCGGGAAGTCAGGATCGTGTCCAACAATGCAACCACAGTGGTTTACATCAATCGTCAAGGAGAGACCAAGAGTCAAGCTGTGGCGACGGAGGCTCAACAATTAATCTGTTGGGCGGAGCAGCATTTAGTCAGCATAGCAACGTCCCACATCGCATGACTGTTGTCAACTCCTGCAGATTTTCTCAGTCTATCTATTCAGGAGCTCGCCGACGGGGCGTTTCAGTCCATCTGCGACAGATGGGGCATGCCTAGGATGGATCTGATGGCGACGTTCAGGAATGCCAAGGCACCCTGCTTCTTCAGTCGTTGGCAAGAGACAGGAGCGGAGGAGGTAGATGCTCTAGTTCTTCCCTGGCCCTCGAACGTCCTACTTTGTGTTTCCTCCTTGGCCTCTGAGCAACAAAGTGCTAAGGCGAGTGGAGTTGTACCCGTCGGACGTAATCCTTGTGGCTCTGGAGTGGCCATGACATCCGTGGTTTGCGGATCTATCAACCTGGCGGGGGATGAACCGCTGCGGTTTTAAGATCTCCCGAATTTTCTACATCAGGGGCCCGTCTGTTTCGACCAGGCAGATTGCTTTTGTCTAGTAGCATGGGTTTTGAGAGGCAGTGTCTGAGAAGCAAAAGCTATTCGGATGCCGTGGTGGGCTACGCTCTTAAGATCTTTCAAAACGTCCACTTCTGTCTTCTGTCCGGGTATGGAAAGTCTGAGTCCTGGTGCGTGGAGCATAAAGTTGTTCAGACTTGGGCGTCTGTGTCAGATATTCTGTGTTTCTTCCAGGCCGGACTAGCCAAGGGCTTATCTTGTAGTTCCTTGAGGGTACAGGTGGCAGCTCTTGGTTCTCTGCATGGTACCATACAAGGGGTGGCGTTGGCAGCGCATCCGGATGCGGCTCGTTTTCTTCTGGGAGCCAAGCACTTGCGCCCACCGGTACGGCATCCTTGTCCTTTGTGGAGTCTCAAATTTGGTCCTTACAGCCTTGTGTTCTGCAACCTTTGAGCCGTTAAAAAGGGCATCGTTAAAAGACCTCACCTTAAAAGCGGTGTTTCTGGTGGCTATTTTGTCGGCTCGTAGGGTGTTGGAGCTCCAGGCGTTATCCTGCAGAGAGCCATTCTTAAGGATTTCGGATTCGGGAATATTGTTGCAGACGGTTCAGTCTTTTCTCCCAAAGGTAGTTTCCTCGTTTCATTTGAATCAATCAGTGGAACTTCCATCTTTCTCAGAACTGGACCGATCGGATCCTCTTTATAAGGACTTGAGGAAACTGGATGTCCGCTGGACCTTACTGCATTATTTGGAAGTCACGAATGGTTTTCGAGTCTCTGATCATCTTTTTGTGCTGCGGAGTGGTCTGAAACGAGGCAATATAGCGTCTAAGACCAGAATCGCCCGCTGGCTGAAAAACTATAGCTTCAACATGTTTGTGCGTGGTAGACCTTTACCGGTAGGTCTTCGTGCTCATTCTACCTGTTCCCAGGTGACTGAATGTGTCAGCAGGTTTCACCACAAGAAATTTTCAGGGCAGCAACTTGGAAGTCTTTGCATACATTTGCGAGACACTACAGGCTGGATGGTCCAAGCCACGGCCTCTGGAGGATTTGGTGAAGGAGTGCTCAGTGGGCCTCTCCGGATCCCATCCCAGGTAAGAAGAGCTCTGGTACATCCTAGGAGTTTGGACTGATCCGGGTACGTACAGGGAAAGGAAAATTGGTTCTTACCTGATAATTTTCATTCCTGTAATACCACGGATCAGTCCAGAGTCCCTCCCATGTAAGGCATAGAGGTACTGGAGAGTCCGCTCGTTCAAAATTTGGTAATTTTTTATTCTGCAGATCAATCTTGTATACCATGCTTAACGGATTCTGTTCCCATTTGGGGTTGGTGATCCATTTTCAGTTTAAGGTTCCTATATATAGTTTGGTTTTGAACCATTCTAGTTTGTGACTGAGTAATACTGACTGACTGTTGGTGGCACCCCCAGGGTATAGGGCAGTTTTGCCTCCCCTCCATCTGCTGGAGGGGAGGCAAAACTCAAGAGTCTGGACTGATCTGTGGTACTTCAGGAATGAAAATTAGCAGGTAAGAACCAATTTTCCTTAGTCATCTCCTTCAATCTGAAGACACTGAAAGACATGGTGGAATGGCTCAATTTCCTAGCGTGTAGCAGATGGACTCAAAACAAGTGGGTATAGTGTGCTCGTGCTAGCAGTTGGGAGACGGATCTGATGTCAGCACGGATACATATACCCCCCACAGGAAGTGCAGCAATTCAGTAATTTCCGTCTCCAAAGCAGTTTGGAGCTACCTCACGCTCGCTGAGCGTGTTCCAAATTCTAACGACTATATTCATAGAAGAAACCTACGTGAAGACGAGCCCTGCACTCCTGCGGTGATACCATTCGGTCCCTCCCCCAGTTGAGTTTCCCGAGCTGATTTCCGTGATCCCTCGGAGGTAAGAGCCTCGGTCCGGTGGCCGACTCGCAGCAGGGATCTAGCCCCCGAGTGAGAAGGGCTCGGGCGCGGCATAGAGGCAGCCTCTGTCCCGGTGAGGACTTGGCCCCCGAGCGAGACGAGTTCGGGCGCGGCCTAGAGGCAGCGGGTGCACTTCCTCGAGCGCGGCGGTGAAGGTACTCACCCTCTCCCCCCGCAGCTGGAGACCGCCTGGGTTGCAGCCGGGAAGCGCCGAAGACAAGGTAAGGCGTACATCTTTACTGTGGTCTCCGAGGAAGTGAGGATTAGCGGGGTCTGCCTACTTGGCAGCCCGCCAAGGAGGTCGCCATTTTTGCCTGCTTGCCCGCCTTCACCACCTGGGCGCACGCTGCTAGGCTCACGTCGCTAAGCGCACGCTGCTAGGCGCAGGCCGATGGGCGCCTGTCGATAGGCACACGTCCCTAAGGCGCCCGTTCATAAGACGCGCGTTCCTAGGCGCATGTTGCTAAGCGCATGTTGCTAAGTGCCCGTTGATAAGCGGATATTAGTAGGCGGCACATATTAGAAGGCGCATACTCCGGCTGGAAGGAAATGGAGCGTAAGAAAGCCCATGCGTCCGCAGAGCCAGCACCTCCAGAATTAGGCATAAGAGCTCTAAGCCTCTGCTCAGCATGCAACCTCAGAGCCACACTGAGCGAGGATGCAGACTCCCTATGCACCCAATGTGAGGAGGCCCTGGGAGTTCCAGGACAGGACCGGTTCCAGCCCAGCGTACTTGCCAGTTCCTCAGGGAACACTCTGGACTTAGCAGGCCGCGGTGAACAGCCAGGGAACCTGAGAGACCTGGTGCCCCTAAGGCCAGATCCGGCTTCGCTTTCCTGCGTGGAATTATTCAAGGGGATTCACGCCTTTGTCCAGATGCAGTCTGCTCCTCGACTGGGTCCTTCCGTACAGGATGATCCGGCCCCTGGACCCTCAAGACCTAGGCATGGTCACTCGCCACCCGGAAGCCCCACTTATGGGGATTTGGATTGCTCCGAGGAAGACGAGGAGCCCCCCGAGGAGGGAGAACTCCCCTCGGAGATAGAACCATATCGGACCATGAGACGCTTCTTTCGGAAGGAGGATCTCCCAGGCCTGGTCTATCAATGCCTGTCAGAACTGGCTATTCCAGGCCAGGACATCCCAGGGGAGCCTAGAATGAACCCCCTGCTAGAGGGCCTGCGCCAAACGGCTTACCATTTTCCCCTCCTACAAGCAGCACAGCAGCTAATCGATCTGGAATGGAATGCGCCGGAGGCCTCATTCAAAGGGGGTCGGGCCTTTTCAGGCATGTACCCTCTGGACCCAGCGACCAAGGAGCTGCTGGCGTGCCCCAAGGTAGATGCCATAGTTAGTGCAATTGTGAAGCGCACCACCATTCCGGTGGAGGGGGGAGCGGCCCTCAAGGATACACATGACCGGCGCATGGACGCCATTCTGAAACAAGCTTTTGAGGTGGCAGCCATGTCCCTATGAATTGCGACCTGCTGCACCGTGGTGACGCGTTCCTGTTTATCACAAGCTAGGAACAACACCCCGGGAGAAGAAATGGAATCATCTCTCTCGTTCCTCACTGACGCAGCCTCCGACCTAGTCCGTATGGCAGCCAAGGGAGTGTCATCCTCAGTGGCAGCCAGGAGACAGCTCTGGCTACATAATTGGGCGGCCGACTCTTCCTCCAAGACACGCCTCACAAGACTACCCTTTAAGGGATCCCTACTGTTCAGCAGTGATCTCGAGAAACTGGCTAATAGATGGGGCGCCTCTCCATTACCCCGTCTACCAGAAGACAGGTCGAGGAGGAGCCAGCGTTCTTTTCCTAGACCATCCAGAGGTAGACACTCTCAGCGCTTCAACCCTTACAGGGCTCACTACCAAGCACCTCTTTCTCAGGCCAGGAACCAGCCCTTTCGGGCTAAGCACAACAAGAGGAGAACCGGCTCGGGTTCTGGTCCCGGCCGCACCCCACAATGACAATCAGCCGACCCATCCGAGGGTAGCAGCCATAGGGGGCAGGCTAACCCTCTTCTACCGCAGGTGGGTCGAGATTACCTCGGACCAGTGGGTTCTCGCCATCATCCGAGAAGGGTATTACCTGGATTTTCTTCGGCTCCCACCGGACAAGTTTGTGGAATCTCCTTGTTCACCCCTCAAGAATGCGGCACTAGAAGTTACCTTGCGGAGGCTCCTGTCCCTAAAAGCCATAATCCCAGTGCCTGCAGGGGAGATGAATTCTGGGCATTATTCCATTTATTTCATAGTACCCAAGAAGGAGGGCACTTTCAGGCCATTCCTGGACCTCAAGTCAGTCAACCGACATCTACGGGTCCCCAGCTTCCGCATGGAAACTCTGCGGTCTGTCAAGAATGCAGTACAGCCAGGGGAGTTTCTCACATCCCTAGATCTGTCGGAAGCCTACTTGCATATCCCAGTCCATCGGGATCACCAGCGCTATTTACGCTTCAAAGTCCTGAGCCAACACTTCCAGTTCCGAGCTTTACCCTTCGGGTTAGCTACTGCGCCGTGGATCTTTACCAAGGTCATAGTAGTAGTGGCGGCAGCACTCAGGAAGAAAGGAGTTCTCGTCCATCCCTACCTGGACGATTGGCTGATCAGGGCAAAGTCACCGGAGGAGAGCCACCAGGCAACCAACAGTTATATCTCTTCTGGAAAGCCTAGGATGGGTTGTAAACTTGAACAAGAGTTCCCTGCAGCCTTCTCAGTCACTGGAATACTTAGGAGTCCGATTCGACACCCAGGCAGACAAGGTCAGTCTGACATCCAAGAGGAGAGCAAAGCTCCGGAATCGTCTGCAGGCCCTGCTGAGTGCCACCCGGCCCACAGCTTGGGATTACCTACAGGTCCTTGGCCTTATGGCATCTACTCTGGAGGTGATACCATGGGCACGGGCTCATATGAGACCATTACAACGTGCCCTCCTATCTCGGTGGAGCCCCTCGATCACAGAACAGAACTACACCGTACACCTACCTCTACCGGCCAGAGTGCGGAATCAGATACGGTGGTGGTTGCAGCCCGGCCACATGAGCCGGGGGTCAAGAATGTCCTCCCCAACCTGGACCCTGCTCACTACAAATGCCAGCCTGAACGGATGGGGAGCACACTGCGAGGAACTCACTGCCCAAGGGCGGTGGAACAGAGAAGAGTCGGGGTGGAACATCAACCGACTAGAGGCACGGGCAGTCAGGCTAGCTTGCCTGCGATTTGCCCACAGACTCCGAAACAGAGCGGTCAGTGATGTCGGACAACGCCACCACAGTGGCATACATCAACCGTCAAGGCGGAACCAGAAGCCGACAGGTATCTCTAGAAATAGCCCCCCTGATGACTTGGGCGGAAGCAAATCTCCAGGACATCTCCGCCGCCCACATCGCCGGGAAGGACAACACCACGGCAGACTTCCTCAGCAGAGAGAGCCTAAATCCGGGGGAATGGCAGCTGTCGCCCACAGCTTTCCAGATGATTGTGGACCAGTGGGGGACGCCGGGCATGGACCTACTAGCGGACAGGTCCAACGCTCACGTACCCAGATATTTCAGCCGCAGGCGGGATCCTCTATCCCAGGGGATCGATGCCCTGGTACAGCCATGGCCTCAGGGGATCCTGCTATATGCCTTTCCTCCATGGCCCCTGCTGGGCGCCATTATACACAAGATTCGGCGGCACAGAGGCCTAGTTCTTCTAGTGGCCCCGGACTGGCCAAGAAGACCCTGGTACGCAGACATGAGAAGACTACTGGCAGGGAATCCATTACCCCTGCCTCCACACAGGGACCTGCTGCGGCAAGGTCCCATCCTCCACGAGGATCCAGCTCAATTCTCTCTTACGGTCTGGCCATTGAGAGGGCTAGACTGAGGAAAAGGGGATACTCGGAGCTGGTAATAGATACACTCCTCCGAGCACGCAAGTTCTCCACATCACTAACATATATAAGGATCTGGAGAGTATTTGAAGCCTGGTGCGACACTCACAGCACCAATCCACATGCTGCAAAAATCCCTATCGTTTTGGATTTCCTGCAAGATGGACTTCAGAAGGGTCTATCCCTCAACTCCATCAAGGTTCAGGTGGCAGCGCTGTCTTGCTACGGTCCCAGGAGGGACGGAAACACCATTGCCACACACCCAGACGTCTCACGTTTCCTGAAAGGAGTCAAATATATTCGCCCGCCACTGACGTGGCCAGTGCCCCTGTGGAACCTCAACCTAGTTTTGGAATTTCTAGCGGGACCCGCCTTCAGGCCCCTTCGAGGCCTGTCTCTCTCAGTTCGTTAACCTTGAAGATGGTGTTCTTGCTGGCTGTGTGTTCAGCACGCCGCATCTCAGAGCTACAAGCACTGTCCTGCCGTGATCAGTTTCTCAGAATCACTCCAGAGGCTATCCATCTTTGCACGGTTCCTTCCTTCTTAACCAAAGTAGTCTCACAATTTCACTTCACCTCAACCAAACCATATCCTTGCCAACCACGGAAGGTTTGAAGAAGTCGGAAGAAGGTCGAATGCTACACCATCTCGACATCGGCAGACTGCTGTCCAGATACCTGGAAATGTCAGAAGCAGTACGAAAGACGGACCACATGTTCGTCCTTCACAGCGGGAAGAAGCAAGGGGAAGCGGCCTCACGGCCAACCATCGCCCGCTGGATCAAAGAAGTTATCAAGGTGGCCTACGTAGAGGCAGGAAAACCACCGCCTCTACAGGTCAAGGCTCATTCTACCAGAGCGCAAGCGGCCTCTTGGGCAGAAACTAGGATGCTGTCGCCTGCAGAGATATGCAGAGCAGCGACGTGGTCCTCCCTCCATACCTTCTCCAGATTCTACCGTCTGGACGTCCAGGCCAGGGAGGACACAGCATTTGCGAGGGCAATCCTAAACGGTCCTCAGGCAGCCTCCCATCCAGTCCGGGAGTAGCTTTTGTACATCCCACTTGTTTTGAGTCCATCTGCTACACGCTAGGAAATGTAGAGATTACTTACCTGATAATCTCCTTTTCCTTAGTGAATGCAGATGGACTCAGCATCCCGCCCGGCTGCTGGTATACATGGGGATTCACCAACTCACGGTAAGCCATGTTTTCTTATGATAGGGCATCCACCCTGCCGGGTGTCGACGCCTTCCGGTTGGGAATGCTGGCGGTCTCCAGCTACTATCAACCGGTCAGGGTAATCCTGTTTATTTAATCGATCAGTCAGTTACACATATATCCATATAGCTTTTGCAAGGAAGATTACTGAATTGCTGCACTTCCTGTGGGGGTATATGTACCCGTGCTGACGTCAGATCAGTCTCCAACTGCTAGCACGAGCACACTATACCCACTTGTTTTGAGTCCATCTGCATACACTAAGGAAAAGGAGATTATCAGGTAAGTAATCTCTACATTGCTCATTGTTCACCTGCAGGCGGTGACCAGGCTTATCCTCCCACTGTCTTTTTGCTTCTTTCTCTTCTCTCAGACTATCAACAATGCTGTCGTCACAGTGCCGGCCTACTTCAATGACTCTCAGCGTCAGGCCACCAAGGATGCAGGGACCATTTCTGGCCTTAACGTACTCCGGATTATCAATGAGCCCACAGCAGCTGCCATAGCCTATGGATTGGATAAAAAGGTAAGAGACCCTGCCCTCTGCAAGCAATGCTTCCAGCAGAGAAGGGGCAGGAGCTCCAAACATTGATACTTTCACACAGTCCAGTCACAAACTGCTTTCTAGTGAAGGGAGAGGATGGGACACCAGATTATCCATAGCCAATTTTGTTCTCTTCCATGCTGGTGCTGGTTGCATTCTATGGAGATGTGATCTATTCCTGCAAACATTACAGCAGTCTCTTAGCCAGGATTATATTGCATAAAACTTGCTGCCTTCTATGGTATAGAGTTTCCATGTTCTTTCAGGAAACATAGAAATGACGGCAGAAGAAGACCGAACGTCCCATCCAGTCTGCCCAGCAAGCTACGCACTTTATCTTTTTATTTATATTTTTTTATCTTTTTCTCTCACCCACCTGTTACTATTGGCTTCCAGTACCCTCCAGCCCTAATTCCCCTCCACCCCACCACCAATGTAGAGAGCAGCGCCAGATCTGCATCCAAGTGAACATCCAGCTCAATTAGGGGTAGCAACTGCTGCAACAAGCAGGCCACACCCCTGCCCCATACTCTTACCCCCCCCCCCTGTTTGGTTTTGTTTTTTTTTTTGAGATGGCAGCCCTCCATCCTTCCGCTCCATGAAGGTGGAATACCAACCCTGGCATCCCGCTTCGTGAATGCCTCTATGGCTACTGCTGCTCCGTGCAGTGTTTTGCTGCCTCTTCTTTATTCACATCCTCTAGACTTGATGGACCCACAGTGTTTATCCCACGCCCCTTTGAAGTCCTTCACAGTTTTAGACCACTTCCTCTGGAAGGGCATTCCAGGCATCCACCACCCTTTCCGTGAAGAAAAACTTTCCCCTTCCAAAACCCACTTGCTTCATTCCCTCCATTCCTCTCCAGCTAGGAGAGAGCAGCATTGGGCAGATGCATGCTGATCTCAGACCCCAACCTTACATTCACAGGCTTATGAGAGGCTCTGTCCCTCTCATGCAGGTTTCCTTGTTAAATAGGCAGTTGCCACAGGAGACCATACTAAATTAAATCGCTCTATTTTTAATTATGCTCATTTGGATAATTTGTATAGATTGTTCAGACCTGCTAAATGTATTCCTATCTGTCTAGGGGCACTTGGCAGCAGCTTGTGTTGCACTTTGGTATGCATATTCCTTGCAGTTTCCATCTGGATTTATGCGCTGTGATCTGTCAAAGGGATCCAAGGTGGTTTACAGCCAGTACAATAAGATGCAATAAATGGCCAGGATTTTTCAAGAGGCATACAAAGCTTCTGTCTAAGGTCATAGACAACTTTTGAAAATGAGTGGGAGAGAGATGTTTAACTTGATACAAATTACAGGGCCCCCCGCAAAATAGAATAAACAGAACACAATAGGTTGTGAGTGACTGACCAGCCTATGCTTAAATGTCCAGTGAGGAGCAGGTTATTTGGCCAAAACAAAAACTAGGGAAGACTTGCTGCTCCATTCCCCCCCCCCCCCCCCCCCCACACACACAAACACAATTTTTTTTTCTCATTTTCCTAATCTCTTCCTAATTTTACCCCTCCTGCATGGGCATACTTTTAATTTATATTTGGGGAGAAAGGGTTTAATACCTCTTCCTGCTCTATTTCCTACATCCCCTTAGCCTGTTCTGCTCCCCATTTTCCACTGACCTGTACTCTGTTCCCCATACTTCCACTTGCTAGAAGATTCCTCTTCACCCCTCCAAGCCTGTAGAGGAAGGCAGCTGGCTAAGGTTCACCCATCCCTTCACTGATTCCCATTTTTCCTCAGCAGTTAGGCTTCCCTTCATTGGTAAGCTCAGCTCGCTTATCAATTTGATTTCCCCCTCCTCCACAGGCTTAGCTCTCTTCCCTGCTCTCACTGCCTGAGCACAAGCACTTTTTTTTTTTCTAGAACTATTCCTGCCTCCCCAGCTCCTGCAGCCTTTCTCCTGGCAGTCAGATTCCAGGCCAGAGCTAGTCCCATGCCTGCAGAGTCCACGAAAGACCCTCCACCACCTGCATGCCCAAGCCCTGGAAGCTCTTCCCAGATCCAAATCTGCTGTAGTACTTTCTACCTTCAATTTAGAAACCCCAGAGTTCCCTGTATGTACCCAGATCAGTCCAGACTCCTGGGTTTTGCCTCCCCTCCAGTAGATGGAGACAGAGAAGTTTAATGGACTCAGTCTTATACCCCTGAGGTGCCACCTAGAGTCTGTCAGCATTTCTCTGTCTTCAGCAGATGGTGGAGGTGCAAAACCTTTAGTCTGGGTTTGGTGTTAGGTTTTAAGTTTGTTGGTATTCGTTCCTTTGGGAATCTTAAAGCAAGGATTTAGTAAAAACAAAGAGAAGATCTTTGTTTTTACTAAATCCCAGGGGGTTGCTAGGTCCTGGTGGGACCATCCCCCCTTGGTAGCAGAAGCTCTGGAGCAGAGGGTTGGGAGCCCTATAACTGCCTGCGGCTGAGGATAATACCGGGGAGCCCGGTTCACTCACCCTCTGAAGATCTGCACATAGGAAAAAACAAAACGCTGAGGTGATTTAATTTCTGAGCCGGCCTAGCAGTCTCTTTCGACCCTCCTTCCTTCCGATGCCGTTTTCGCCACCCTTTTCAGTTCCTACGAGCTCCCGGGGGTTTGTCTTGGTCGCACTGGTTCTTTTTTCGGGCCCCGATCCTAATTTAGCTTGGCATGTTTGTACCGGTTGCTTGTCGGGAGGGGAAGGCTCTTCGGGGAAGCCGGCTCTGGTGAAATCGCATTGAAGCAGCTCTAGAGCACGCAGGGACCCTGGGAGGGCAGAATTGCTGCGGCAGCCTCAGGACCCTTTTCTCCTCAGCGCAGGTATTGAAGCCTTACTGCGAACGTTCAGGGAGCAGGAGAAGGCTGTCCTGGGGGAGGGGAGCTCCCTGCCACTTCTTTCGCCGCATCCTGCTGTCCTTGGGGGGGGGGGGGGTGTGCGACTTGCAGGCAGCTCAGATCTCTTCCTCAGATGAGGAACAGGGGAAAGACTCGGATGAGTCTTCTTCCTCGTTCTCCTCCAACTTTGTTATTTTGCTGCATAAAGCCTTCAAAGCACGGAAAGCAGAAAAGAGCCAGGGTACTAAGGTACCCCATGAGGTCCTGGCGTCACTGGGGGCTGGGACAGAAGCCTCAACACTCCAGAAGCGTACTAAGTCATACAGTGGCATAGACGCCTCCAAGGCCAAACTCCCTTTCCGGTCCGGTGGACAGTTCAGATACGGACTGTGTGGATGAAGGGGAGTCTCCTCCGCAAGCCCCTGGTGAGGGACCAGATGCGGATCAGGATTACCAGCTCCAGCCGGCCAAGCCAGTGGGCACGCCTCTAGTGGAGGGCGATGATCCCAAACTGGTTCGCCTGTTTAGAAGGGATGAACTAGGTCCACTTATCCCGGCCATTCTGGAGGAGCTGGGCATTGAGGTTCCTCCGGAGGACTCCTGGTTTGGGGCTATGGATCCAGTGATGGTGGGGCTCAGGGGTCCAGCTCGATCCATTCCGTTTCATATGTCAGTTACGGATCTTTTGTTGAAGGAGAGGGACACTCTGGACCTTGGTTTAAAGGTAAGTCTGGCTATGGACAAGTTATACCTGTTTCCGGAGGAAGTGCTGGACCTACTTAAGGTCCCTAAGGTGGACGCTGGGGTCTCGGCAGTGACCAAGAAAACTACCATCCCGGTAACAGGAGCCACTACCCTGAAGGATTTGCAGGATCGCAAATTGGAGATGCAACTTAAAGATTTTTTAGGTTTCTGCCCTAGGGGTCCGGGCCGCTATGTGCAGCAGTCTTACGCTACGAGCCAGTCTCCGCTGGGTGCAGGATTTGCAAGCAGCAGCATCCCTTTCTGTGAGTGAGGTGGTGCAAGCGGGGCGCCTGGAGGCGGCTGTAGCTTAGTGCTGACGCGCTTTATGATCTGTTAGACTTCTGGTAGGACTATGGTCTCTGCCGGGTCTGCCCGCAGGCTCCTCTGGCTTAGACAGTGGGCTGCGGATGTTTCGTCTAAGGCTCAACTGGGTTCCTTACCCTTCAAGGGTAAGCTGCTTTGTGTCAGTTGGAGGACATGATAAAATCTCTGGGGAGAATATAAAGTCCACAGGTTGCCGGAGGATAGACCCAGGACGAGAAGATCATTTCCTCAATGGGCAAGATTTCGGGGAAATTGCTGGTTTTGCTCTTCACGGTCCACTGGTTCATCCTTTCGACAGGGTCCCGGCCGCCAATCTGCTTGGAATCAGTCCTTTTGAGGGCGCCAGCCTGCCAGAGATGGAGCCCCACAATCTCATGGGGGTCCTAAGTTAGCGCAATGAAATGAGGCTGGTCCACTCTTCCGTCCCAAGAATAGGGAGGAGGTTATCCCTTTTTCTAGAAGAGTGGACCAACTTAACCTCAGATCAGTGGGGCTTTTTCCACCGCAAGTCCTTCTCTTTGGAACTCGCTTCCACCAGTCCTCAGACAAGACCCCTGCCACCTATCATTCAAGAAAAAACTGAAAACTTGGCTTTTCAGCCAAGCATTTCCCTGATTACTCACAAGCCACTTTCAACTTGCAATTATGTTCTGATTCGCTCTAATTGTATAACTCCACCTCCCTTAAAGCTTTAATCTTCCTTTCCTTTTAAACTCCACCCCTTTCCCTCCCCATTAAAACCACCTTCTCCTAGACCCCTTGTTTATCCCTCTCCTCCCTCCACCCCCGTGTCCTCCCTTTGCTTATCCTCCCTGCACCCTAGCACAATTTCGTTCGATACATCCACATGTAAGTTAATTATTATAAGGTTTTCTCATCGGCCTCTTGCAAGGCATATGTATAAAAGGAATACTTTTCTAATACCATGTTACTTATTGTTCATATATGTTTTCTCTTATATTTATTTGTTACTTAAAAGTTCTTCGTTATATGTAATGCTACCAAGCAAGTTTTAATTGTTCTCTGTAAACCGATTTGATTTGCATACAATGTAAGAAGATCGGTATATAAAAAACCATAAATAAATAAATATAGTTAGAACATGGTTATGCGTTAGATTTTCTTCAGCCGATCCACGAGCGGTACGTAGTTTCCCCATGTGGGTACTCCAAAAACGCCGGGCGGTACAAGACACTCTGCGGTGGTGTTACAGGACCTTGGCGCCATAGTTCCGGTACCCGCAGGAGAGCTCAGGCGAGGGCGCTACTCCATCTACTTCATGGTTCCCAAGAAGGAGGGCACCTTCCGTCCCATCCTAGACTTAGAGTCAATCGGACTTTAAAGGTGCCTCGTTTTCGGATGGAAACTCTTCACTAAGTGATAGCGTCTGTACACAAAGGGGAATTTCTAGCATGTCTGGATCTGACAAAAGCTTACTTGCACATTCCTATAAACCCGGATCATCAGAGATATTTGCGGTTTGCGATCCTGGGGCATCATTTTCAATTTTGCGCTCTACCGTTCGGTCTGGCGATGGCTCCCAGAGTCTTCACCAAGGTGATGGTGGTTGTGGCAGCGGCCCTACGAAAGGAGGGGATTCTGGTACACCCCTACCTGGGCGATTGGCTGTTTTGAGCGAAGTCAGAACACCTTTGCAGAACAGCGGTGCAGAGGGTGCTACAGATGTTGAACTCGTTGGGTGGTCAACCCCGACAAGTCACCTGGTACCTTCCTAGTCCTTGGAGATTTTGGGTCCTCTGTTCGACACGATCTTGGGAAAGGTTTTCCTTACCAAGGACAGATTGTTCAAGCTTCTCACTCAGGTGGAGTCCTTGCGATCCATGCCTCGCCCAGTGTCTGGGATTTTTTGCAGGTCCTTGGTTCGATGGCTTCCACTCTCGAATTGGTGCCTTAGGCCTTTGCGCATATGCGTCCTCTTCAGTCAGCCTTGTTCTCCCAGTGGAATCCACTCTCCAAACAGTTTCATCTTCTCCTCCCACTGACTGATTCAGCACGGACCAGTCTTCTTTGGTCGCTGTGTCCAGGCAATTTACGGTGGGAGGGGGGTGGATTTGGAAATTCCCTTCTGGATAGTGGTAACCACCGATGCCAGCCTCTCCGGGTGGGGAGGAGTTTGTCAAGGAATGGCAGTTTGTCAAGGAATGGCAATGCAAGGCCAATGGACAAGAACGGAATCCTCCTGGTCGATCAAAGCGGTTCGGTTGGCGCTGCAGGCCCTCCTTCCTTTAGTAGAGGGACGATCAGTGAGGGTATTCTCTGACAAGGAGACGACGGTGGCTTACATCAATCATCAGGGGGGAACCAGGAGTCGTCCGGTGGCGGCAGAAGCTCCGCTTTTAATCAACTAGGCGGAGCAACACCTCTACAAGATTGTCCACCGTGGCAATGTGAGAGGCCGCAATGTGCAAGCCGATTTTCTCAGCCACCACCAGTTGGACCCGGGGGAGTGGGAACTCTCCAAAGAGACTTTTCTTGTCTTCTGTGCACATGCTGGACATGCCCTCCATGGATCTCATGGCAAAATGCTGCAATGCCAAGGCTCCTCGAATTTTTTTTTTTTTTTCAGTCTGCGACGGGAACCAGGAGCCAGAGGGGGTAGATGCTCTAGTCCTTCCCTGGCCAAAGGACATTCTGTTGTATGTCTTTCCACTGTGGCCGTTGGTTGGAAACGTTCTGCGCCGCATCGAAGCTCATCCGGGCAAGGTGATACTCGTGGCTCCGGAGTGGCCGAGGCATCTGTGGTTTGCTGACCTTCTGAATCTAGCTGAGATTTTGGCCATCTCCGAATCTCCTGCAACAAGACCCCGTTTGTTTCGGAGAGGTAGATTGCTTTTGTCTAGCGGCATGGCTTTTGAAAAGCAGTGATTAAGTAGAAAGCGTTACTTGAATGCGATTATTGCCACGCTCTTACGTTCCTATACAACTTCTACCTCCATGGCATACATTAGAGTTTGGGGAGTGTTTGAATCCTGGTGTCTAGACCACGAAGTGCAGTCGCCCAGGGCTTCAATTCCAGATGTTCCAGATTTTTTACAGGCTGGATTAGCCAAGAGGCTTGCGTTTTAATTCGCTATGAGTTCAGGTGGCAGCCCTTGGTTATTTTCGTGGAAAGGTGCAGGGGGTTGCGCTAGCATCTCGTCTGGATGTGGCTCGTTTTCTGTCTGGTGGCTCGCATCCTGTCTGGAACCCTGTCCTTCGTGGAAGCTCAATCTGGTTCTCCGCACCCTTTGTAATGCTCCTTTTGAGCCATTGAAAGGAGCGACACTGAAGAATCTGACATTGAAGGTAGTTTTTCTTGTGGCTATCTCCTTAGCAAGGTGTGTTTCCAAGCTTCAGGCCTTATCTTGCAGGGAGCCCTTCTTACGGATTTCTGAAGCAGGATCTCCTTAAGAACAGTTCCCTCCTTTCTCCCGAAAGTGGTGTCCTCCTTTCATTTGAATCAGTCAGTGGAGCTCCCTTCTTTTGCGGGTCTGAATTCTTCTACTCCAGAGTCTAGGGATTTAAGGAAGTTGGACGTAAAGAGGATGGTGTTGCGTTACTTGGAGGTCACGAACAGTTTCAGTCTTTCGGACCATCTGTTCGTTCTGTGGAGTGGACCCAGGAGGGGTCATAAAGCTTCAAGGGCCACTATTGCCCACTGGCTAAAGGAAGCTATTGTTTCGGCTTACATTGTTCAGGGCTGTCCGATTCAGGTTGATCTTAAAACTCATTCTACTCTATCGCAAGCAGCCTCGTGGGTGGAATGTCAACAGGTGTTGCCGCAGGAAATTTGTGGGGTGGCTACCTGGAAATGTACACACACTTTTAGCAGGCATTATCGTCTAGATGTCCGGGCCCCTGAGCCCAGTTCCTTGAGGGCCAGTGTACTTGAGCGGGACTCTCAATCCCACCCTGGTTAGGGAAGCTTTGGCACATCCCAGGAGTCTGGACTGATATGGGTATGTACAGGGAAAGGAAAATTGGATCTTACCTGCTAATTTTCGTTCCTGTAGTACCACAGATCAGTCCAGAGTCCTGCCCATGGGAAAACGGAGAGTCCGCTCGGCCGGTAGTTAGTCATATTTCTGCAAGTTTACCAAATGCCCCCCTTTGTCAGGGAAAGGAGTATGGGCATGGTTTCGTTCATTGGAGGTTGTTTATGTGGAAGTTATGCTTTAATCTTTCTGCTTGGGTACAGTGTAATACTGACACTCTAGGTGGAGGGGAGGCAAAACCCAGGAGTCTGGACTGATCTGTGGTACTTCAGGAACAAAAATTAGCAGGTAAGAACCAATTTTCTATAATTGCAGTCTCCTGTGGGATGTATCAGAATATTTTATTTTTATGAATGAGGGAACAATGTTCACTTCCATTCAAACACTAATTGCAACCCCTCTCAGTACTGGAGCTGTACTTTTTTTTTTTTTTTTTTTGATAGGAATAGCAGAAAAAATAAAATGAGAAATGTGTTTCATATTTCAGCAATTGTGAGAGAATACATCACATGACTGAATGTAATAATGCTAACAGGTTTTGTCAGTGAAATGAGATGCCCTAGGTTGAGCAATACACAATGTATATCCAATTAAGAGGAGTTAGGTAGGCACATATTCCAGTTAGCTGAGTAACAGAACAATACCCCAAAAGAGACAAAGATGGAGAAAAAGAGAAGAAAAATAAACAGGACAGCAAGGCAAGAAAAGGACATTTATTTATTTTTTTTTATATATACCGACATTCGATCTGAGATATCACATCAGTTTACATTCAGGTACTGTAGGTATTTCTCTGTCCCCAGAGGGCTTACAATCTAACAGGCCGATACGGTACAGTGAGCTCCAATGGAGCGCACTGTTAACCTGCCCTTGGACGTGCGTTTTCCCTTACCCCTTATTCAGTAAGGGGCGGAAAACGCGCGTCCAACCCACGGCACCTAATAGCTGGCCCTATTAGGTGTGCCCGCACGATACAGAAAGTAAAATGTGCAGCCAAGCCGCACATTTTATTTTAAGAAATTAGTGCCTACCCAAAGGTAGGCGCTAGTTTCTGCCGGCACCGATATTAAGTCAGAAGTCTCGAAGGGTGTAAAAGAGTGAAAAAAAAAAAAAAATTTTAAATGGGCTGGCGGTTGTCGGGCCAAAAACCGGACACTCAATTTTGCCGGCATCCAGTTTCCGAGCCCGTGGCTGTCAGCGGGCTCGAGAACAGACGCCGGCAAAATTGACAGTCGGCTGTCAAACACGCTGACAGCCGCCGCTCCGGGTCAAAAGGAGGTGTTAGGGACACCTCCTTTTGCCTGTTTCTACTGCACCATCTAATACAGAATCGCGCGCACAGGTGAGTGGCCTGTGTGAGTGCCAGGAGAGCAGGCGTTCATCTGCTCTCCTGCGGAGATTTACCTGAGGCAGTGGAAGGTAAAGTGACTTGCCCAAGGAGTGACAGCAGGACTTGAACCCTGGTCTCCTGGTTCATAGCCCACTGCTCTAACCACTAGGCTATTCCTCTTCCATAACCCTCTACAATTGTATCTGCTGATACCATCGAAGAAAAGGCCCCCAAAGCTGCACATAAGAAGTCAATGTCACTCCTGACAGCTGTTAAGTAAAACCAATAGTAAATATTCCAAAGCCATCGAAAGAACAGTGTTGGAGTTAGAACAGCATCCTTCTTCCAAAGGGCTGCTATTTCTAGCCAGGCTCCAGAGTACATGATTTACTAAAGACCTTATCAACAGGCCAGGCAGAAGGGTATTGTGAGAAGAGAGAGAGTTCAGAGACAAAGGGGATATTTACAGCAGTCAAATGATAGTACTGATGCTATCCACCTCCAGAAAGGGAGCAGCTTAGGGTAGGTCCACCAGATGTGGTAAAAGGACCCAACCATCCCACATAATCTCCAACACTGATCAGAATAGTCAGAATAAGTCTTACATAGTTTGAGGAATGAGATACCATCTAAACAGAATTTTATAGCTAGTCTCCCCATTCCCTGTACGTACCTGGATCAGTCCAGACAGTGGGTTATGTCCCCAATCCAGCAGATGGAGTCAGCACAAGCTTTGAGGGGGCGTATCCATATATACTACTACCCCCTCTGCAGGAGTTCAGTATCTTCTGACTCCAGCAGATGCGAGTAGGGGAATCAGGCTTCCCCTCCTTTTCCTTTTTCTTCACTTTCTTGCTTGATTATGGCTTGTTGTTGTCTTTTTCTGTGGATCAAGTTTGTATTAAGTTAAAAAAAAAAAAAAAGGCAGAGTTCTTTCAACTTCTGGGGAGTGGCTTATCTTCCTTGTCTCTTCTCTGCGGCCTTGCTGTTTATTTCTCGTTGCAGCCAGGGGTAAGTTTGTTTTTCCTTTGTAGTTTTTTTCCTTCACAGCTCAGCCCCCGGTGCCTGTGAAAGCCGGTGGAGCCGGCCTCTTCGCTCTTTACTCCCTCATCCGCGGCCATTTTACAGCTCCTCATGGGCTGCTGAGCCATTTAGGGAAAGATGTCAGGGGGCGGGTCGTGTGGCCGGGAAGGCCCCCCCGCGGCACCCTCCTCTATTTTCGGACAGCGGGCAGTGCGGGCCGACCGGGCCCCCCCGCAGCGGCGCTTTTGTGCGCGTGGCCCCCCCCGTGGCTTTTTCTTTTCTCCTACAGCGATCCCGATGCCGCGGCCGTCCCGCTGTGCGGCCTGCGGAGACCCGGGGTCCCGGATTTCCCGGGAGGGCATCTGTGCACGATGCCTTCCCGGGGGGGAAGGTACCTCACAGTCCCTGACTGATTTCTCTTTTTTTGCCGGGCGGCGCGGGCCGGCCACTCCGCCATTTTTGGCGGGAACGGCGGCCATTTTACATTCTGAGCGCCCTGAGGCACAGGCCACGAGGGGGAACGAATCCCTGGAGGCCACGAGGGAGAACGGATCCCTGGAGGACTCTACCAGCGGGGGTGTTCCCCCGATTTTGGTGCAGGAACCAAGCACCCAGAGCCAGGGAGCAGGAACCACGCCGCCCCCGAAGCGCACCCGAGCACGCCGGGGTTCTCTCCGGAGTTTATCCTGCTCATGCATACCGCTTATCTGCAGGGGCTGGAAGCACCTGTGGAACCCCCCCCCGACCCTCCGGGAGTGGGGGCCTCCCGCCTCCCTACCCGGGTCCGATCCACGCCCGCGGCAGTGGGGGCGGTGCCAGACCCAGCGGGACATGGACTTGACCTCCTGGACGGGGGACAAGGGGACGGCACGCAGGAGGGGGATGATCCGCGTACCCTACGCCTCTTCCAGAGGGAAGAGCTGGACGACCTCATCCCGCAGATCATCCAAGAATTAGATTTGGACCCGCCACCAGACCCGCCTGCCCCAGTAGCTCCCGCTGTCGTCACTCTTCTTCAAGGAAGGGAGATCCTGTCCTGGCGCACTCCGGCCGAGGGCTCGGGCTTTTCCCATTCATGACTCGTTTTTACAAACTTCTCACCAGGGAATGGGACACCCCGGAGGCCTCCCTGAAGAGCAGCCGGGCTATGGAAAAGCTGCACCCGCTCCCCGAAGATTTCTGGACCTCATCAAGGTCCCAAAGGTGGACTCCGCAGTGTCGGCGGTCACGAAGAGGACAACTATCCCAGTGACGGGAGGTGCGGCTTGCGGGACACACAGGATCGTAAGTTGGAAGTTTTCCTTAAGCGGGTTTTCGAGGTCTCACCCCTCACGTCTCAGAACCTGCCGTCCGATGAGGCTGCCCAGGCAGATCGGCTAGAAGCCGCAGTGGCGTATGGGGCGGACGCCTCGTACGACCTTTTTTCGGGTCCTCGCAAGATCCATGGTTTCGGTAGTGGCAGCACGACGACTACTGTGGCTACGCAATTGGGCAGCTGATACGTCCTCTAAGTCGAGTCTGGGCTCTCTTCCCTTCAGGGGCAAGCTCCTCTTCGGGGAGGATTTGGACCAGATCATCAAGTCCCTGGGGGAGAACGCTGTTCATCGGCTGCCGGAGGATAGGTTTCGACCATCCAGAGCATTTTCTTCTTCTCGGACCAGAGCGCAACGGCGCTACAGGGATACAGACAGGCGGGCTCCCGGTCATCCGCCCCCAGGTCTCAGCCTGGTCGCGCTCCTTTCGCGGGCGTCGGCCCGCACGCACTACTCCCGGAACCGGGAACCCCTATACCAAGTCTTTACAATGATGCCAGTCTCGCCCACTCCCCCTGTCCCCAGGATTGGGGACCGACTAACGTATTTCTACGCGGAGTGGGCACGGATCACCTCGGACCAGTGGGTCCTGGATACCATAAAACACGGCTACGCATTGGAATTTGTCCGCCCCCCGCAGGGAAGGTTCATCTTTTCCCCCTGTGGCTCGGACCTCAAGAGAGGAGCGGTGCTGCTGACTCTGGACAGACTCCGGGAGATAGGCGCTATTGCGCCCGTGCCCTTCGGAGAGGTGGGCTCGGGCCACTATTTCCATCTATTTCGTCGTACCAAAGAAGGACGGTTCCTTCCGGCCTATCCTAGACCTCAAGGAAGTCAACAAATCCCTTCGAGTCGTCCGGTTCCGCATGGAAACGCTCCGGTCAGTGATTGCGGCGGTGCATCGGGGGGAGTTCCTCTCCTCCCTGGACTTAACGGAGGCCTACCTGCACATTCCCATCCGCCCGGACCACCACCGTTTCCTTCGTTTCAAAATTCTGGACCAGCATTTTCAGTTCACGGCTCTCCCGTTCGGATTGGCGACGGCGCCGCGCACCTTCACCAAGATCATGGTAGTCGTGGCGGCAGCTCTCCGGAAGGAGGGCATCCTGGTTCATCCTTATCTGGACGATTGGCTCCTCTGGGCGAAGTCATTCGATCATGGACGCTCAGCGGTGACTCGAGTAGTACGGTTTCTACATTCCCTGGGATGGGTAGTGAACTTCTCCAAGAGCTCCCTCATGCCCTCGCAACGCTTGGGTTTTTTTTTGGGGGCGACCTTCGAAACCCTACTGGGCAAAGTTTTTCTGCGCCAGGACAAAGCTCAATCCTTGCAGGATCACACACGACGGTTCTCTGCGTTACCAGAGCCCACCTCCTGGGACTACCTGCAACTCCTGGGAGTGATGGGGTCCACCATCGACCTTGGGCTTTCGCGCACATCAGGACCTTACAGTGGGCACTCCTCTCCCGTTGGAAACCAGTATCGCAGGACTACCAGATGATTCTCCTGCTCCCGCAGAATGCCAGGGACAGTCTGGGCTGGTGGTTGGATCCGCCGAACCTGGCCCATGGTGTGTCCCTCGATCTGCCAAATTGGGTGGTGGTGACCACGATGCCAGTCTAGCAGGCTGGGGTGCAGTCTGCGATCGAAGCGCCACGCAGGGGACGTGGTCCACGGTGGAGGCGAAGTGGTCAATCAACCGTCTGGAAACCAGAGCGGTCCGGCTAGCTCTGCGACATTTCCTCCCGCTTCTTCGGAACCGGGAAGTCAGAATCCTATCGGACAACGCTACCACCGTGGCCTACATCAACCGACAAGGAGGCACGCGCAGCCCGCAGGTCGCGCTCGAGGCGGCGCTGCTGATGCAATGGGCGGAGCGTCATCTCGTCCGGCTAGCGGCCTCGCACATCGCCGGTGTGGACAACGTCCAGGCGGACTTCCTCAGTCGTCAACTGCTGGGACCCCGGAGAGTGGTCTCTCTCCGACAAAGCGATGCAACTCTCGTCCATCGGTGGGGGGCCCCCACTTGGATCTGATGGCGTCCGCTCTCAACGCCAAGGCTCCACGCTTCTTCAGTCGCCGGAGAGAGCGCGGCGCGGAGGGAGTGGATGCCCTGGTCCTCCCGTGGCCGCCACATCTTCTGCTCTACGCTTTTCCACCATGGCCCCTGGTGGGCAGGATGCTCCTCAGAATAGAAAGCCATCAGGGGACCGTGGTTTTCGTCGCCCCGGAATGGTCCAGGCGACCCTGGTTTGCGGACCTGCTACAGCTGGTGATCGACGGGCCAATCAGGCTGGGGCACCTCCCCCAGCTCCTACATCAGGGCCCGGTATTTTTCGAGCAGGCAGAACTCTTCTGTCTTGCGGCCTGGCTTTTGTGAGGTGCCGCCTCCGGCGTCGGGGCTACCCGGAGGCGGTAGTATCCATGCTATTGCGGGCACGAAAGACATCGACGTCGGCGGCCTATGTTCGAGCTGTGGTGTACCAGCCAGGCCACGAGACCCGCTAAGGCTTCTGTACCTCAGATCCTTCAGTTTCTTACAGGCGGGGGTGGAAAAAAGGGCTCGCCTATAATTCCACTACGGGTTCAGGTGGCCGCCCTTGGCTCGCTGTTGAGCGATGGGGGCTCTCTTCTACAGTATCCTGACATTGCTCGTTTTCTCAAGGGTGTCAAGCATATGCGTCCTCCGTTACGGGACCCTTGTCCCTCCTGGAGTCTTAACCTGTGCTTCGCTCCCTGTCGGGACCACCGTTCGAGCCGCTGCGCAGCGCAACGATAAAGGATCTCACTCTCAAGACTGTATTTCTTGTGGCCATCTGTTCCGCTCGACGCATCTCGGAGCTGCAGGCTCTGTCGTGTAGAGAGCCCTATCTCCGTTCTCCGACTCTGGAGTTTCGCTTCGCACCGTTCCCTCCTTCCTTCCGAAGGTGGTTTCTGCATTCCATGTGAACCAGACGGTGGAGTTGCCGTCCTTCTCTTCCTCAGAGCCGAAGTCTCTCCGTCTCGTGAATGTCAAGCACACTCTGCGCCTCTATCTGGAGGCTACAAATGAGTTCCGGACCTCTGACCATCTCTTCGTACTCTGGGCCGGTCCTAAGAAGGGGTCTCAGGCCTCGAAGACTACCATTGCCAGATGGCTGAAGGCCGGCATTGCTGCTTCCTACATTGGGTCGGGTCGGACTCCCCCACCCGGAATCATAGCGCATTCTACACGTTCTCAGGCGGCTTCCTGGGCGGAGGTTCGCTCGGTATCCTCGCAGGAAATTTGTAGGGCAGCCACCTGGAAATCGTTACACACGTTCTCGAGGCACTATCGTCTGCACCTCGCCTCTTCAGTCTCTGGACACTTTGGCGAGCAGGTTCTCCGAGCAGGCCTCGCAGGACCCCACCCGATTTAGGGAAGCTTGGGTACATCCCACTGTCTGGACTGATCCAGGTATGTACAGGGAAAAGAAAATTATTACTTACCTGCTAATTTTCGTTCCTGTAGTACCATGGATCAGTCCAGACGCCCACCGCGTTTGGGTTCTTGATCCTGCTCAGCTCTGCGCTACTTCTTGCTCGCAGTGTTCTGTGTCTTCACAGTCGTTTCTTTTCGCTGTTTTTCACAGCTCCCTACAAGTTGGTAGGATGTTTGCAGTTACTTGTTGCGGTTACAATTGTTTTCATTATCTGTTTCCACAAACTTGATCCTTCGGGGGTTTCTACTCTGGCTTTGATATACTCGATACTGAACTCCTGCAGAGGGGGTAGTAGTATATATGGATACGCCCCCTCAAAGCTTGTGCTGACTCCATCTGCTGGATTGGGGACATAACCCACTGTCTGGACTGATCCATGGTACTACAGGAACGAAAATTAGCAGGTAAGTAATAATTTTCTTATATTAGAGCTTTTTGCTATGGCAATATAGCATGCTTCCTACTGTTCCACTGACCAAGTATGCCCCCAGTCAGCTTCCCAAGCCAGCATATGTTCCCTGTACATACCCGGATCAGTCCAGACCGTGGGTTGTGCCTCCCTTCCAGCAGATGGAGGTACCCACTCATAACACGGTGTGCCAGCTGCGCCCCTTCAGTATTTCTCTGTCTCCAGCAGATGAAGGTGGCAGAACCTGCAGTCCTCTTCTAAATTAAAACAAAAAAAAAATATTGTTATTTAGGAGGGATTCTCTATTTAGGAATCCTTCCTTTGTCCATAGGTATTAGAACAAGCAAGTTTTGAGAAAAAAAAAAAAGCAGTCCTTTAAAAACAAAACAAACCAACAAAAAAAACCCCCAGGATGAAGGACTCAGTGGTGCTGTTCCTCCTGGAGGGGCAGGCAGGTTCCAGGTGGACATCCTCTCCCCCCCCCCCACACACACACACACAGTTTTAGGGTGGACTAAGTGCCAGGGAGAAGTGTTTGGCTGGGGTGAGTACCGGTGGTCTGGTCCCTCCCTCTGTGTCTCTGTCCTGCAGAGAAGCTTAATGCCTCTGGGATTAGTTAAAAAAATAAAAAAATAAAAAATAAGCAAACATTTCGCCGACTTGTTTTCTGCATTCCCGCTCTTCCTCCCGGGTGTCTCAGACCTGTTTTTTTTCTGCTTGCACGTTGTGCTTTGGGCTCGGCCATGTCGCGATCGCTATGCGCTGCCTGCGGGGAGTCAGCAACGAGACTCTCCTGCAACAGCATGTGTTCTTCATGCCTGCCTGGTGGGGAAGGCACTTCTAGAGCAACAGGCAAATCAGGAGCTAAGTTCCGCTCTACCGCTGCGTCTCGTTCGTCGGGTGCCCGTGCGAGCAGGCCTGACCAGTTCCCACTTTCGAAGTCAGATAAGGCCCAGGTTACCTTACTCCTGATGTACTAGAAAGGTGATGTGACAATTGGAGAAAACGATAATATTCAGAATTTGGTAGACCATAATGCAATTGTAGATCTTCAAAAGATAACATTTTGGAATTAGCAAACAGTTGGCTACAACACCACAGCCCCCTCTGACGCCATAGGCTAAAAATACCCATCGATCCAGGTAGTGAGCCCCCTTATAAAGACCCAAAGGTAACAAGGGCAAAAACTCGTGACCCACCAACAGTGTTTTCCCAGTGACTCCAGATCTTAAAGGCAGCCTAGAGAAGGTATTAGCCACCTCATGGGTCCTTCCCAACTCAGGCAATCCCCAGATCCAATATATAATAAACCCTTGGCAAATTAGCCTGCTTAGTAACAGATCTAGCGCACCATTCATAAACAGCTCTCGATTGTGCAGCAACATAATAGTTCTCAAAATTAGGTACAGCCAATCCACCCTTCGGTTTAGGTAAGACAAAAAAAAGTACCCTTCCCTTATAGGTACCCGGATCAGTCCACACTCCTGGGTTTTGCCCCCCTCTAGCAGATGGAGACAAAGCAGTTACCATAACAATGCTCCGCCTATACATAGAATGGTGCCACCTACAGTCTGGCAGTATTCTGTCTCCAGTAGATGGGGGAGGTGCCAAACCTACAGTCTGGGCTGTGTGCTTACTTGATTATTCTTGTGTTTAATTAGTTTGGGTGGGGGGGGTTATCTTGTGTTTTCTGGCTTGTTTAAGCTTTATTTAAAAAAAAAAAAAAAAAAAAAAGAGCATAATAAAGCAGCTTGTGGCAGCACAGTGGTCGTTAGCCTCCCAGGTGGTCGTTAGGTTCTGAAAGAACCATCCCACGCTGGTCTGAGGCAGCTGCTTCACAGGGTCGAGGGCCCTACTTATCTTCTCAGCAGCTGGGTGCGATACCGAGGAGCCTGGCTCACTCTACCTGAAGGGATCAGCACATTGGACCACTGCCGAGCAAGTTTTATAATTTAAAAAAAAAAAAAAAAAAAAAAAAGTTTTACTTTCATTTTCTCCCACGTCTGCTCTCGCCCTCGCTCTCTCTCGCCCAGCGCGGCATTTGCTTTTTGTTTTTGGCTATTTCTTCACGGATTTTGTCAATTTGTTGTATTTTGTTTAATTTAATTTTTCTGTTATAACTCGATACCGCGTCCGGGATGCCACGCGCAACTCTCTAGGGAGGATCTTTGCTCTGATTGTATCCCGGGGGGAGGGGTTGTCGGGAGCCGGAAAAAATGTTAAATCTGCAAAACTAGCAAAAGCAAAGTCTGCCTGAGTCCCTGTGGGGATCTCTGCTGCAATTCACTCTAAAGCTGATCAGTTCCCTTTCAGTGCGGGAACGGGGACTCTTTTTTTTTAATCTTTCAGGGTTGTGACTAGTGCAGCGCTGGGGGGAAGGGATTTTACCTCCTCTTTCTCCCCAGCAAGTTGTTCCAACGGACAGGGAACCTTCACACCCTATTTCCCCTTCCATGGAGGATAGCCTTGAGGGGGCCTCCGACTCCTCTTCCTCTTTTTCCTCACAATTTGTGTTGTTGCTCCATAAAGCTTACAAGGAGAGGAAGTTAGGGAAACTGAATCTGGCAAAAAGGATGTTTCTCAGAGTTCTAAGTCTTCTGCTAAGAAACAGTCTACCCCTAAGGGAGGTGCGGAGCCTACTCAGCCTAAATGTATCCGTCGGTCAGGGGTTTCCCAGATTACCTCAGATACTTCTAGTCAGAATACTGACCCACACCTCCAGCCCAAACCCCCACAGGGGGTGGATGTAGACTCTAATTTACAGCACCATAGCGCAATGCGTGGGACGCATGCTGCGGAGGGGGAATGACCTAAAGGTGGTGCGCCTTTTAGAAAGGAGGAGTTGGGTCCCCTTATTCCTGCTATTTTAGCGGAACTGGGCATTGAATGCCCCCCAGAGGAATTGTGTGCTATGGATCCTGTGTTGCTGGGGCTGAGAGGCCCTGCTTCTTGCTTTCCTTTTCATTTCTCTGCTACAGATTTGCTTTTCCGAGAATGGGATACCTCGGATCTGGGTTTGAAAGTAAGGCCATGGACAAGCTATACCTCTGCCAGCGGCAGTGTCCGCTATTACCAAGAAGACCACAATTCCGGTTATTTAGATTTATATTCCACTTTTTGTACTTTTTTCAGCACTTCAAAGTGGATTACATTCAGGTACTGTAGTATTTCCCTATCCCCAGAGGGCTTACAATCTAAGTTTGTACCTGAGGCAATGGAGGGTGGAGTGACAGCAGGACTTGAACCCTGGTCTCCTGGTTCATAGCCCACTGCTCTAACCACTAGGCGGCTACTCCACTGGAGCTACAGCACTCAAGGATCTGTAAGACTGGAAATTGGAAGTGCAACTTAAAAGGATTTTTGAGGTTTCTGCACTGGGAGTGCGTGCGGCTATTAGCAGAAATTTCACCTTACGAGCAGGTCTCCACTGGGTTCAGCAATTGCAAGCTAACGCTGACTTATTGGATGAAGAGGCAGTCTAGGCAGGTCGTTTGGAAGCTTCGGTGGCATACTGCATGGATGCACTGCATGATCTTTTGCGCACATCGGCCAGATCCATGGTTTCAGCTGTCTCCGCTCATAGGCTCCTCTGGTTGAGAAACTGGTCCTTGCCCTTCAAAGGCAAACCACTTTCGGTAAGGATCTAGAAGATATGATCCAATCTCTGGATGAGAATAAGGCTCATCGATTACCAGAGGATAGACCAAAATCCAGAGGTTCCTTGCCTCTCGGGCCAGATTCAGAGGGAATCAAAGATTTCGCCCATCTAGACCGCCCACGGCCCCTTTTCGGCAAGCTCCTAACAGGCAACAGACTTGGTCCCAGTCTGTTGCCTGGGCCGTCGGTTCAGCAGATCTGGTAACTCAGTCTGCTTCCAGTGCAAAAGCATCACAATGGAGGGGCGCAAGTGCATTCCTCTGTGCCGGAGATAGGGGGCAGACTGTCCCTGTTTTAGGAGGAATGGACCAAAGTAACGACTGACCAGTGGGTCCTTACCGTGATAAGAGATGGCTACGCTTTTAGATTTTGCACGGCATCCTCTGGACCAATTTCTAATTTCTCCCTGCGGTTACGAAACCAAACTAAGACAGAGGCAGGACACTTTACAACAACTTCTGCAACTAGGAGCCTCCAGAGGCAAGAAGGAAGGGCCATTACTCCATTTACTTCATTGTGCCAAAAGAGGGATCTTTTCGGCCCATTCTGGATCTTAAGAGTGTAAACGGATGTCTCCGGGTTCCCCGGTTTCGCATGGAGACGCTTTGGTCTGTCATTGCCTCGGTTCACAAGGAAAAGTTTCTAGCAACCTTAGACCTCACAGAAGCATATCTTCACACAGGCATTCGGTCAGACCACCAGAGGTTTCTTCGGCTTTCACTTCTGCATCAGCATTTTTGGTTTTGGGCTCTACCCTTCGGTCTGGCTACAGCACCCAAGACATTCACCAAGGTGATTGTGGTGGCAGCCCATCTCCGCAGAGAGGGGTTACTGGTGCATCCTTACTTGGACGATTGGCTGATCTGTGCAAAGTCAAAAGCGCTTGCCCAGGAGGCAATTCAGAAAGTACGTCAGCTCCTGCAATCCCTAGGCTGAGTGGTCAATCTCACCAAGAGCCAACTGGAGCCCACTCAGGCGTTGAAATATTGGGTGCTCTTTTCGACACTCAGCAGGGCAGAGTTTTTCTTACCATGGAATGCATATCCAAGCTGCAAGTCCAACTTTGAGGTTTAATGCTCAAGCACCCATCCAGAGTCCAAGATTATTTACAGGTTCTTGGGTCGATGACTTCAACATTAGAACTGGTACCCTGGGCCTTTGCTCATATGAGACCTTTACAGTCTGCATTAATTTCCCGATGGAACCCAGTTTCTGAGCTTTTTCATCTACCTTTACCGCTTACGGAGACAGCACGAACCAGTCTCGATTGGTGGTTGACGGACAATTTAACCCGAGGAGTTCCCCGGGAGGTGCCCCATTGGACAGTGGTCACCACAGATGCCAGTCTCTCAGGTTGTGGTGCGGTATGCCAAGGAAAATCAGTGCAGGGACTCTGGTCCCCCCCGTCAAATAGCTCTGGTCGATCAATCGACTGGAAACCAGGGCAGTATGGTTAGCATTGCAAGCGTTCCATCCTCTCCTCCAGGGCAATTAAGTCAGAATTCTCTGTGTGACCACGCATTGTACATCAATCGCCAAGGAGGAACCAGAAGTCAACAAGTGGCAATACGAGCTCGCCAATTGATCAGCTGGGCAGAGCTAAACTTGGTAAGCATAGCAGCGTCTCACATCGCCGGCGTGGACAATGTGCAGGCAGACTCTCAGTCATCACCATCTAGATCCCGGAGAATGGGAGCTGGCGGAGACCACCTTTCAACACATATGCGATGCATGGGGCACACCCAGCATTTACCTGATGGCAACTTTTCGGAATGCCAAAGCGCCGAGGTTCTATGCTCGTCGCAGAGAGACGGCAGCAGAAGGGGTAGATGCCCACCAAAGTTCTGCTGTATGTCTTCCCACCTTGGCAATTGATCAGCAAAGTGTTCCGCGGGTAGTGATCCATCCAACGGAGGTCATTCTGATAGCTTCAGAATGGCCAAGACATCCCTGGTTTGCAGACCTCTTCAATCTCGCGGTACAGTCCTCTGCAGTTTCCGGTTCTCCCAGACCTGCTGCATCAAGGGCCTGTTTGTTTGGAGGATGTCTATCACTTCTATCTAGTGGCATGGCTTTTGAAAGGCAGTGGTTACTCACAAAGGCTGTTCTCACAGGACAAGCAGGATGGTTGTCCTCACAAATGGGTGACATCGAGGATGGAGCCCACCATGGAAAACTTCTGTCAAAGTTTAAACAGAACTTTGACTGGCCCCTACTGGGCATGCCCAGCAAGGCACTGACCCTGCAGCCAGCAGGGGTCTCCCTTCAGTCTTCTTTTTTCCGCGCAGCAACTGCCACGCGGTGAAAGGAGCTCTCTTACCACGTTCCTGACAGGAATTCGGTATTTTTCTTTCCGAAGAAATTTGCCCCTCAGGGGTCTCCCTTCGACAAATTTTTGTCATCTTCGCGGAAACCGGTAAGTTTTTGCCTTTTTTTTCTTCGACTACCGTCGAATTTGGCCCTTGAGGCCTGTTGGCACTTACCAAGCCCGCGACTAAATTTGGCCTTAAGCCATGGCGACGGGGTTCCGTCGATGTCCGGATTGTACCCGGACTATGTCAATCACAGACCCCCATAGGGTTTGTGTTTGGGTAGTGAGCATGATGTCCTGACTTGCACCAAATGTGCCCTAATTACACCTAAAGGTCGCAAGGCCAGGATGGAGAAGATGGGGCTCCTCTTCCATGCACCCACCCCAACGCCATCGATAGCATCGACGTCATCGGAACCGGCACCGTCGAAGTTGCACCACCATCGTCAACCCTCCGGTGACCGTCCACCATCGACGACTTCTCGGCCGTCGACTCCTGTCCCCTCCCCGGATGGGCGAGGAGACCGGAAGGACAAGCATCGCCATCGACGGCACAAGTCTCGGCCTGTCGAGGATCCACAGTCATCGACCTCTGAACAAGCTGAGCCACCGACTAAGAGGCCTCGATCAGACTTGGCACCGTCCACGTCTCGTTCGCAGGCATCGAGGAAACCCTCACCCTCTCGGGGTGTGGGAGCCGTGATCCCACCGGTTACGGTGGTCCCTCCGGCTCTGCCTCAGCCTCCCTCTCCCGTCGAGCCGGGTATTGTTACCCCTGGTCTCCGGGCAGAACTGGACCGTCTGGTCCAGGAGGCCATCGAGAAAGCGATGCAAAGATTCCAACCTCCATTGGCACCGTCTCCGGCACCGATTCCGGCACCGCCACCGGCATCGACCCCGGCACCGACTCCGCCACTGAGGAAGGAACCGACCACCGAACCTTTGGTGGAAGCGCTGGCACCGCTACTACAACGTATGGAGGCACTTGTACATGCCCTTCCATCCATGATTCCAGTAGCACCGACAGCGCCATCGTCTCCGACTGGATTTTCATCGGCGAGAGAAACACCGTTCCTGATTCCCCCTTCCGGGGTGGTCCCATCGGTGCCTTCTCGTATATCTCCCCCGATTTATCCTTTGGCTCCATCGGTTCCAAGACCGGCACCGACTCCATCGGCAGCACCAAAACCCTCGATGCCGTTCCCAGTACCGATTGTACCACCGGTTCCTCCAAGGTTTCCTTCGATGCCTTCGGATCCTCAACCAGGTCCATCGGGGCTTCAACCCCCAAGTGATCCCAATGATACCTGGGGTGATGATACATCTTCTGACACAGATTTACCATCACCGCCTTCTCCTACAGAGAGTAGAAAAAGATCTCCTCCAGAGGATCTCTCCTTTATTAATTTTGTAAAGGAGATGTCCGAAATTGTACCTTTTCAGCT
Organism: Rhinatrema bivittatum; assembly: GCF_901001135.1. Taxonomy (NCBI): domain Eukaryota; kingdom Metazoa; phylum Chordata; class Amphibia; order Gymnophiona; family Rhinatrematidae; genus Rhinatrema; species Rhinatrema bivittatum. The sequence continues at coordinate 59,509,508 of NC_042628.1, read as the reverse complement.
GCAATCTGAGACCGATGACAGACACCAGATGATGGAACTGCTTCAATTTTTGGACGCTCCAAAAATCATCGCTTCCATCCCCATTCACCAGGTGTTTCTCGATCTCTTAAAGAAAAACTGGGAATCTCCTTCATCTGTATCACCAGTTAACAAGAAGGCTGACTCCACATACCTCGTCCAGTCAGCACCAGGCTTTCAAAAGCCTCAACTGGATCATCGCTCTGTTGTGGTTGAGTCCGCACAAAGAAAGGCCAAGCGTCTCAAGCCACACTCCTCCACTCCGCCTGTCAAGGACAATAAATTCCTGGACAGTGTGGGACGGAAAGTGTACCATGGAGCTATGCTGATTTCTCGCATAGCCTCATATCAACTCTACATGACGCAATATAACAGAGCCATCCTTAAACAGATGCAAGATTTTGCTGACACATTACCTGACCAATACCAGCCACAGCTTCAGGCCCTTCTTAAAGGGTTTGAAGCAGGGAAGCACGAGATCAGAACAGCTTATGACATCTTTGATGCCTCCACAAAGGTTTCAGCTACTGCCATTTCGGCCAGACGTTGGGCTTGGTTAAAGTCATCCAACCTTCGCCCAGAGGTCCAGGATCGTTTAGCGGATTTACCCTGCTTAGGGGACAATTTGTTTGGAGAACAAATTCAGCAAATTGTAGCTGAATTGAAAGATCACCATGAGACGTTGAAACAACTTTCTTCTGTTCCGTCTGAGGTTTCCTCCAAACAACCACTTAAGAAGGACTCTAAGAAGTCGTTCTTTCGGCCACGCCGTTACTACCCTCCATCGGCCAGGCCTCGTCCAGCTCGATCCTCTACTAGGCCTCAGCCGCGTCAGCCTAGGAAACAAAGGCCTACTGTAGCCCCTCCTCCTGGGCCTGCGGCTGGCCTTTGACTCCCCTGTAGGGAACACATGCCAAACCCCTCTTCCAGACATTCCCGTAGGAGGTCGACTGTACCATTTTCTACAACCTTGGTTGCAGATCACCTCAGATCAGTGGGTGCTAACAATTATCGCACAGGGTTACCACCTCAACTTCATAACTCTTCCGGCAGACTCCCCGCCTCTTCAAGCGTGGAGTCTATCCACCCATTTGGCTCAATTACAACAGGAAGTATCTCTTCTGCAATCAAATGCTATAGAACCCGTTCCTCCCTCTCAACGAGGCAAGGGATTCTATTCCAGATACTTCCTAATACCAAAGAAATCAGGGGGACTACGTCCCATTTTGGACCTTCGAGCCCTCAACAAATACCTTCAAAAAGAGAAGTTCAAAATGGTAACCCTAGGCGCGCTGCTCCCTCTACTACAAAGAGGGGATTGGCTGTGCTCTCTCGACCTCAAGGACGCTTATACCCACATTGCGATCACACAATCCCTTCGCAAATATCTGCGGTTTCTAGTAGGCCACGACCATTATCAATACCGTGTCCTACCTTTCGGTCTGGCTTCTGCCCCACGAGTCTTTACCAAATGTCTCGTAGTGGTAGCAGCATTCCTAAGGAAGGAAGGTGTCCACGTCTACCCCTACCTGGACGATTGGCTAATCAGGGCCTCCACCCAACAGATAGCTCAATCCTCCCTAAAATTGACAATTCAAACACTCCTTTCCTTAGGGTTTCTTGTCAATTACGAGAAATCTTACTTAGTCCCGTCTCAAACCTTATCCTTCATTGGGGCAGACTTGGACACCTTACAGGCAAAGGCTTACCTTCCTCTTCAGAGGGTCCACACCCTAATATCCCTGGCTCGCCAGCTCCAGTCTCAGAACACTGCCACGGCTCGCCAGTTCCTCATTCTCCTAGGACACATGGCATCCTCGGTTCAAGTCACTCCCATGACCCGACTAGCCATGAGAGTAACACAATGGACTCTACGACACCAATGGATTCAAGCTTTTCAGCCTCTGTCCTCCATAGTCACAGTCACACAAGCGCTGCGCCTATCCTTAACCTGGTGGACGACTCAGGTCAACCTCCTTCAGGGCTTACCTTTTCTTCCACCGGATCCGCAAGTAATCCTAACCACCGACGCTTCTCACATCGGTTGGGGAGCCCATGTGGACGACTTCCAAACCCAAGGGTTATGGTCCAAAGAGGAAGCCGAACACCAGATCAATTTCCTGGAACTTCGAGCAATCCGCTACGCGCTCAGAACTTTCAAAGATCATCTATCAAATCAGATAATCTTAATCCAGACGGACAACCAAGTGGCCATGTGGTACATAAACAAGCAGGGAGGCACAGGCTCCTTCCTTCTGTGTCAGGAAGCTGCGCAGATCTGGGCAGAAGCCCTCTCCCACTCCATGTACCTCAGGGCCACTTACCTGCCGGGAGTAGACAATGTATTGGCAGACCAGCTGAGCCGTGTCTTCCAACCACACGAGTGGTCACTCGATCCTCTGGTAGCGACCTCTCTGTTTCACAAGTGGGGTCCTCCCCGCATAGACCTCTTTGCGTCCCCTCAGAACCACAAAGTGGACGATTACTGCTCTCTCATTCGGAGCCAGCACTCTCGGCCGAGAGATGCATTCTCCCTCAAGTGGACAACCGGTCTGCTCTATGCATTCCCTCCACTCCCTCTTGTGTCAAAGACTCTCGTGAAGCTACGCCAGGACGGAGGAACCATGATCCTGATAGCACCTTACTGGCCACGCCAAGTATGGTTTCCAATACTCCAGGATCTCTCCATCCGCAGGCACATTCCTCTGGGACAGGACCCGCATCTGCTCACTCAAAACGACGGATGCCTCCTCCATCCCAACCTCCAAGCCTTGTCCCTGACGGCATGGATGTTGAAAGGTTAGTCCTTCAACCATTTAACCTTTCAGATTCCGTTTCTCGGGTCCTGATAGCTTCACGAAAGCCTTCCACAAGAAAGTCTTACTCATACAAATGGAAAAGGTACACCTCATGGTGCACTTCTCAGTCCCTTGATCCCCTTTCCTGTCCAATCTCCAAATTTTTGGACTATTTATGGCATCTCTCTGAATCAGGTCTTAAAACCTCTTCTATCAGAATGCATGTCAGTGCGGTAGCCGCCTTCCATAAAGGTATTGGGGGTAATCCTATTTCAGTACAACCCCTAGTCACACGCTTTCTTAAGGGTTTACTCCATCTAAAGCCACCCTTGCGTCCTCCGGCCCCATCCTGGGACCTTAACCTGGTTCTTGGTCGTCTAATGAAACCTCCTTTCGAACCTCTGCACTCCTGTGACTTGAAATATCTCACTTGGAAAGTGTTATTCCTTTTGGCTGTTACTTCAGCTCGCAGGGTTAGTGAATTACAGGCCCTAGTTACCTATCCGCCTTACACTAAGCTCCTGCAGGACCGGGCGGTACTCCGCACTCACCCTAAATTCTTACCTAAAGTAGTTTCTGAGTTTCATATCAATCAATCCATAATACTACCTATCTTTTTTCCCAGGCCCCACTCCAACTCTGGAGAGCAGACCCTGCATACCCTAGACTGTAAACGGGCTCTAGCTTTTTACCTAGACCGTACAGTTTCTCACAGGAAGAGCACTCAATTATTCGTCTCTTTCCATCCTAACAAGTTAGGACAACCTGTGGGTAAGCAGGCTCTTTCTTCCTGGTTGGCGGACTGCATTTCTTTTTACTATGAGCAAGCTGGCATTCCTTTTCAAGACCGTGTTAAAGCACACTCTGTGAGGGCCATGGCGACGTCAGTGGCACACCTTCGATCGGTGCCGCTTCCTGACATCTGTAAAGCTGCAACCTGGAGTTCCTTCCACACCTTTGCAGCCCACTATTGTTTGGACAAGGCTGGAAGACAGGACTCCATCTTCGGCCAATCTGTCTTGCGTAACCTTTTTCCAACCTGATGTACCAACACCCTTCCACCTGCCCGGTAGGGTGCGGATGCCCTTTCCCAAATTTTCTCCTCAGTTGTTGTGCCTGCTGCACACCATTGGGTACATTTGGTGCAAGTCGGGACATCCTCAGCTCGGTACTCACCCATTTGTGAGGACAACCATCCTGCTTGTCCTGTGAGAAAGCAAATGTTGCTTACCTGATGTAACAGGTGTTCTCACAGGACAGCAGGATGTTAGTCCTCACGAAACCCGCCCGCCTCCCCGCGGTGTTGGGTTCGTTTTGTTTTTACTTTCTAGGCACTGCCTGTAGCTTGAATATCAGACTGAAGGGAGACCCCTGCTGGCTGCAGGGTCAGTGCCTTGCTGGGCATGCCCAGTAGGGGCCAGTCAAAGTTCTGTTTAAACTTTGACAGAAGTTTTCCGTGGTGGGCTCCATCCTCGATGTCACCCATTTGTGAGGACTAACATCCTGCTGTCCTGTGAGAACACCTGTTACATCAGGTAAGCAACATTTGCTTTCTCTGGCTGTGGTAGCTATGCTTCTCCGATCGCGTAAGATTTCTATCAATCTCACATATGTTAGAGTATGGAAAGTTTTTGAGTTTTGGTGTTTGGACCATGAGGTTGTGCCTACCCAGGCCTCGTGTCTGATATTCTATTTTTTACAATCCGGTCTTTCTAAAGGGTTGTCATGTAGTTCTCTGAGTGCAGGTTGCGGCACTTGGTTGTTTGTGTGGTTCTATCCAGGGTGTAGCATTAGCGACACATCCGGATGTAGTTCAATTTCTTAAGGGAGCAAAACACTTGCGTCCTCTGCTTCGGCATCCTTATCCATCATGGAGTTTGAATTTAGTCCTCACTGCCCTTTGCTTGGCGCCTTTTGAGCCTTTGAAGAGAGAGACTCTAAAAGATCTTACCTTAAAGGTGATTTTTCTGGTGGTCATTACTTCGGCTCGTAGGTGTCAACTCCAAGCACTTTCCTGTAGGGAACCCTTTTTGCAAATTTCGGACTCAGGCATTTCTTTAAGGATGGTTCCATCTTTCTTGCTGAAAGTGGTTTCCTCTTTTCATGTCAACCAATCGGTGGAGCTGCTGGCCTTCACGACTTAAACCGTTCGGATCCTTTGGCTAGCGACTTGCGGAAGCTTGACGTTCGCAGAGCTTTGCTGCGTTACCTTTAGGTTACCAACGAGTTTCGTGTGAATGACCATCTTTTTGTGCTGTGGAATGGTCCTAAACAAGGACAGCAGGCATCCAAAGCTACTATAGCTCGTTGGCTAAAGGAGGCTATTAGTTCGGCCTATCTCCTTCATGGTAGATCCCTTCCTACGGATCTGCGTGCCCACTCTACTCCTTCACAAGCGGCGTCTTGGGCAGTGTCAAATGGTATCACCGCAGGAAATTTGCAGGGCGGCTACGTGGAAATCTCTGCCTAGTTTTACGTGACATTACAAATTGGATGTCCAGGCTCCAGTTTCAGGAGGATTTGGAGAAGGAGTGCTTTGAGCGGGCCTCTCTGGATTCCATCCCAGGTAAGAAAGCTCTGGTACATCCCAGGAGTCTGGACTGATCCAGGTACGTACAGGGAAAGGAAAATTAGTTTCTTACCTGATAATTTTCGTTCCTGTAGTACCATGGATCAGTCCAGAGTCCCGCCCATCAGAGGTATGGAAGAATGGGAGAGTCCGCTCGGTTCTTATCTATTTTGTTATTTCAGATTGACAGATTTTTAATGTTTTGTCCTCGAGTGGTGTTTTTAAAGGTTCAGGCCCCAGTTTGTTTCTTTTATTATATACAAGCCGTTAAGCCCGTTAAAACGGGCTACATCCCTCCCTCCCACTCAGTCCCTCTCTCCCTCCCTCCCTCTCACTCTCCCTCAGTCCCACTCCCTCCCCCCCTCCCTCTCACTCTCCCTCAGTCCCACTCCCTCCCCGTCCCACTCCCTCTCTCTCCTCCCCTCTCACTCAGTCCCTCCCTCTCTCTCTCCTCCCTGGTTGCTGCTACCACCGGACGCCGCCGCTGCTGCTGCCTCCCGACTCTGCCACTGGACGCCGCCATTTTTTTCTTTTTTTTCTGGCTCAGACCGACGTGCTCGCCCGCACATGCGCGGTAGAGCTGGTCTCTACTGCGCATTTGCGGCACGTCGGTCATCCTTCGTTTATTAGGTAGGATAGTTATGATGGTTTTGAGAGTTCCATTCTGCTTTGACATGGAGTAATACTGCCGGTGGCACCATTCTATTTATAGGCAGAGCGTTGTTATGGTAACTTTTCTGTCTCCATCTGCGGTGGGGGGGGGGGCCCAGGGGCCCCCCCCCCAAAACCCAGGAGTCTGGTCTGATCCGTGGTACTACAGGAATGAAAATTATCAGGTAAACTAATTTTCCTTTTTAGTTACCCTGGTTGGCCACCTCTGCCAACTGTAATGAAAAATTTCCGTGTAGGGATTTCAAGAATTTAGACTGTACTTCAATAGGGAGTGTCTGAAAAAGATAGAGCCACCTGGGCAGGACAGTCCATTTTGATAGAGGCAATTCTGCCCAGCCAGGAAAAACTGTAGGGGGCTATATATCCAGATCCTTTGAAGCTTTGTCCAATAAAGGGAGGTAATTCAAAGCAAATAGTTGTCTCCAATCCACCCCTAGCTAAATACCCAAATAACGAATGCTATGGCTTGCCCACTTAAAGGAAAGCACCCTTTAAACTTTAAAGCCAAAGACTTGACTAAACCTATCCAGTTCTGTAACTAACAGCAGGCAAGGACAATTGTGTTCTGTGTTCTGTGTTCTTCAGACTTTTAAAGAACTGAGTGTTGGTATTTAATACTAACTGACAGGTCGATACAGTAACGTGCAGTTAAAGATTGCCCGTCTGTAACGTGCTGGGAGCGCACAATACAGACGAGTAAGGCGATCCAGCGATCCAATCTCCAGTTTCATGCGTCCCTAGCGCTTCCTAAAACAGACGCATAACCCTTTCCACACCCAGCATGTAAATGAACGAAAAAGCTGTATAATGAAGGAATTAGCTATTCCCCGCCGATACTGTAACGGGCGCTGATACTATCTCCTCAGTAACCCGCTGTTTTGCCGCGGCCTTAAAGTGTTAGTTTACCGCCTCCCCCTAGTAGGAGTTAGTGTAGTGTAGTGTAAAAAACATTGCTTACCCGCCCTGGTCCCGTCCGGTCTCCGGTGTAGCCCCAGTCCGGTCTCCTGCAGCCCGTCCGGTCCCCTCCTCCCGAAGCAAAAAAACAAAACAAAAAACGAAAAAGTAGCAAGGCTCGGGCCTGCTACGGCAGTCCCTTCTCCCTTCCTCCCGATTTCGCACGGCCATTCATCCAGGTAGAGGGAACCGGTGGCGAAAACGGCCCACGGTTCCCTCTGCCTGGATGAATGCACGGCCACCGGCAGTGAAGGAATGGCCATGCGATTTCAGCGCTGAAGGCAGTCACATGCCGTGACGTCACGCCATGTGACTGCCTTCAGCGCTGAAATCGCACGGCCATTCATCCAGGCAGAGGGGAACCGGTGGTGAAAAAGGCCCACGGTTCCCTCTGCCTGGATGAATGCACGACCACCCGGCTCCCTCCGCCTGAATTAATGCGCGCCTGTGAGACCCGGCCGGGTCGCACAGGCGCGCATTGATTCACTGCCGGTGGGGGTGCCTGTGCGACCCGGCCTTGTTTGAACACGCGCCCACCCGCCCCCCGGATCCCGCTGCCGCGCCTGCCCAATCGAACACGCGCCTACCCGCCCGCGGCCTTGATCGAACACCCGGCTCCCGCTGCCGCCGGCCGCCTGGACCCACGCCGCTGCCTGGATGACCGCATGAAAGTGACAGGTATTTAAAAAATTTTTTTTTTTTTATAACACTCAGGTTTTTACATATTTTTGGGTTTTTTTTTTTTTTTTTACACTTCCTGGTGCCTGTCATTTCAAATGACATTTGAAATGACAGGTACCAGCGCACCCAGGTTACTGTATAGGCGCTGTATTAAGCGCCTATACAGTAAAATGGGTTACGCGGGCATAACCCTTCCCTAACGCTTTAAAGCCGCGGCATGCATTTGCATGCGATTAGAAGAAAGTATCGGGGACTAAGTGAAGAGAGCTGTGCGTGCGGGGAGGAAGGGTGCGCCTGACACTGCCGCACTGTTTCTACCGCGGCCTTACTGTATCGATCTGTGAGTGTTTGTATTGAAAAAAAAAAAAACCACACAAAAAAAAACCAACCCAAAAAGTAGCCAGAAGCTAGAAATAAGCTAGGAGCAGTGTATACCTAAGTAAAACAGTTGAATAGTTCAGCTCAGTTACTCACCTTGGAAAGGTGTTGAGATAGTGTGATTGGGTTTGAATAGGGACCAACATTTGTTAATCAAGAGAGCAGTGAGTCACTCAGGCTGACTAACTGAAGTTAGACTGTATTTCCCAACCCTGCCACCCCTAGCTCATCCCTTAATTTATAGGCAGGTGCCACTTTCACCAAAAAAAAAAAATCAACAAAAACTTTATTGAGAATTCGATCAGACCCCGGTAGGCCACTACCAGACACATAGTGAATTCACTAATACATTCAAAGGACGTTAGACACATTCCTACTCCCATAGCAACCTAAAACCTAACTAGGAACTGATCAAAATTGAGATGAAGGCAGCAGTCCAGCAGCAAGAGGGGGGCTTCCCAGTCTTTTGCATAGAGTGTCACATGTATGATTTTTTACCCACCGGTGAGAAGTTGTACATGTGCATGCGATGCAAAGAGCTCCTGGCTCTCAGAGAACGAGTCTGATCTCTGGAGGCTAGAGTGGCAGACCTGGAGGAGCTGAGGCAGACAGAGGTATATAGATGAGACCTTCAGGGACATAGTAGTCAAGTCCCAACTTCAGACTGGCAGCCCTGGTGCTGCCTTGGAGGAAGAAGGTCTCATGATGGGAGAGCACCAACCAGGTGCAGCAGGAAAGGATCCTGTAGCAAGGACCTGCTCTCCATGTGATGCATTGTCCTTTCGCACTGAGGATATCTCCCCAAGGCCTACTGCCCAGGAGGGAAGGGTTAGGTCGGCCGTGATAGTTGGTGATTCGATTATTAGGAATGTAGATAGCTGGGTGGCTGGTGGGCGTGAGGATCGCCTGGTAACATGCCTACCTGGTGTGAAGGTGGCGGACCTCACGCGTCACCTAGATAGGATTTAGACAGTGCTGGGGAGGAGCCGGCTGTCATGGTACATGTGGGCACCAAAGACATAGGAAAATGTGGGAGGGAGGTTCTGGAAGCCAAATTTAGGCCCTTAGGTAGAAAGCTTAAATCCAGAACCTTCAGGGTAGCATTCTCTGAAATGTTCCCTGTTCCACGTGCAGGTCAGCAGCGGCAGGCAGAGCTCCGGAGTCTCAATGTGTGGATGAGACAATGGTGCAAGGAAGAGGGATTCAGTTTTGTTAGGAACTGGGGAACCTTATGGGGAAGAGGGAGTCTCTTCCGAAGGGATGGGCTCCACCTTAACCAGGGTGGAACCAGACTGCTGGCGCTAACCTTTAAAAAGGAGAGAGCAGCTTTTAAAGTAGAACAAAGGGGAAAGCCGACAGTCGCTCAGCAGCGCATGGTTCGGAGAGAGGTATCTTTAAAGGATACTAATGATGCATTAGAATTAGGGCATCCCGACAGTGAGGTTCCAATAATTAGAAAAGTAGTCCAAGTGCCTGTAACTAAAAACTTACCTGAGCTAAAAAAATTCTAACTTATCCCTATCAATTAAAAAGCAGAATGAAAATACAAACAAAAAACAAACTTTGAAATGTTTGTATGCTAATGCCAGAAGTCTAAGAAGTAAGATGGGAGAATTAGAATGTATAGCAGTGAATGATGACATATACTTAATTGGCATCTCAGAGACATGGTGGAAAGAGGATAACCAATGGGACAGTGCTATACCGGGGTACAAATTATATCGCAATGACAGAGGAACACTCGGGAGGAGGTGTGGCGCTTTATGTCCGGGATGGCATAGAGTCCAACAGGATAAACATCCTGCATGAGACTAAATACAAAATTGAATCTTTATGGGTAGAAATCCCCTGTGTCGGGGAAGACTACAGTGATAGGGGTATACTACCGTCCACCTGGTCAAGATGGTGAGACGGACAGTGAAATGCTAAGAGAAATTAGGGAAGCTAACCAAATTGGTAGTGCAGTAATAATGGGCGACTTCAATTACCCCAATATTAACTGGGTAAATGTATCATCGGGTCACGCTAGAGCGATAACGTTCCTGGATGGAATAAATGAAAGCTTTATGGAGCAATTGGCTCAGGAACCGATGAGAGAGGGAGCAATTTGAGATCTAATTCTCAGTGGAGCACAGGACTTGGTGAGAGAGGTAAAGGTGGTGGGGCCGCTTGGCAATAGTGATCATAATATGATCAAATTTGATTTAATGACTGGAAGAGGAACAGTGTGCAAATCCAAGGCTCTCATGCTAAACTTTCAAAAGGAAAACTTTGATAAAATGAGAAAAATTGTTAGAAAAAAGCTGAAAGGAGCAGCTACAAAAGTAAAAAAATGTCCAAGAGTCGTGGTCATTGTTAAAAAAATACCATTCTAGAAGCACAGTCCAGATGTATTCCACACATTAAGAAAGGTGGAAAAGAAGGCAAAACAATTACCAGCATGGTTAAAAGGGGAGGTGAAAGAAGCTATTTTAGCCAAAGATCTTCATTCAAAAATTGGAAGAAGGATCCAACAGAAGAAAATAGGATAACGTTGGCAAGTTAAATGTAATACATTGATAAGACAGGCTAAGAGAGAATTTGAAAAGAAGTTGGCTGTAGAGGCAAAAACTCACAGTAAAAACTTTTTAAAATATATCCGAAGCAGAAAGCCTGTGAGGGAGTCAGTTGGACCGTTAGATGATCGAGGGGTTAAAGGGGCACTTAGAGAAGATAAGGCCATCGCGGAAAGATTAAATGATTTCTTTGCTTCGGTGTTTACTGAAGAGGATGTTGGGGAGGTACCCGTAATGGAGAAGGTTTTCATGGGTAACGATTCAGATGGACTGAATCAAATCACGGTGAACCTAGAAGATGTGGTAGGCCTGATTGACAAACTGAAGAGTAGTAAATCACCTGGATCGGATGGTATACATCCCAGAGTTCTGAAGGAACTAAAAAATGAAATTCAGACCTATTAGTAAAAATTTGTAACTTATCATTAAAATCATCCATTGTACCTGAAGACTGGAGGATAGCAAATGTAACCCCAATATTTAAAAAGGGCTCCAGGGGCGATCTGGGAAACTACAGACCGGTTAGCCTGACTTCAGTGCCAGGAAAAATAATGGAAAGTGTTCTAAAAATCAAAATCACAGAACATATAGAAAGACATGGTTTAATGGAACAAAGTCAGCATGGCTTTACCCAGGGCAAGTCTTGCCTCACAAATCTGCTTCACTTTTTTTGAAGGAGTTCATAAACATGTGGATAACGGTGAACCGGTAGATATAGTATACTTGGATTTTCAGACTGCGTTTGACAAAGTTCCTCATGAGAGGCTTCTAGGAAAAGTAAAAAGTCATGGGATAGGTGGCGATGTCCTTTCGTGGATTGCAAACTGGCTAAAAGACAGGAAACAGAGTAGGATTAAATGGACAATTTTCTCAGTGGAAGGGAGTGGACACAGTGGAGTGCCTCAGGGATCTGTATTTGGGACCCTTACTTTTCAATATTTATAAATGATCTGGAAAGAAATTAGACGAGTGAGATAATCAAATTTGCAGATGACACAAAATTGTTCAGAGTAGTTAAATCACAAGCAGATTGTGACAAATTGCAGGAAGACCTTGTGAGACTGGAAAATTGGGCATCCAAATGGCAGATGAAATGTAATGTGGATAAGTGCAAGGTGATTCATATAGGGAAAAATAACCCATGCTATAATTACACAATGTTGGGTTCCATATTAGGTGCTACAACCCAAGAAAGAGATTTAGGTGTCATAGTGGATAACACATTGAAATCGTCGGTTCAGTGTGCTGTGGCAGTCAAAAAAGCAAACAGAATGTTGGTAATTATTAGAAAAGGAATGGTGAATAAAACGGAAAATGTCATAATGCCTCTATCGCTCCATGGTGAGACCGCACCTTGAATACTGTGTACAATTCTGGTCGCCGCATCTCAAAAAAGATATAATTGCGATGGAGAAGGTACAGAGAAGGGCTACCAAAATGATAAGGGGAATGGAACAGCTCCCCTATGAGGGAAAGACTAAAGAGGTTAGGACTTTTCAGCTTGGAGAAGAGACTGCTGAGGGGGGATATGATAGAGATGTTTAAAATCATGAGGGGTCTAGAACGGGTAGATGTGACTCGGTTATTTTCTCTTTCGGATAGTAGAAAGATTAGGGGGCACTCCATGAAGTTAGCATGGGGCACATTTAAAACTAATCTGAGAAAGTTCTTTTTTACTCAATGCACAATTAAACTCTGGAATTTGTTGCCAGAGGATGTGGTTAGTGCAGTTAGTATAGCTGTGTTGAAAAAAGGATTGGATAAGTTCTTGGAGGAGAAGTCCATTACGTTCACTTAGAGAATAGCCACTGCCATTAGCAATGGTAACATGGAATAGACTTAGTTTTTGGGTACTTGCCAGGTTCTTATGGCCTGGACTGGCCACTGTTGGAAACAGGATGCTGGGCTTGATGGAACCTTGGTCTGACCCAGTATGGCATTTTTTTATGTTCTTAGCAATGGAAAATAAAATATCATCTGCAAATAAATCTTGAATTTGACATGAACTACAGGCATGCCTTTGATGTCCCTATTTTCCGAATCATTCCCACCAAAGGCTCCATAACCAAAGCAAATCAGAGCGATTAAAGGGCAACCTTGCCTTGTACCCATGTTCAACTCCAGTATATCAGAGTAAGAACCACTTGACTTTTATATAGGCCTGTGGAGCAGTGATATGCCCCAGCCCAATTTTTTTGCAAGAATTTAAACATAAATGCTCAATGAATGTGGTCAAAGGCCTTCTCCACGTCTGTGACTAACAAAACTACTGGAACCTTTTCTTCCCTAGCATTCCAATTTACGAATATTAACTGCAGCTTGTCTGCCAGAAACGAAGCCAGATTGGTCCACATGCACCAAATCTGGCGACACAGTATTCAATCAGGCAGCCAAAATTTTCAAATCTAAATTCAATAATGAGTGGTCGATAGGATCCACATAAGGAATTGTCCTTATCCATCATAGGTAGTACTGTGCCCCCCCCCCCCCCCCCACACACACACTAATCCCATAGAAATAGGCACATCTGGGCTAGTCAAAAGCGCATAAAAGACAAGAGTTGAGGAATTTTAGCAAGTCATTAAACTTCTTAAAGACCCTTAAAACCATCTAAACCAAGAGTCTTATTAAGTTTAAGGGAATATATGGCAGTATATATTTCCCCCCGAGATCTCCTGTGTAGCTTATGTGAGACCCCCACTCCCAAAATATTCATCATTGTCTCTATCTAGAATAGAGCCAGAAAAAAAAGGATCTGGACTGCTTGGGGCAGTCCTCCGGTAGCTTATGAACCTTTTTGTCACCCAAGGATTTGATAAGCTGGTCCAGGTCTTCGCCAAAAAGTAAATTACACTTGAGTGCCCAACTGCGATTTAGAAGAGGAGTCTGCAGCCCACAGTGCTCCATCAATCATATTTGCAGAAAGGAGCTTCATGAAAAATTATAACACAGTTCTGAGCAAGATAGTCTTTCGGTATCTGAAGAAAGGGGTGGGCCTCTGGACTGATCTGTGGTATTACAGGAACAAATTAATACGTAAGAAGCCATTTTCATTTCCTGAATATACCCAGATCAGTCCAGAGAAATGGGATGTTCCCAAGCCACCCTACATTGGGCGGGAACCTGAAAGACCTGCATGCAGAATACTCACTGAATGACAACTCATCATTAGCTTTAACATCCTATCAATAATGCTTAGTGAAAGTGTGAAGAGAAGACCACACTGCTGCTCCGGAATGAGCTGAGACCGAAAGGCACATGACGCCCGTGGGCTATGTATGCCGAGCAAATGGTTTCTTTAAGCCACCGAGATATGGATGCCTTTGACGCTTTGTTCCCTTTCTTTGGTCCCCCAAAGAGAATAAACAAATGATCGGAATGTCGGAAGTCATTGCTATCCTCCAGATAACGCAATAAAGTGCGCCGCACGTCCAAAAGATGAAGGTATCTTTCCTGAGCAGACTCCCAGGACCAGTGAGGGAACCCTGGAAGCTCCACCATTTGATTTACGTGGAAGGTGAAACCACCTTAGGGACAAAGGTCGGCACCGTACGTAAACATACCTGATCTTCATAAATTCACAAAAAAGGATCCCATCACATCAGCGCCTGCAATTCAGAGATCAGACACGCTGAGCAAATGGCTACCAAAAACACCATCTTAAACGTCAGATGTTTCCCGAGACGTCCTGCGAATAGGCTCGAACTGAGCAGCACACAGCACTAGATTCAAACTCCAGACGGGACACACTGAATGGACTGGTGGGCGTAAACGTTTGACCCCCTTGAAGAAATCGAGCAATATCCCGATGCGCTGCCAGAGAACAGCCGTCTAACTTTCCTCTCAAGGCTCCAAGAGCCACAACTTGTACACGAAGGGAATTGAATGCTAGCCCCTTAGTGAGTCCCTGCTGCAGAAATTTCAGCACCCGAGGGATATCGACTGCTAAAGGATCGCAAGAACGCTGCTGACACCACGTCTCAAAAAGCTTCCAGACTCTCACATAGGCCATAGAGGTGGACAAACGTCTAGCCTGCAGAAGGGTGGAAATAACCTGTTCAGAATACCCTCTCAAACGTAAACGTCACCTCTCAAAAGCCAAGCTGCAGAGAGAAGTGATCCTCCCAATCTGAAAATATAGGCCCCTGACTGAGAAGATATGGCAGATGGGTCAGCTGAAGTGGGCCCTCTAGAGCCATGTACACCAGATCCACGGACGACGTGGCCACTCCGGCGCCACCAGAACCACCCGACCCGGGTGGAGCTCTATGCGACGGAGGAGCTGACCTAAGAGGGGCAAGGGCGGGAAGGCATACAGGAGAATTCCCATGGGCCAGGGACATACGAGCGTATTGATGCCCACCGAACCCTGCTCCCGGCGACAGCTGAAGAAACTATCCTTTTTGCATTTGCCCACGTTGCCATCAGATCCAGCTGAGGAGTTCCCCATCTGGTGCAAATGAAGTTCCACGCTTCGAGCGACAACTCCCGCTCTCCTGGATCCAGTTGTTGTCTGCTGACATAATCGGCCTGCACTTTCTCCACTCCTGCGACATGCGATGCTGCAATGCCCCCTAGATGACGTTCTGCCCAGGTGAACAGCAGATGGGCTTCCAGCGCTACCGCGTGGCTCCACGTCCCGCCTTGCCGGTTGATGTAGGCTACCATCGTCGCATTGTCGGAGAATACGTGAACCATTCTGCCCTGGATCCAGGGAAGAAAGGCTTGTAGGGCCAGATGTACCGCCCTTGTCTCGAGCCAATTTATGGACCAGGATCCTTCAGTCACTGTCCAGAGGCCTTGGGTGGACCTGTCCGCACTCACCACTCCCCAACCTAAGAGACTGGCATCGGTTGAGATTATCAGCCAATTCGGGGTGTCCAAATCCACCCCTTGTTTCAGATTATCGCGCGAGAGCCACCACGACAGACTGACTCTGGGAGCAGAGGCATGGGCAGGTGGAATTGCTCCGACACCGGACTCCACGAGACAAAAGTGCACGTAGCAACGGCCATAAGTGAGCGAATGTCCAAGGGACCAAGTCTAAAGTGGAGGCCATGGAACCCAGGCCCTGAAGATGATGCCATACTGTGGGATTGTTCCTCCGAAGAAGGGCCTGGATCTGAGCTTGCAACTTTGTAATTCGTTCCGCCGCTAGGAGCACCTTGCCCCGCAAGCTATAGAAGCATGCTCCCAGGTAAATCAGCTGTTGAGTGGGTTCCAATTGACTCTTCTGCCCATTGATTACCTACCCGAGCGACCGCAACGTGAACATCACCATGTAGACCGATCTCTCGCAGTCCTCCTGAGACTTCGCGCGAATCAGCCAGTAGTCCAGGTACGGATGGACCGAGATCCCCTCCTTTCAGAGGAAGGCCCCCACTACCACCATTACCTTGGTGAACGTTCACGGAGCTGTTACGAGACCAAAAGGAAGGGCTCGAAATTGGAAGTGCTGACTCAATACTTTGAATTGCAGAAATCTGATGACCCAGCTGGATCGGTATATGTAAATATGTCTCCGTGAGGTCCAGGGAAGCTAGAAATTCCCCTTTCTGCACCGCCGCCATCACTGTCCGCAGTGTTTCCATTCGAAAGCGAGGAACCCGAAGACAACGGTTCACCTTCTGCAGATCAAGGATGGGCCAAAAAGTGCCCTCCTTCTTGGGGACCACAAAGTAAACAGAATATCGGCCCCGTCCCTGCTGCACCTCCAGAACTAGAACAATGGCGTTGAGATCACGAAGTCGTTGCAGGATCACCTGGACCATGTCGCGCTTGCTGCTTGAGGCTACTCGGGACTACACAAATACCTCCCGGAATAGACGCGAGAACTCCAGTGAGTAACTGTCTCTGATCACCTCTAAGACTCAACGGTCTGAGGTAATTTTTGCCCATTCCATGTAAAAGTTGGATAATCTGCCACAGACAGCTTCGATGGAATGGGTGCTCATGGCTTCACTGGGGGGTCTTACTACTTCCTGCACTGATATGTCCTGAGGCATGGCTGGGTGGGTCGGCGGCCCCCGTGAAAGGACTGCTGACGCCCTGGAGCAGCCAGCACAGAATACCTGCTAGTTCTATAGCGGCGAGCATCCCGAAAACGAGATCGAGGGGGAAATACCTTCTTAGAGGATCTCCTATCCTCCGCTAATCTATTGCCCTTTGGATTCCGCGAGTAGCTTCACCAGCTGATCAAGATCCTCTCTGAACAGGAGCTTGCCCTTAAAGGCTAGACAGCAACATTGTGACTTAGAGGACAAATCCACCGCCCAATTTCTGAGCCAGAGAAGACACCAAGCCGACACCATACTTCTCGCCGATGTCTTCACGAGATCATACAGGGCATCTGCATCATAGGCAACACCTGCTTCCAAATGGGCAGACTGTAATGCCCCGCTGCCACCAGACCCTGCACCGGTAGCAGACTCCTGGATCCAACACAGACATGCCCTCTGCATCAGGCTAGCGCAGACTGCCGCACGAAGGCTCAAGGCGGAACCTCAAAAGCCCTTTTTAACTGGATCTCCAGCATACGGTCCTGCATGTCCTTCAGGGCAGTTGCACCCACCACCGGGATAGTAGTCTTCTTAGTGACTGCCAACACAGCGGCATCTACCTTCGGAATCTTCAGCAAGTCTAAAATTTCAGCCGATAATGGGTATAGCTTCGACACAGCTCTGCCCACCTTCAGCCCTCAGTCAGGAGTGTCCCACTCCTGGGACACCAGTTTGTGGACCTTCTTAGACAAAGGAAAGGAGGATGTGGGCCCCCTGATGCCATCGAGGACTGGATTAACGCCCTCATTTTCAGATTCCTCCTGAGAAACCTTAAGGCCTAGAACTTCTAGAACCTGTGGCATAAGGGGTCTCAGTTCATCCCATTTGAATAGCTGGACTACGCTGGGGTCGTCTCCCTCAGCAGGTGTGTCATCAGGGTCATCTGGATCCGTATTGATATCTGCCGGTTCCGGCTGTGGGTCCTGGTCCGCCCCCAAGTCTGCCCCTGAGGCTGGGGTTGCGCCTGACCCTGGAATCGGATCCTGCGTTCCCCGGGAAGAATCCCCCGTCAGGCGAGAGTCAGCGGAACGCTGGCGAGGCTCCTCAACCCTATCTCTCTTCTCAGGCGGAGCCGAATTGTTCCCTGGGAGACTGGGTCTCTTAACTGCCGAGCGTTTCCTTGCCAGGAAGGCCTGGTGCATAAGGAGAATAAACTCCGGGCAAAACCTTTTCGGATCCTCTCCCCATTCGGGGTGTCGACCGAAGGCCTGTTATCAGCCGCCCGCCCCCCCCCCCCCGGAGGGTTCTCTCCCACAGGCGCCAAAATCGGAGGAAAATCATCCTCCCGCAAAGCCAGCCGCGAGTCAGATGCTTCCTCCCTTGGGGGGGGCAGGCAGCCCCAAAGAGCCTTCCATCCCCCGGGGAACAAATGGCACACAAAAATGCCGCGTTTAATGGCTACCTGCGTGTCCCACACGCGTGGCAGGCCTGCGATTCGGATCGCGGTCTCATGAGAAAAAAGCACACCGCTTCGCGGTCCAAAGGAGAGAAGGGAAGGCTGCAAAAATCACCAGCTGTGACGCGGGAAAAGTCAGGCAGGGCCAGAAATAAACAAACTTGCAGAAACGCACGCAGCCACGCCGAGATAAAAAAAAAATTGAATTAAACAGCCCATCTCCAGCAAAAACGCTAGGTCACCTGCCGGGAAAATGAAAATAAACAGGCCACATAGGACACTTACCCCCTTCCCTCCGAATCAGCCCGGATCCCCAGGAGCTGAGGGAAATGCTGACAGCCTCCCTCTAAAATGGCCACAATGGCCTCTGTCCCTCCTGCACCGCTCCTTACCTCAGCACTGAAGAAACTGTCAGAAGTCAGCCTCAAAAACTTTTCGATTACCTACTTTTTTTTCTTTTTCTTTTTAAACTTTACCAAGACACAAGCAAAGCTCTTGCAGGGGACAAGGGAGCAGCTGCAGCAGTAGTGGTGGAGAGTCACCAGGAGCCCCTGGTCATCGCACACCGAACTGTGGCGGGCGAAACCCTGGCAGGGATGTCCAATCCCCCGGACACCCAGCTTCCACTGAGGGATGGTCCACGAAGGTGCCTATCACCTCAGGAAGCAATCGCAATGAAAAAAGAAAAAAACTAACTAAAGAAAAAATTTAAAGTAAGACTGCAGAAGTGCATCTCTACCATCTGCTAGAGTCAGAGAAATACTGAGGGACTGCAGGTGGCACTCTTGTATATATGGCAGTGCCCAAAGTTTTTGCTCTCTGACTCCATCTGCTGGTAGGGATACATAACCCACTTCTATGGACTGATCTGGGTATGTTCAGGAACATAAGATGCTGGGCAGACTGGATGGACCATTTGTTCCTTTTCTGCCATCATTTCTATCTCCACTTGCCGGTTGGAATGCACAACCCACTGGTGTGGACTGGCTTGCCTGGATGAAGCGGAAAGCTTTGCTTGCTCCATCACCCTTTCCCTCCTGTTCTCTGCAGCTGCCAGTGGTACAGGGAGCTGGAGCTAGAGAGCTATTCTCTGGCTAGTGAGATTCAGAGTAACCGGAGGTATTAAAATCTTCAGTCAGTCCACCACTCCCAGATGTTTGCCACACTAGGCATAAGCACCAGATCTATGGGTGCTTTGAGCACACCTAATTTTGCCTCCTGCATATTAGGAACCAAAAGCTTCATGCTGTGTCTTTGAGAGCAGTAAGGAAGTGCCTCTTGCTACTGCTCCTGCCTTCCCCTGCAGCCTATTCGCTGGTTGTGGAATATCTAACCAATAGCAGAGAGCAGCAGTAGTATAAGACAGTGTCTTCC
Organism: Rhinatrema bivittatum; assembly: GCF_901001135.1. NCBI lineage: Eukaryota > Metazoa > Chordata > Amphibia > Gymnophiona > Rhinatrematidae > Rhinatrema > Rhinatrema bivittatum. The sequence goes on along the minus strand of NC_042628.1, from coordinate 59,490,054 downwards.
TCAGGTGCACAGGAGATGGGGGAGCACTGCTGCGCAAGAGCCACCATGACAGACTGACTCTGGAAGCAGAGACTAAGGTAAGTGGAATTGCTCCAACACTGGGTTCCACCTCGACAACAGCACATGCTGCAATGGCCGCAAGTGAAAGAATGCCCACGGGACCAAATCCATGGATCCCAGGTTATGTAAGTGATGCAAAACTGTAGGATCCTTCCTCTTAAGGAGGGCCCTGACCTGATCTTGCAACTTCATCACATGGTCTGAAGCCAGGAAAACCTTGCCTTGGGAGATATCAAAAAGCGCTCCCAAGTAAACCAGCAACTGAATGGGCTCCAAGTGACTTTTCTGGACACTTATGATCCAGCCGAGTGACTGCAAGGTGAATATCACTCTCTGGACAGATCTCTCGCAGTCCTCCCGTGACTTCGCTCAAATCAACCAGTCGTCCAGGTACCGGTGAACTAGGACTCCCTCCTTGAGAAAGAATGCTGCTACGACCACCATGACCATGGGTGAAGGTGTGAGAAGCCATCGCCAGGCTGAAAGGAAGAGCTTGAAACTGGAAATGTTGACCCAGCACCTTGAACCGCAGATACTGCTGATGATGCTGATGGATCGGGATGTGCAGATACGCCTTGGTGATGTCCAGGTATGCGAGAAACTCCTCTTTGCGCACCACGGCCACCACTGTCCTCAAGGGCTCCATGCGAAAACGGGGGATCCGAAAACACCGATTCACCCTTCTGCAAATCTAGGATGGGGCGAAAGGTGCCCTCCTTCTTGGGAACCAGATAGTACACTGAGTACTATCCCTGGCCCTGCTCTGCAATGGGGACCGGGATAATAGCCCTGAGGTCGAGCAGTCGTAGGGTCCCTTTCACTGCCTCGCACTTGCTCTGCAAAGCTACGTGGGACTCCACAAAGGCCTCCCGAACCAGACACAAAAATTTGATAGTGTAACCGTCCCTGATTACTTCCAAGACCCAGCGGTCCGAGGTAATTCTTGCCCACTCCGTGTAGAAACTCAATCTGCCCTCAACAGCTTCTACGACAGAATGGGTGCCCCTGGTTTCATTGGGAGGACTTTCCACGACCAGCGCCCTGGCCCGCGGTCTCTCTACTGGGACGACTGCCTCCACGAAAGGTCTGCTGACACCCCGGGGCTGACCTGGGTCCTGAAAGAGCTGAAGGCCTACTAGCGCAAAATCTGCGAGAGTCCTGAAAACAAGCGCGAGGGGGAAAACCTTCCCTGAATGTTTCCTATCTTCTGGTAACCAGTTGCCCTTGGACAAGGAACATCAACTGATCCAGATCCTCTCTGAAGAGAAGCTTGCCCTTGAAGGGGAGGTTACAAAGCTGAGACTTGGAAGACAAATCCGTCGACCAATTTCACAACCAGAGGAGTCTTCAAGCCACAATGGAGGACACCATACTACGTGCTGAGGTTCGTGCCAAATCATATAAGGCACCTGTGACATATACAACACCTGTCTCTAGTCGCATGGCCTGTAAGGGCCCAGTACCGCCAGCACTCTGAGCAGCGGATGCCTCTTGGACCCAACACCAACAGGCCCTCTGCATGAGGCTGGCACAAATAGCTGCCCGAAGACGCAGAGTGGAAACCTCAAAGACTCGCTTGAGCTGGATCTCCAGTTTGCGGTCTTGTATATCCTTCAATGCAGCAGCTCCAGCAACGGGAATGGTGGTCGTCTTAGACACGGCAGACACTGCCGCATCTACCTTCTGCACCTTCAGGTGGTCCACTACATCCTGCGATAGGGGGTAAATCTTCACCATCGCTCTGCCCACTTTCAAGCCCATGTCTGGTGAGTCCCACTCCCATTTAACGGGTTTTCAAACCTTCTTTGGCAGTGGAAAAAGAGGTCATCGGTCCACGAATCTCATCCAGGACTGGGTTAACCCTTTCGCTGTCAGACTCATCTTGAGCCTTCGTAGATTACAAACTGGTTAAAAGACAGGAAACAGAGTAGGATTAAATGGTCAATTTTCTCAGTGGAAAAGGGTAAACAGTGGAGTGTCTCTGGGATCTGTACTTGGACCGATGCTTTTCAATATATATATAAATGATCTGGAAAGGAATACGACGAGTGAGGTTATCAAATTTGCGGATGATACAAAATTATTCAGAGTAGTTAAATCACAAGCAGACTGTGATACATTACAGGAGGACCTTACAAGACTGGAAGATTGGGCATCCAAATGGCAGATGAAATTTAATGTGGACAAGTGCAAGTTGTTGCATATAGGGAAAAATAACCCTTGCTGTAGTTACACGATGTTAGGTTCCATATTAGGAGCTACCACCCAGGAAAAAGATCTAGGCATCATAGTGGATAATACTTTAAAATCGTCTGCTCAGTGTGCTGCAGCAGTCAAAAAAGCGAATAGAATGTTAGGAATTATTAGGAAGGGAATGGTTAATAGAATGGAAAATGTCATAATGCCTCTGTATCGCTCCATGGTTAGACCGCACCTTCAATACTGTGTACAATTCTGGTCGCCGCATCTCAAAAAAAGATATAGTTGCGATAGAGAAGGTACAGAGAAGGGCAACCAAATGATAAAGGGGATGGAACAGCTCCCCTATGAGGAAAGGCTGAAGAGATTAGGGCTGTTGAGCTTGGAGAAGAGACGGCTGAGGGGGATATGATAGAGGTCTTTAGATAATGAGAGGTCTTGAACGAGTAGATGTGACTCGGTTAATTTACACTTTCGAATAATAGAAGGACTAGGGGGCATTCCATGAAGTTAGCAAAGTAACACATTTAAAGACTAAGCGGAGAAAATTCTTTTTCACTCAACACAAAGCTCTGGAATTTGTTGCAGAGGAGGTGGTTAGTGTAGTTGGTGTAGCTGGGTTCAAAAAGGTTTGGATAAGTTCTTGGAGGAGAAGTCCATTAATGGCTATTATTATACTTAAGGAATAACCACTGCTATTAATTGCATCAGTGGCATGGGTTCTTCTTAGTGTTTGGGGTGATTGCCAGGTGCTTGTGGCCTGGTTTTGGCCTCTGTTGGAAGACAGGATACTGGGCTTGATGGACCCTTGGTCTGACCCAGCATGGCAATTTCTTATGTTCTTATGTCAGTATTTCTCTTCTCCCCTTCCATTCGCAGATATTGTATGTTTCTACGGACAACATTCCTACAGTTTATTCATGCGTGGTTGCTTTTGTTCTTGTGAAAAAAAAAAAATATATATATATGAATGAATGAATGAATATATATATATATTGTTTTACTAAGGCAGGTTGCTTTACTTGATCTAGTCCATTAGTTATGGAGTTCTTTCTGCTTTGATATTAATTATACTGAAGGGGATGCAGGTGGCACACCGGTATGTAAGGGGGGGTGCCTTTTCAGTTTTTTCTGACTCCATCTGCTGGAGGGGAGGCATAACCCAGCAGTCTGGACTGATCCATGGTACTACAGGAACAAAAATTAGCAGGTAAGAACCAATTTTCCTTTAATGGATTTCTCCTCCAAGAACTTATCCAAACCTTTTTTGAACCCAGCTACACTAACTGCACTAACCACATCCTCTGGCAACAAATTCCAGAGCTTAATTGTGCGTTGCATGAAAAATAATTTTCTCAGATTAGTCTTAAATATGCTACTTGTTAACTTCATGGAATGCCCCCTAGTCCTATTATTTGGAAGTGTAAATAGCCGATTGACATCTACTCGTTTAAGACCTCTATCATATATCCCCCCTCAGCCATCTCTCCAAGCTGAACAGCCCTAACCTCTTCAGTCTTTCCTCATAGGGGAGCTGTTACATCCTCTTTATCATTTTGGTTGCTCTATAAAACTGGGCAAATTTTTCCCTTAAGGTCATTAATCAGAGACAACTACCCCCCTTCACATCATTTATCTTCAAAAATTGGCTTTGGAAAATTTAACCTTTTTAATTGCCAGGCAAGCAACTTACCAGGTTTATTGCTTCTGCAAAATGTGTCAGACGAGATCCATCTAAACTGAATTGAATTTCCCTGCACAGGATAGCATGCAGTTTTTCTCTTCTTGTCTAATTCCCTGAATTTTAGTACCCCCAAATTTATTCCACTGGTCTAATTGCTGAATAGGCAGTAACAAATCGATTTTCTCTTTGTGTTCATTTCTTTGCAGCCATAGCTCTAGATATCAATTTACCACGAAGAACAGCCTTAAAACAATCCCAGTGAGTTTGAATCGATACCTCCCCTGAATCGTTAAACCAAAAATAGTCTTTAATATTCTCCCGAATATCCTCAGAGCTGTTTCAGACAGTCGTTTTAACCTCCAGTATTTTTTACCTTTTTCTTCCTACGGCAAATGGAAAGAGCCAAAGACAGATGCATGGTCCGATCACATAACGGGCATATATACCTGCAGAGCTACATCCCAGAACCCAGAATTTACTACCTAACAGCATATCTATCCTAGAGTATGAACCATGTACCATTGAGTAAAAAGAATAATCTTTCACCAAGGGATTCAACACCTGCCAAATGTCTTGCATACCCCATGATTCTTTGAAATATTTTAGTCTTGTTTTGTGACTTTTAACCCATCCTTAGGTAAAGGATGATTATCTATGTTGAGATTAAAAGTAAGATTGAAATCTCCACCCACCAATATAGGGCCCTGTACCATATCATTCAAATTATATTCAAGGCATATGAAAAATTCCCCCTGGTTAACGTTAGGTGCATACATTTTTTATTAAAGTTACTAATAGCTTTCAAAGCTAAGCTAGATACTGTTATGTATTGCCCTTCCCTATCTTTCCTGCATTCCAGAACTTCAGTTTGTAGATCTTGAACAATGCTCACACCTCCCTTTTTCTGGTGTACAGTATTAGCAGGGCTGGCGGAACCACTAGGCAAGCTAGGCCTGTGCTTAGGGTGCTGAGATTTAGGGGGTGCCACCGCTGCTCGCGGCCATTTCCGGTGGCAGAATTTTGAAAGGGCAAAAAGTGCCCCTTCCTGTACGTACCCGGATCAGTCCAGATAGTGGGTTGAGCCTCCTGTCCAGCAGTGCTCACCCTGTGTCCCTTCAGTATTTCTCTGTGTTGACTGTGTCCCATTAAATCATGTCTTTCTATATGCTCTACGATTTTGATCTTGAGAATAGTTTCCACTATTTGGGTCCATCAAGCCAAGCATCGTGTTTCCAACAGAGGCCAAAGCAGGCCACAAGAACCTGGCAATTACCCAAACACTAAGAAGATCCCATGCTACTAATGCAATTAATAGCAGTGGCTATTCGCTAAGTAAACTTGATTAATAGCAGTTCCCTGTACGTACCAGGATCAGTCCAAACTGCTGGGTTATGCCTCCCCTCCAGCAGATGGGAGTCAGAGAAAACTGAAAAGGCACCCCCTTTACATACCGGTGTGCCACCTGCGTCCCCTTCAATATCTCTCTGACTCCAGCAGATGCAGAGGCATTACCTGCAGTCCTGATCCCTGTCAAAAAAATTTCAAATTACATACATTTGACATGACCAGGTTTGGCAACTGATATATTTTTGTCTATTACCTTTGACTAGATCAATTAAGAAGAAAAAAAAAAGGCAGACTCTTAAGAATTTCTTTCTAAGGCAGGGCATTGCCCTTAAGCCTTTATACCCGGAGACTTTGGCCACTAGCCCGGTGACTGAGGAGACTATTTACCGGTGGGCCGGTCACTTTCTCCTCTTCTTGTTTCTACCTAGCCCCAGAGAAGGTTTTTCCTCTGGTCAGGTCACTGCCTATTGCTAAAGACCAGAGAGGCTTATTCCTCTGGTGGCTGTGATGAAGAAAAAAAAAAATAACAGGAGACATGCTAAAATCAGAGCAAGGTATTATTAAATTTTCAGTATTTTGCCTGTCAGCACTTACACCTGCCACGTTTCCCGGGCCTCCGGAGGGGGTGGACTCCTATCACCCGGTCTACAGCATTACCTTTGGGCCTTTTTATGCCACGTGGACACGCTTGTGGGGAGTCAGCCAGCTCTCCCCCGCAAGGGTCTCTGCTCCCGCTGTCTTCCCGGGGGCGAGGGACCCTCATGGAAGCCAAGCCAGGCAGGAGCTCCCCATCCGCAGCGCCTCGGAGGTGCCAGCAAGCCAAGCGTTTCAGGCCGGGCCATGCTCGGGGTCGAAGCGGCAGCCATTTTGGATGCTGATGCAGAGCAGTGCTGGGAGGAGGAGGATCCTTCTCTCTCCCCACCGGCATTAAGCCCACAGAAACAGCGTGATTCGCTCGCTAATACAGCCCCTCCCTTGAATTTTACTCCGGGGGGGGGGGCGGCGCGTTAATGAAGCGACCCCCCTTTTTCCTCCTAGTTCATTTTGTTAATGCATAAAAGCCTACTTAGAGGCTGAAGTGGACCTAAATAATTCAGGGGCTGTCCCAGCTAGGCCTTTGCCTCCAGCTCCGGACATGGGGATTTCTGGGTCAAGGATCTCTATACCTGCTGCGGTTCCCGAGATTCCCGGGCCCTCTGCACCTGCGGATCTTTCCCTTACGGACCTGGCCAATCTGGATGTGAATAGGGATGCAGATTCTGCTACCCCAGTGGAGGGAGATGATCCGCAGGTGCTGCACTTATTCAGTAAAGAGGAGTTGGATCCCCTGATACCGCATGTGCTCCGAGCTGGAAGTTACCCTACCTCCAATGACCCTAGACCCCTCCCCAGGGGATTCGGTTTTGTCCGGGCTTTGACCTCCCTCCCCCCCCCCCCCCAAAAAAAAAACTTTTCCCTTTCATCCGAAACATTTTCTAATTGTTTCTAAGGAATGGGATTTACCAGAAGCATCCTTAAGGGTCAGTAGGGCTATGGAAAAGCTCTACCCGTTACCCCTGGAATCTTTAGATCTCCTTAAGATCCCTCAGGGGACTCCGCTGTTACGGCTATCGTCAAGCTCACCACAATTCCCGTGACTGGGGGGACAGCCCTTAAGGATCTTCAGGATAGGAAATTAGAGATTTTAATTAAACGTATTTTTGAAGTTTCAGCTTTGGGGGTAAGGGTGGTTGTCTGTAGCAGCCTTATGCAGAGGGCTACCCTCCGCTGGGTTCAACAATTGCTCACATCACAGGAACTTTCTCCGGACGAGGCTGAACAGGCGAACCACATGGAGTCGGCGGTTGCTTACACGGCTGACGCATTATATGATCTTCTCAGGAGTTCTGCTTGCACGATGTCCTTGGCAGTCTCAGCCAGGAGGCTATTATGGCTCAGTCATTGGGAGGCAGATTCTACCTCTAAGTCTCAGCTGGGTTCCTTTCCTTTCAAGGGTAAGCTGCGGTTTGGTGAACAGCTGGAGCAACTTATTAAAGACCTGGGAGACTATAAGGTTTACAAGCTCCCAGAGGACAAGCCCAAGGCTTCTCTGTTTGCAGGCACCTTCCGGGGACGTTTTCGGGGTCAACGACATTTTCATGCCGGAAGGGGGGCCCCCTTCGCTTCACGGCAGACACCTACCAGGTCTCAGACACAGGCGCATTCCTTATGTGGCAGGCGACCTCAGCATGGTGGCGCCTCACACACTTTCGCCCCTACTAAGCCTTCCCAATGAAGAGGCACTGACCCATTCCTCCATTCTAATGATTGGGGGACGTCTATCCCAATTTTATGAGGAATGGGTCAAGATAACCTCGGACCAGTGGGTTCTAGATATTATAAATCACGGTTACGCTTTGGATTTTGTTCGCCCGCTTCGGGATTGTTTTCTGATATCTCCTTGCGGTCCTTGGGAGAAGCAACAGGTTATTCACCAGATGTTCTCGGCTGCAGGCACTGCGGGCTATCGTCCCAGTTCCAGCAGCTTGAGCATCAGACTGGTCCGTTACTCCATTTACTTCGTGGTTCCCAAGAAGGAAGGATTGTTTCCTAGCGTGTAGCAGATGGACTCAGGACCAATAGGTATAGTGTACTCGTGCTAGCAGTTGGAGACGGATCAGATTTCAATCTGACATCAGCACCTAGTACATATACCCCTGCATGAAGTGCAGAAGCTCAGTATTTTCCGTCTCCAAAGCAGTTAGCTATCTTCACGCTCGCTGAGCGTTCTACCAAATTTTAAAGAAAAATCCTACTTGAAGACGAGCCCCGCACTCCTGCGGTGATACCCTCAGGTCCCTCCCCCAGTTGAGTTTCCCGAGGTGATTTCCGTGGTCCCTCGGAGGTAAGAGCCTCGGTCCAGTGGCCGAATCGCGGCAGGGACCTAGCCCCCGAGCGAGAAGGGCTCGGGCGCGGCATAGGCAGCCTCGGTCCGGAGCCGAATCGTGGCAGGGACCTAGCCCCCGAGCGAGAAGGGCTCGGGCGCGGCATAGAGGCAGCCTCGGTCCGGAGCTGATTCGCGGCGAGGACTTAGCCCCCGAGCGAGAGGAGTTCGGGCGCAGCTTAGAGGCGGCGGGTGCACCTCCTCGAGCGCAGCGGTGAAGGTAATCACCCTCTCCCCCCGCAGCTGGAGTCCGCCCGGGTCGCAACCGGGAAGCGCCGAAGACAAGGTAAGGCGTACATCTTCTATTTACCGGTCTCCGAAGATAGAGGATTAGCAGAGTCTGCCCGCGTGGAGACCCTCCAAGGAGTTCGCCATCTTGCCCGCCCGCTCGCCGTCGCCATCTTGGCCTTGTTCGCTGCCCTCCGCCCGATTGAGCGCTCAAAGCTAAGCACACAAGTTAACGGGCGTGTATTATCGGCGCCCGAAAATAGTCGGGCGCATATTTAAGCTAGGCGCCTGATAATTGGGCGCGTGTTATAGGCGCACATTTGGCGCACATTCTTAGGCACACATTAAAAATCCTCCGCGCATAAGCTTCGCGCACACTACAAAGCGCGTATTTACGGCTTGGAGCGCACCGGCGCGCATATATCTGACGCAATGGATCGCATAAGAGCCCACGTGTCCACAGAAGTGGCACCTCCAGAATCAGGCATAAAAGCTCTAGGCCTCTGCTCAGCATGCCACCTCAGAGCTGCACAGAGCGAGGAAGCAGACGCCCTATGCGCCCAATGTGAGGATGCCCTGGGAGCTCCAGGCCAGGGCCAGTCCCACCCAAGATTCAGTGCTAGCTCCTCAGGGGACACCCCGGACCTAGCAGGCCCTAGTGAGACCATCCCTCAGACGGGGACCCCCAGAGATCTGGCGCCCCTCAACTTAGAACCTGCATCGATCTCTTGGGTGGAGTTATTTAAAGGGATTCACGCCTTTGTCAAGATGCAGTCTGAAACCCGAGCGGACCCATATGCACGGGAAGACCCTCATGCCCCAGGACTCTCGAGGCCTAGGCACAGGCTCCCACCACCCAGAAGCCCCACCTACGGGGACACGGATTTCTCTGAGGAAGAAGTCAAGCCCCTCGGAGGGAGAACTTCCCTCGGGGACAGAGTCTCATCGAACCATGAGACGCTTCTTCGCAAAGGAGGATCTTCCGGACCTGGTATCTCAATGCCTATCGGAACTCGCTATCCCGGGCCAAGGCACCCCGGGGGAACCTAGAATGAACCTCCCTGCTAGAGGGCCTTCGACAGACGGCCCACCATTTTCCCCTCCTACAGGCGGCACAACAGCTAATTGACCTGGAGTGGAATGCGCCGGAGTCCTCATTCAAAGGGGGTCGAGCCTTATCGACCATGTACCCCCTGGACCCAGCAACCAAGGAGCTGCTAGTGTGCCCCAAAGTGGACGCCATAGTTTGCGCAGTCGCTAAGCGCACCACCATACCAGTGGAGAGAGGGGCGGCCCTCAAGGATGCACATGACCGGCGCCTGGAAGCCATACTGAAACAAGCCTTTGAGGTGGCAGCCAGGTCCCTACAAATTGCAACCTGCTGCACCGTGGTGACACGTTCCTGTTTATCTCAAGCCAGGAACACCCCGGGGGAAGAGATGGAACCAGCTCTTTCGTTCCTCACTGATGCTGCCTCCGATCTAGTACGCACAGCAGCCAGGGGAGTGTCATCCTCAGTGGCAGCCAAGAGACAACTCTGGCTGCGAAATTGGTCGGCTGACGCCTCCTCCAAGACACGCCTCACAAGAATGCCCTTCAAGGGATCCCTCCTGTTCGGCAGCGAACTAGAGAAACTGGCTAACAAATGGGGCAACTCTCCATTACCTTGGAACACACAACTCACAAGCAAGCAGACTATCTTCAACAGGATACCAGAGGCTCTAAAAACCCGGTGCAGAAAAGAGGCGGAGGAGGATAAAAATAACCAAGGATACAAAACAGAGTGACCCCAGACCAGCAATCCAACAGAACGCCACGAACTAAAGCTATATTATCATCCTATTCCAGCTGCCTAAGCCTCGCCTGGGACAAAGGTGAGGAACATTCAGCTACCCTCCAGCACTTCAAACCCGCTACCTAATCTATCCCCTCCACAGAACAACCGGAAGAAATGCTAATTCATCAGATTCCCATCAGATACCAACGTCTCCTCACTAGCTCATATCCTGCTCGAGAAAGACCTTTAAGAAGTCATAGATCCGTCATACCTATCATGGCCACTCCCCTTACCCAGTTCTTAGGACTCTCCCTTCTTACAGTAACACTATTTAACGCCCAATCCCTGACCAAAAAGACGCACATTCGCAACGACTATCTACTGGATTCCGCCCCAGATATCTGTGCCATCACTGAAACTTGGTTAAAAAATTCAGACATTGCGCTAATCAACCAATTACCTATACACAAGTACGACTTTTTACCGTTCCACAGACACAAAAAAAGAGGGGGGGTTTACTATTAGCTACAAAAAAAGAACTCAAGACTTACTTCGCATACCATCAGAACAGAGTCAAAACTGGAACTGGGCCTAGGCAAATCGCAACATCTTCAAATACTACTAGTCTACGTCCCCCAGGATTACTAGAAGCTGACGCCTCTCCTCTTATTGAAACCATCGTGAAACACATCGATACTGACCTTCCGACCATGATCATGGGAGATTTCAATTTACATACTGACGCCTCGTCCCGCTCCCCCAACTGCGAAATATTCCTCAGCTCCCTCAGTGCAATGGGATTCACGCAGATAGTCAATAAACCTACACATAAAGCAGGACATACGCTGGACCTTATCTTTATTAATTCGAAATTCTCCTGTTCTTCAGCTCCCTCATGTACTCCAGTCCCCTGGTCAGATCACTTTCAGATAACCACCAAGATCTCCGCAAAACAGACTCACAGCCAGCAGTATCCCTCTACCATCCACTTCAAGAAATCTTGCCCCTCCAAGATTCTCAGCGACAATCTGGCAAAAGAACTCTCAAACCTCGACTTATCCAATCCCAATTCAGCTGTTCTCTCCTGGCACAACATTACGGAAACAGTAGCAAACAAATTATGCCCCGCAGTCTCCAAAATTATAAATCCAGAAAAAAAAGGAAACCAACCATGGTTCTCTACGGAGCTCAAGCGGATGAAACAAGTCCTTCGACACAAGGAAAACAGTTGGTGCAAAGCCCCCAACCCCTCTACACTATCGACCTACAAAGGAACCTTACATCACTACAGGACCTCTATTCTAAAGTCAAAGAGAGAATACTACACCAACAAAATACACGATCTTCAATACGATGCCAAGGCGCTGTTCTCTTATGTGGCTCAAATTACCAAGTCATCTCCATCATCGATACCAGATGATCAGGCACAATCTAAGGCCAACGAACTTGCATCATTCTTTCAACAGAAGATTTCAAACACGCTGGCACTTCTACCAACCAATACTACCCCTTGCCCGACATTCTCTAACACTCAACTCCTGCATGGGAGTTAAACTCAACAACTTCGAATTAACATCCTCAAAGGAGATAGAAGCCCTCCTCAAGAGACAGAAACCCTCTAGCCACCCAGATGACAACATACCATCTAAACTTCTGCTACTGATTCCTAACTGTATCTCGGTCCCCTTGCGAAGGTTATAAACTGCTCTTTAGCCCAAGGGTTGTACCCAGACAGCCTTAAAACTGCCTCTCTGAAACCCCTCCTTAAGAAGCACAATTTAGACCCCAAAGAACTTTCCAACTTCCGCCCCATCTCGAATCTCCCTTTCCTCGCCAAATTAACAGAGAAACTGGTGAATTCTCAGCTTTCCGAATTTCTAGAAGAACACAACATCCTATACCCATCCCAATACGGATTCCGAAAATCTCGCAGTACTGAAACTCTTCTCATATCACTAACAGACCATATAATCATGGGATTAGACAAGGGCTACTCCTTTCTCCTGGTACTCCTAGACATTTCAGCGGCATTCGACACCGTCAACCACTCCATCCTCCTCAATCGCCTAGCCGACATAGGGATAGCTGGTTTAGCCCTTAGCTGGTTCTCGTCATTCCTATATAACAGAAGCTTCAAAGTTAAAATCAATGATAAAGAATCGCCTTTGACCAGATCCTCACTTGGTGTTCCCCAAGGATCCTCGTTATCACCCACACTCTTTAACATTTACCTCCTCCCCCTCTGCCAGCTTCTAACAGACCTCAACCTAATTCATTACCTGTATGCAGATGACGTGCAGATTCTGATTCCTATAACAGAATCCATCGCTAAATCTCTCACGCACTGGAACAAATGCCTAGAATCAATCACCAGTCTTCTCCACAGTCTTAATCTGGTACTTAATGCATCCAAGACCGAACTCCTCATCTTCCCCAACGAAGACAACTCACTCCCTCAGACAATCCACAATATCCAACTCACACATACCCACGTGAGAGACCTCGGAGTCCTACTCGATAATCGCCTAAACCTCAAGAACATGATCAACACCACAACCAAAGACTGTTTCTATAGACTCCAGGTTCTAAAAAGGCTCAAACCTTTACTATTCTTCCACGACTTTAGGACAGTTCTGCAAGCGGTGCTATTTTCCAAAATAGATTACTGCAGTGCTCTACTCATGGGTCTACCCAACTCCTCCACCAAGCCACTACAGTTGATACAGAATACCGCGGCAAGACTCCTAACCAGCACCAAACGGGGAGAACACATCTCACCCATACTCCGTAACTTACATTGGCTTCCAGTGAACTTCAGAATCCTCCACAAATCGCTCACCATAATCCACAAATCAATTTATAATCACCTTCATCTGGACCTGGAATACCCTCTCAAACTCCATACCTCCAATCGACCAACAAGAGAACTATACAAAGGAATCCTACAAGCACCGCCTTCCAAAGCAACACGCCTCATCTCGACCAAAGATCGATCCTTCTCTACAGCAGGCCCAGCAGCCTGGAACAACATACCTCCAGACCTTAGGCTGGAACCCTGCCTCCTAACATTCAGGAAAAAACTGAAGACATGGCTTTTCCGCCAAGCATTCTCAGATCCCCTGGATACACACTAGAAGACCGAACATCATCTTGAACTATGAATCACTATACCCCCCTCCAGCACTTAATAAGACCCTTTATCATATTGTTTACACTTCTGGTTTACTACGTTCCTACGCCTTTTCCTTCCAACAGTATATAGCTCCAAGTTTACCAACCTTGTTAAATGTAACTTTATTCTTCCGGTTTTTACTATTATTTACCATTTTTACTGTTTTTTGTTACTATTACCCTGTTCGATGTAAACCGGTCTGATATGGTCTTCCAACCATGAAGATCGGTATAGAAAAGCGTTAAATAAATAAGACAAGACAAAGAGAAACCAGTGTCCCTTTCTCAGGCCATCCAGAAGCAGAAGCTCACAACGCTTCAACCCTTACAGGAATAGCTACCAAGCACCCCGTCCTCCGGCCAGAAACCTTTCGGAACAGACACAGCAAGAGGGGAACCAGCTCGAGTCCAGGTCCTAGCCGCACCCCACAATGAGAATCAGCCGACCCATCCAAGGGAAGAAGCCATAGGGGGCAGACTAACCCTATTCTACCGCAGATGGGTCGAGAACTTCGGACAAGTGGGTCCTAGCCATCATCCGAGAAGGGTACTACCTGGACTTCCTTCGAACCCCTCCGGACAAGTTCGTGGAATCTCCCTGCCACGTCCCCCTCAAGAGGGCGGCAGTGGAGGCTACTCTGACAAGACTCCTGACCCTAAAGGCCATAACCCCAGTGCCTGCACGGAAGATAAATTCTGGACATTACTCCATTTACTTCATCGTACCCAAGAAAGAGGGCACATTCAGGCCCATCCTGGACCTCAAGTCAGTCAACCGACACCTAAGGGTCCCAAGATTTCACATGGAAGTCCTGCGGTCAGTCATACGTGCAATACAGCCAGGAGAGTTCTTCGCATCCCTGGACCTGTCGGAGGCCTACTTGCACATCCCAATCCATCAGGAACACCAGCGCTACTTACGCTTCAAGGTCCTGAATCAACACTACCAATTCCGGGCACTACCTTTCGGGTTAGCCACCGCACCGCGGACCTTTACCAAGGTAATAGTAGTGGTAGCGGCGACACTCAGGAAGGAAGGAATCCTCGTCCATCCCTACCTGGACGATTGGCTGATCAGGGCAAAATCACCGGAGGAGAGCCACCGAGCAACCAACAGAGTCATAAATCTACTAGAAAGCCTAGGATGGATAGTCAACACAAACAAGAGTTCCCTACAGCCATCGCAGTCTCTGGAATACCTAGGAGTCCGATTCGACACCAAGGAGGACAAGGTCAGCCTGACCCCCACTAGGAGATCAAAGCTGCGGAACCGACTCCAGACCCTGCTGAGCGCCTCCCGGCCCACAGCTTGGGATTATCTACAAGTCCTCTGTCTAATGGCATCCACATTGGAAGTGGTACCATGGGCGCGAGCTCACATGAGACCCTTGCAGCGCTCACTCCTATCCCGGTGGAGTCCACGATCACAGAACTACACCATACATCTACCCCTACTGACCAGAGTTCGGACCCAGCTACGGTGGTGGCTACAGTCCAACCACATGAGCCGGGGATCAAGAATATCCTCCCCAACCTGGACCCTGCTCACCACAGATGCCAGCCTAAGCAGATGGGGAGCACACTGCGAAGAGCTAACCGCCCAAGGGCAGTGGAACAAAGACGAGTCGGGGTGCAAAATCAACCGACTAGAGGCACGGGCAGTCAGGTTAGCCTGCCTGCGATTTGCCCACAGACTTCAAAACAAAGCGGTCAGAGTGATGTCGGACAACGCCACCACAGTGGCATACATCAACCGGCAGGGCGGAACCAGAAGCCAACAGGTATCCTTAGAACTAGCCCCCCTGACCTGGGCGGAAGCAAATCTCCAGGACATCTCTGCCGTCCACATCGCTGGGAAGGACAACACCACGGCAGACTTCCTCAGCAGGGAAAGCCTAAACCCGGGAGAATGGAAGCTGTCATCCACAGCCTTCAAGATGATAGTGGATCGGTGGGGGACTCCGGACATGGACCTGCTAGCGAACAGATCCAATGCTCAAGTACCCAGATACTTCAGTCGCAGGCGAGACCCACAGTCACAAGGGATCGACGCCCTGGTACAGACCTGGCCACCGGGGACCCTGCTATATACGCCTTTCCCCCATGGCCCCTGCTTGGCACAATCATTCACAAGATTCAGCGACACAGAGGCCTAGTTCTTCTGGTGGCCCCAGACTGGCCAAGAAGACCCTGGTATGCAGACATAAGACTACTGGCAGGGTATCCTCTACCCCTGCCCCCACACAGGGACCTACTACAACAAGGCCCCATCCTCCACGAGGATCCAGCTCAATTCTCTCTTACGGTCTGGCCATTGAGAGGGCCCGACTGAGGAAGAGGGGATACTCGGGGACAGTAATAGATACCCTCCTTCGAGCACGCAAGTTCTCCACATCGCTAACGTACATAAGAATCCGGAGAGTATTTGAAGCCTGGTGCGAAGATCACAGCACCAAACCACACTCCGCTAAAGTCCCCATAATTTTGGAATTCTTATAGAATGGACTTCAGAAGGGCCTGTCCCTCAACTCAATCAAGGTTCAGGTGGCAGCGCTGTCATGCTACGGTCCCAGGAGCAAGGGCAACAGCATTGCCGTGCACCCAGATGTTTCTCGATTCCTGAAAGGGGTCAAACACATTCGCCCACCACTGAAGTGGCCAGTGCCCCTGTGGAACTTCAACCTAGTTTTGGAATTCCTAGCGGGACCCGCTTTCAGACCCCTCCGAGGCCTGTCTCTCCGTCTACTAACCCTTAAGATGGTGTTCTTGCTGGCCATATGCTCGGCCCGCCGCATTTCAGAACTACAAGCGCTGTCCTACTGTGATCCATTCCTCAGAATCACCCCAGGGACCATCCATCTACGCACGGTTCCCTCCTTCTTACCCAAAGTAGTCTCACACTTCCACCTCAACCAAACCATATCATTACCAACCATGGAAGGTTTGAAAAAGTCGGAAGAAGGTCGATCCCTGCGCCATCTCGACATCGGCAAATTGCTATCCAGATACCTGGAAATGTCGGAACCAGTAGGAAAGACGGGACCACCTGTTCGTCCTTCACAGCGGGAAGAAGCAAGGGGAAGCGGCCTCACGGGCAACCATTGCGCGTTGGCTTAAAGAAGTCATCAAGGCGGCCTACGTAGAAGCGGGAAAACCACCACCTCTACAGGTCAAGGCCCACTCCACCAGAGCGCAGGCGGTCTCCTGGGCAGAAACTAGAATGCTGTCGCCTGCCGAGATCTGCAGAGCGGCAACATGGTCCTCCATCCATACCTTCTCCAGATCTACCTTCTGGATGTTCAGGCCCGGGAGGACACAGCATTTGCAAGAGCAATCCTAAGCGGACCTCGGGCAGCCTCCCACCCAGTTCGGGAGTAGCTTTTATACATCCCATTGATCCTGAGTCCATCTGCTACATGCTAGGAAATGGAGAAATTACTTACCTGATAATTTCGTTTTTCTTAGTGTAGACAGATGGACTCAGCAGCCCACCCTCAGCTGCCATTATACGTGGTTGTTCATCGAATCAAGATAAGCCATGTTTTCCTTTACATAGGGCATCCACCCTGCCGGGTGTCGACGCTTTCCGGTTGAGGACACTGGCGGTCTCCAGCTATAGTCAACCAGTTCAAGTTAATCAAAATTAGGGGGCGTGGTTTAGCATTCGATGCGAACGGACGTGTAGCCGGAAGGCTCCGCTCCCCCAACCGCCCAACACCCATCAAAAGCTGGCGAAAAAATCCGGGATTCTTCCTAAAATACACAGCTTCCACTCCGCAGTGGAAACGCTATTTTTTCGATGTCTACCAAGCGGAAACCCGCCGACCTCCGGCATTTCTCCTACAGCAAGCTGCCTCCCGAAGCTGAACAAGATGGCGGCGATGCAGCAGGGCTCACCGCGGGAGATGAAGCTGATTCAGCAGCTTTCACCGGCTCTGCTGCGGATCTGTCTGCTGCTCCGGCGGAGGCATCTATTACCCGAGCTGAGCTTCGTCAGTGGTTCCTGGACATGAGGGGGGATCTTAAACAGCATAAATTGGACATCATGGCCTCCATTGCAGACCTTAAAGAGGACTTGGCAGCATTGGGAAACCAGGTGGATGAGGTAGAGACCCGGGTGGACTCGCAGGGGGATGCCTTAAATCAGTTGCAGACTCAGTCATTGCAACAACATTCCGAAATTATAGCCCTCCAGGAGAAACTGGAAGACCTGGAAAACCAGAGTAGACGGAATAATCTTCGCTTTCGCGGTGTGCCGGATAGCCCAGAATACTCTGATGCCATGGTGGTGGCCCTACAAATTTGCCAACATGTGCTCTCATTGGGTCGGGAGACCTTGGATGATGCACAGCCTGCAGCACCTAACGTGCGTCTGGAACGTGCCCACAGAGCGTTAGGCCCTCGCCGGGACCTAAGACCAAGAGACATTGTACTTTGCCTCCATAATTACACGCTGAAGGAACAGATTCTCAATATTTCACGCTCCCAGAAGGAAATACTGTGGAACAATCATCATATCTTCATTTACCAGGACCTTGCTTCAGTCACCCTAAAAAAAAGATATGATCTGCGGGAAGCTACGCTCGCTTTTCGAGCTAAGAATATCAAGTATCGATGGACATATCCCTTTGGACTGATGTTTCAAGTACTTGGAGTGACTTATAAGATCAAATCTATCGAGGAGGCACTAGAGGCTTTTAATAAAGCGAATATCCCCGCATCCTTTCAAGTTCCCAAGATGGTGCCTACGCAGGGCAAGCTGGACCAGGCACCACGATGGCAGAGAGCGGATAGAGGCGGAAAAAGACTCCGGAGACAGTCTGATGCCCGCAGGTCTCCAAGGTCGGATCAGGGTTAATATGCCACCTGGTGCTGCTTGGTAGTCACCTGGATGGAGTTCATTACACTTTGCCTGTTTTTACATGCAGTAGAACTCTGGGGACTGCATATTCATGATTTCTTAGGCACTGATAGTTGGTTGCAGTGCCTTAATTTCTGAATATGATGCTTAGGTTGATCTCTTTACTATATTCTGTTTCAAAAATGGGTTGCAAGTTTTAGATTACAATTGTTTACCATTAGCAGTTGGGCGGGGGGGGGTGATGGCTGCTGTCTGAACTGTTGAATGTACACGGCCTCCGATATTAGAGCATCCCACGGGCGGATGGAGGGATGCTATAGGACTGTTGGGGAATACACTGGGATCATATTGTCTAATCTTGGTTTTTGGGAGGGGCTGGGACACATGGGATTATTATCACTTATCTTTAGAATTCTTAAATGGCACGGGGACTTTTTGCCCGGTTTGGAGGCTTATATTTCCCTATAAATGATGGCTACTAAGATTCTTTCCCTCAATGTGAAGGGGTTGAATACTCCTAGAAAGCGTCTGTTATTCTCTCGAGAACTCCAACGGCAGAGGGTGGGAGTAGCATTTATACAGGAAACGCACGTGAGAAAACATCACGAGCGCTTGTTAGTTTTCCCTCAATATTCTACTTGCTATTGGGCGGCAAGCTCTAAGGCAAACAAATATGCGGGGGTGGGGATCCTCCTCTCTGATACCTTTGTGCATGAAGAATTATTTCACATAGTGGATCCACAAGGCCGGTTTATTCTCCTAAAAATTAGGGTGGGTAAGTGTATACTTACATTTCTAAATGTGTACTTTCCACACACTGACCAAGTAGCTTTTTTTGGGACAGTTGGACGATCTTCTTCAAAAGCACTTAGAGGGTGACTTAATCCTTGGGGGTGATTTTCATGCTACATTGAACCCTGCCCTGGATAATAGCACTGGCATAGCCCCAGCCACTAAATTTCGGGCGCAGTGGCGTAAGTTTTTGAATACCTGGAGTATTATTGATGTCTGGAGGAGGAGGTACCCACATTCTAGGTCATATACTTTTTACTCTAATCCCCATAACACATACTCCAGAATAGATTACCTCTTTGTCTCTACCCAATCCCAAAATAGGGTTCACAAAGTGGAGATTGAACCTATAACTTGGTCTGACCACACCCCTATTTGGCTTGAGATCTCTATTCAGGACTCAGCTACAGGGTACAAACCGTGGAGACTTAATGATGGTCTCCTTAAAGATCAGACCTTTGTCCTTAAAATGGAGCAGCAGATGGCACATTATTTTCAGGAGAATCGCACAGAAGGTATGACACCCCTGGTTCTTTGGGACTGTTCCAAGGCGGTTGCTAGAGGGATATGTATCTCTCAGGCGGCATATTGTAATAAGTTACGGGAGCGTACTAGACTTAATTATTAGATGAATTGCGCACTTTAACTCAAAAACACAGCTCCACCTCTTCTCAATCTGTCTATTACAAGATTTTAAAAATTAAGGGTCAGCTCCGATCTTTAGATGATGGTGCCATTAGCCATCATTTGCTTTTACTGCGTCAAAAAGTTTTTGAAGGGGGTAATAAAGCGGGCCGTTATTTGGCACACCGACTGCGAGCTGCTAGGGCTCGGACGGTGATAGCTAAAATACATACCGGCCAGGGATCGCCTCTTACTACATCAGAGGATATAAGGCACTCATTTACGGAGTTCTATTCTCAGTTATATGCCAAGGATAATTCCATCACAAATGCAGATATTGATCGTTACTTAAATTCTGTAGTATTACCTACTCTTACAGGACCACAACAGGAGTTCTTGGATAAGCCCATAGAACAGCAGGAGGTGCTTGAAGCTATTAAGCACTTGAAACTGGGGAAGGCTCCTGGCCTCGATGGTTTTACTGGTACATATTATCGTAAATTTGCCAACACCTTAGTGGGCCCACTGACACTCGTTTAACTCCCTCTTACTCGGGGCGTCTCTTAGTAGGGACACCAATACAGCGGGTATCACTGTACTGCCTAAGCCGGGAAGGGACCCTACTCGATGTAGTTCTTATAGGCCTATTTCCCTCATTAACATTGACCTTAAACTCTTGGCCAGAATATTGGCTGTTCGACTCAATGGGGTACTACCAGGCTTGGTCCATAATGATCAGGTTGGGTTTGTTCCAGGGAGATTGGCGGCAGACAATGTTAGGAGGATCGTTGACATCATTGATTTGGTTCAATCTGATGGGACACCTGCGGTTCTCCTCTCACTGGATGCTGAGAAAGCATTTGATTTGGTGCACTGGCCGTTTTTATTTAAAACCTTACAACATATGTCATTTGGTCCCTCGTTTATAACTTGGATACTGAAGTTATATGAACATCCATTTGCCCGAGTTAAAGCTAATGGGAGCTATGGTGATCCATTTGAGATACTAAGGGGTACTAGACAGGGGTGCCCGCTCTCCCCCCTTCTGTTCGCTTTATTTTTAGAACCATTCACTACAACAATTAGAGGGGCCCCAAACATCATTGGGATACGAAAGGGATCTAATCATTATAAGATTTCACTTTTTGCTGACGACGTGATGTTTACCCTTACTCAGCCAGAAATTTCCCTTCAGGGGGTCATGACGGAATTGCTCAGATTCACAGCTGTCTCCGGTATGAAAGTGAATTATGATAAATCCGAGATTCTCAATCTCTCTGTGACTGCGGAAGTGGGACAACTACTTCGTAGGCAATTTCCCTTTAAGTGGGCTACCTATTCTTTGAAGTATTTGGGAGTTCGTTTAGGCCCGTCGGTTGGTCAATTGTATGCCCTCAATTATGAGCCTCTTATTAAAGCTGTGCAAAAAGACTTGGCGACCTGGCATCATCAAACCCATTCGTGGCTGGGGCGCCTTGCCATAGTTAAAATGAATATTCTTCCCCGTTTTTTTATATTTTTTCACTACCATTCCTATCTGCTTACCTTCTTTCATACTCAGGAAATGGCAGCAAATTGTATGTAGTTTCATTTGGCGCAGGCGTCCCCCAAGGGTGGCCCGGACCACCTTATATTTGCCGAAGTCTCAGGGTGGCTTGCAGTTGCCTAATCTGCTGTGGTACTACTCTGCTGCACAATTACGAGCTCTGGTGGCTTTCCACCGACTGTATGATATCCCCCAGTGGGTCCACTTGGAGCAAAATTTAATAGGGAATTTTCCTTTATCAGCCCTGCCCTGGCAGCCTCAATCGACCTGGCGTTTGGCTTCCTACTTGCCCTTTGCTTTGCGGACAACTCTCAGGGTTTGGCAACAGTGGAGGTCTCGGCTGGTGGGGACGGTGCACTATACCACTATGACGCATCTTTTCACTAACACCGTATATCCACTGTCAGACAGATCCAGGTCCAAGACTCACTGGGTGCAATTGGGCATAACCAGACTAACTAATATTCAGCAGCAGGGCTCTTTAATGTCCATTGATCAACTTTGTAACACATACACATTGCCTGGAATTGACTTCCTGCATTATGCTAAATTGTACCATTTCATCCATCGGGGTCTACGAGGTGGTATTTTAAAACTGACCGGCACTCTCTTTGAGACATATTGCAAGCATGCCACCACTATTAAGGGTGTTATTTCTAAAACGTATGCTTTGCTCAATGGGACGATGCCGGAGCCTCTCCGACACCGTACACAGTGGGAAACTGATTTTAATTGGCAACTTGACAAACAGGACTGGGACGGTATATACTCCCTAGCCCATAAATGTTCTGTTCTATTTATTTATTTATTTATTTATTTATTTATTTATTTATTTATTTAACAGTTTTTAATATACCGACGTTCGTATGGCACATCACGCCGGTTTACAAGTAACTCAATTAAAGGAGGAATTACAATGAACAGGGGGCCGGGGATGGGAGCAGGCCAGAAAGAGGAGGGGGGTAATGGAGACAGGAGAAGAGAGGGAAAGATAGGTAGCGTGAAATAGAGAATAAGGAGCAACCGTCAAAACAATAAAAGGAACTTATTTACAGAAGGATCTATTTACAATAGTTACATCTATTTCAGCGGGACTACAAGAAAACTGTTATAAATTAATCTACCGGTGGCATTATACACCAGTGCAATTACATAGGTTTCGGCCTGAGTTATCTGAATTATGTTGGCGGGGATGCGGCCAAGCTGGCACTTATTACCACATTTGGTGGGAGTGTCCGAAGGTGGTTACAGTCTGGCAGGAGGTGATGTCTTGGTTGTCATGGGTTTTATTGGCACAGGTGGAAGCTTAAACCTTGGCATGTGTTATTGGGCTTACCAATACCTGGACATAACAAGCACACACACAAGTTCATCTTACAGGTTTTTATTGCAGCTAGATCGGAAATAGCATTACATTGGAAAGGCAAAGCCACTCCGAGCTTAGCGAAGATTCAAAGTA
Organism: Rhinatrema bivittatum; assembly: GCF_901001135.1. Lineage (NCBI taxonomy): Eukaryota > Metazoa > Chordata > Amphibia > Gymnophiona > Rhinatrematidae > Rhinatrema > Rhinatrema bivittatum. Next base: position 59,467,383 of record NC_042628.1, on the reverse strand, counting down.
GGCTTCATACATATTATCAACTGGGGAGACTCACAGCGGTGCATCAGGATCGCGTTGGTGTGTTTGGTAAAATTTGGGGACCTTATGCCGCTTGGTTAGATGAGCAAGCTCTTCTCAACACTTGAATGCATATGTTTGTTGATCTGCTATCTCAAGTCTTGTAGCTTTTACCATTTTTCTGTATCTCTCTTTAGTTACACTCTTATTTTATATATACTGTCACCCATGTCTGAGTGTGCCATGCCTCTCTTATCAATCTCATTACCTCTTTTCATGTATATCCAGTTGTATGGGGGGTGGGGGGTGGGTGGAGGGGTTGGGGATTGGTTCTAAAGTGGTTAATCATATGTCGAAGCACTTTGGTCCACTTGGGCTTATTTGCTGTATATCTTTCGCTCAGTACTGATTGTTAACTATTTTGTTGGTGTTATTTATGACATGATTACCAATAAATTGTTTATATATTAAAAAAAAAAAAAAAAAAATTAAATTTTAACGTTGCAACAAAGTTATCAGAGTTAAACTCATTAAGTTAATCAGTCAGTCACACATATATCCATAATGCTTTGCAAGGAAGAATACTGAGCTTCTGCACTTCCTGCAGGGGTATATGTACTAGGTGCTGACGTCAGATTGAAATCTGATCCGTCTCAAACTGCTAGCACGAGTACACTATACCCATTGGTCCTGAGTCCATCTGTCTACACTAAGGAAAACGAAATTATCAGGTAAGTAATTTCTCCATTTCGACCGATACTGGATTTGAAGAAGGATCCAGCAGTTGAAGAAGGATCTACAGTTACAAATCCCGAGATTCCGAATGGAGACATTGAGATCAGTCATTGCAGCCGTCCAAGGGAGAATTTTTGGCTTCTTTAGACTTAACGGAAGCTTATCTTCACATAGGAATACAGGAACACCATCAAAGGTTTCTGCGGTTCATGGTGCTGGGCGAACATTACCAGTTCTGCGCACTTCCCTTTGGCCTGGCGACGGCCCCACGCGTGTTCACCAAGGTGATGGTGGTGGTGGCGGCGAGCCTTCAAAGGGAAGGGATATTGGTGCATCCCTACCTGGATGACTGGTTAACTTGCGCAAAGTCGGAGGATCTTTGCAAGGCAGCGGTACAGTCTGTCTTGAATTGCCTGCACTCCCTAGGCTGGGTGGTCAACTTTGCCAAAAGTCACCTGGTTCCTTCGCAGGTACTGGAATTTTTGGGAGCACGCTTCGATACAGCGGTGGGGAAAGTTTTTCTTAACACTAGTGCGAATGGAAAAGTTGATGACCCAGGTAAGGACCCTGTTAGATCTACCTTTCCAACGGTGTGGGATTACTTGCAGGTTCTTGGTTCTATGGCATCTACCCTGGAATTGGTACCGTGGGCCTTTGCTCATTTGCGGCCCTTGCAGAGGGCACTTCTTTCTCGTTGGGACCCCAAGTCAGAGGAGTTTCATCTGCCCTTTCCATTGCTGGAACCAGCGAGATCCAGCCTGGTATGGTGGTTGGTTACACATCACTTGCTACAGGGTGTGGACCTGGAAACTCCCTAATGGATCATAATCACAACAGATGCCAGCTTGACCAGTTGGGGAGCGGTCTGTCAGTCCCGATCGACGCAGGGCCAATGGGCCCCACTCCAAGCAAAGTGGTCCATAAATCGGCTAGAAACCAGGGCAGTCAGGTTGGCGCTGAACCAATTTCTGCCATTTGTTCGTCACCAAGCAGTTTGGATACTCTCTGACAAAGCAACCACCGTCGCTTACATCAACCGTCAGGGGGGCACCAGGAGTCACCCGGTAGCCTCCGAAGCGGCCAAGTTGATGGCTTGGGTGGAACATCACCTGTCTCGCATCACAGCATCACATATAGCCGGGGTGGATAACATTCAGGCGGATTTCCTCAGCAGGCAGTGGCTAGATCCCAGAGAATGGGAACTGTCCGAAGCGATGCGGCTAGTAACATGCCGGTGGGGAATCCCTCGACTGGACCTGATGGCAACTCGCTTGAACACCAAAGTGGCTCAGTTTTTCAGCCGCAGAAGAGAACACGGATCAGAAGGCGTGGATGCTCTGGTTCTACCGTGGCCCCTAGACATTCTTCTATACGTGTTTCCTCCGTGGCCCTTGGTGGGCAAGATTCTTCGGCACATAGAATGTCACCGGGGGTCGGTCACTCTGATGGCCCCAGAATGGCCGAGGCGACCGTGGTTTGCGGACCTAATCAACCTACGGGTGGATGGACCTCTAGGTCATCTACCGAAGCTACTGCATCAAAGTCCGGTATATTTCAATCAGGCGGATCGCTTTTGTCTAGCGGCCTGGCTTATGAGAGGAGACAAGGAAGAAAGGTTATCCCGAGGTGGTTATTACTACTCTTTTGAGGGCTCGTAAGACGTCTACATCTCTTACCTATGTTAGAGTGTGGAAAGTGTTTGACTCTTCGTGCAGCGGATTGAAGGTGTCCCCGCGTAAGACCACCATAGTTCACATTCTCGCCTTCCTTCAGGACGGTTTGAAGAAAGGTTTAGCCTATAGCTCGCTTAGAGTGCAGGTATCAGCATTAGGCTGTTTACGAGGTAAGATTGACAAGTCCTCCATTGTTTGTCGTCCCGATGTGGTTCGTTTCTTATGAGGAGCTAAACATTTGCACCCACCAGTACGGGCTGTTTGCCTTTCATGGAGTTTGAATTTGGTACTCCGCGGTCTTTGTAACATTCCATTCGAGCCTATTAAACGGGCCACGTTAAAGGATTTGACTCGTAAGACGATTTTTCTGGTGGCTATTTGTTCGGCCAGGTGTATTTCCGAACTCCAGGCTTTGTCGTGTAGAGAGCCATTCTTACGCATTTCGGATTCTGGCATCTCTCTTCGTACAATGCCTTCCTTTCTTCCGAAGGTAGTCTCAACTTTCCATGTCAATCAGTCTGTGGAGTTACCAGCCTTTTCAGGCCTGGATAAGAATTCACCTCGGGGTCTGGAGATGCGGAAGCTGGATGTCCGGGTGCTTCTTCAATACTTGGAAGTTACTAATCCTTTTCGACTGTCTGATCATCTTTTCGTTTTATGGTGCGGTCTGAAGAAGGGTAGTAAGGCTTTAAAGGCCACTATTGCCCATTGGCTAAAGGATGCTATTGCTTCCATGTACATATGTCACTGATGTCCAATACCGGATGGACTTAAAGCTCATTCTATCCGATCCCAAGTGGCGTCGTGGGCTGAAAGCCAATGTGTTTCTCCTCAAGAAATCTGCAGGGCAGTAACTTGGAAATCGTTGCACACTTTTGCTAGGCATTATCGTTTAGATGTCCGAGCTCCGGATGTTGATTCTTTTGGCGGCAGGGTGCATCGAGCGGGACTCTCTGGGTCCCACCCCATTTAGGGCAGCTTGGGTACATCCCAGCAGTCTGGACTGATCCTGGTACGTACAGGGAAAGGAAAATTGGTTCTTACCTGCTAATTTTCATTCCTATAGTACCATGGATCAGTCCAGACGCCCGCCCAGCGAGATTTCATTTCATCCAGTAGAGTCCGGCAGTAGAGGACCGGAAGGCTCATCTGCATACTGCTCCCAGCATCCCCCCGGGAGAGAAGTCCAGAGGTCACCGCAAGCGATCCAGGGATTGACTTCCACGCCCCAGCTTCCAGAGGCCCCGCAAGGTTGGCAGTAGAGGAGGACTGGAAGCGTGCACCATTCTCAAATCCCTCCTTTAACTGAGTGAAGATTAATTTAACCGTGGTTTAAGAGGATTGGTAAGTATAGTTTTCAGAAATCTTTGCGCTTATAAAAGTTTAGTGAACGGTGAAATTAAGGGATATATTCTTTAGAGTTTGTGTGTGTCTGAAGTAATAAGCAAGCCAGAGATTGTTAATTCTAGTGTCTGTCTTTCCCACCCACTCAACCCCTGATTTTTAGGCGCAAGACACTTTCTCATTAAAAATCAATCAGGGTCTTATCTAAAACATAATATTGTACCAGCCCTTATTGAAAGTTTAATTATCCCCTTGTAGGACACTAGCTGATTAATTACTAAATTCACCTGTAAATTTAAAGTACTCTCATTCCAACTCCATTAGTATCCTAAACTTAACTAGGAACTCAATAATACTAAGATGAAGGCAGCAGTCCAGCAGCAAGAGGGGGGCTTTCCAGTCTTTTGCATTGAGTGTCACATGTATGATTTTTTACCCGCCGGTGAGAGAGTGTATGTTTTCACTCGGTGCAAAGAGCTCCTGGCTCTCAGGGAACAAGTCCGATCTCTGGAGGCTAGAGTAGCAGACTTGGAGGAGCTGAGGGAGACAGAGAGGTACATTGACGAGACCTTCAGGGACATAGTAGCCAAGTCCCAAATCCATTCTGGCAGCCCCAGTGCTGCCTTGGATCAGAAAGGTCTCCCAGTAGGAGAACATCACCCTGGTGTAGCAGGAAGTGATCCTGTAGCAAGGACCTGCTCTCCAGGTGATGTATTGTCCTCTCGCACTGAGGACAAATCTCCCAGGGCTACTGCCCAGGAGGGAAGGGTTAGGCCGGCCATCATAGTTGGTGATTCAATTATTAGAAATGTAGATAGCAGGGTGGCTGGTGGACGGGAGGACCACCTGGTAACTTGCCTGCCTGGTGCAAAGGTGGCAGACCTCGCGCGTCACCTAGATAGGATTTTAGACAGTGCTGGGGAGGAGCCGGCTGTCGTGGTACATGTGGGCACCAACGACATAGGAAAATGTGGGAGAGAGGTTCTGGAAGCCAAATTTAGGATTTTAGGTAGGAAGCTGAAATCCAGAACCTCCAGGGTGGCATTCTCTGAAATGCTTCCTTTTCCACGTGCAGGTCCCCAGAGGCAGGCAGAGCTCCAGAGTTTCAATGCGTTGATGAGACGATGGTGCAGAGAAGAGGGATTCAGCTTTGTAAGGAACTGGGGAAACTTTTGGGGAAAGGGGAGACTTTTCTGAAAGGACGGGCTCCACCTTAATCCAAGTGGAACCAAGCTGCTGGCACTAACTTTCAAAAAGGAGAGAGCAGCTTTTAAACTAGAACAAGGGGGAAAGCCGACAGTCACTCAGCAGTGCATGGTTCGGAGAAATGTATCCTTGAAGGATAATAATGAAACAGGAGAGTTAGGGCATCCCAACAGAGAGGTTCCATCAAAAGCAAACACAGTTCATATGCCTATATGTAAAAAATCACCAAAGCTAATGATTTCTGAATTATCCCAAATAACTGAAAAGCAGGTTGTTAAAACAAGCAAAAACCACACTTTGAAATGTCTGTATGCCAATGCCAGAAATCTAAGCAGTAAGATGGGAGACTTAGTCTATAGCAGCAAATGATGAGATTGACATAATTGGCATCACAGAGACTTGGTGGAAGGAGGATAACCAATGGGACAGTGCTATATCAGGGTACAAACTATATCGCAATGATAGGGAGGATCAACTTGGTGGGGGTGTGGCACTTTATGTCCGGGAGGGTATAGAGTCCAACAGGATAAAGATCATACAAGAGAGTAAATGCTCAGTAGAATCTATATGGGTAGAAATCCCATGTGTGTTGGGTAAGAGTATAGTGATAGGAGTATACTACCCTCCACCTGGACAAAATGGTCAGACATATGATGAAATGCTAAGAGAAATCAGGGAAGCAAACCAATTTGGCAGTGCAATAATAATGGGAGATTTCAATTACCAGATACAGTAAGAAGCAACAACCTTGCACTGAAAGAACGTCTGGTTTTATACATCCCAGCACTGGGCGTCTGTTCAAATTTCGTTCAGTATCTGACTGTCTCACCAAAGGCGTGGTTTACATCGTGAAGTGTCTACGTCCTCTACTCTATGTAGGCAAAACGACACGGATGTTAAAAACCTGCATGATAGAACATTGTTCTAACATTCGCCTACACAGAGTAGATGAGCCCTTGGTTTCTCATTGGATAGAATGTGGCCATTCCATCTCTGATCTCGGCTTCACGGTCATTGAGGTGGTGAGCCGCCCCCCCCCCCCCCGGGGCGGTGACTACCCTGTGGTCCTAGGTCGCCGGGAGCAGGGATGGATCTTTACGTTGAATACAGTGGTCCCTCATGGTCTCAACAGAGAAATTGAATGGAACCTCTTTTACTAGTTATGCACGGGGTTATGGTCGGGACGGATCCGCTGAGACCTGCTACTTTTGACAGCTCTCGCGAGAGCTGCTGCGTTCGCACCCTTTCCTATGTTTAAATAGCTTACACCTGTGAGAGCTTGCGCGCTCCGGGTATCTGTTTAGAGGTATGTACATGTTTGATATGGTTTTCACAATGTAGCCACTCTCACCATTATTCTTACTCAGATTTGTTTTTTATACCTTAGATTTGAATGTACCCTTGGTCCTCCCCGATGCAGCCTAGCGAAACACGGGACCGTGTCGGGGGACCTGCTTAAATGATCAGATTTGAATTCATGGAGTTGCCAGTATAAACACTGCTATCCTTCGATATTGGAACTATTAAAGTACACCTGAGAATTGGTGATTTAACATTTATCCTGCACCAGTGTGAGATTTCAATTACCCCAATATTGACTGGGTAAATGTAACATCAGGACTTGCTAGAGACATAAAGTTCCTGGATGTAATAAATGATTGCTTCATGGAGCAATTGGTTCAGGAACCAACAAGAGAGGGAGCTATTTTAGATTTAATTCTTAGTGGAATGCAAGATTTGGTGAAAGAAGTAACGGTGGTGGGGCCACTTGGCAACAGTGATCATAACATGATCAAATTTAAACTAATAACTGGAAGGGGGACAATAAGTAAATCTGCAGCTCTAACACTAAATTTTAAAAAGGGAAACTTTGATAAAATGAGGAAAAAAAAAACTGAAAGGTGCATCTGCAAAGGTTAAAAGTGTTCAACAGGCTTGGACATTGTTTAAAAATACAATCCTAGAGGTGCAGTCCATATGTATTCCGCGCATTAAGAAAGGTGGAAGGAAGGCAAAACGGTTACCGTCATGGTTAAAAGGTGAGGTGAAAGAGGCTATTTTAGACAAAAAAAATTCTTCAAAAATTGGAAGAAGGATCCATCTGAAGAAAATAGGATAAAACATAAGCATTGTCAAGGTAAGTGTAAAACATTGATAAGACAGGCGAAGAGAGAATTTGAAATGAAGCTGGCCATAGAGGCAAAAACTCATAATAAAAACTTTTTAAAATATATCCAAAGCAAGAAACCTGTGAGGGAGTCGGTTGGACCATTAGATGACAGAGGGGTTAAAGGGGCTCTTAGGGAAGATGAGGCCATTGCAGAAAGACTAAATGAATTCTTTGCCTCCGTGTTTACTAATGAGGATGTTGGGGAGATACCAGTTCCAGAGATGGTTTTCAGGGGTGATGACTCAGACGAACTGAACGAAATCACTGAACCTGGAAGATGTAGTAGGCCAGATTGACAAACTAAAGAGTAGCAAATCACCTGGACCAGATGGTATGCATCCTAGGGTTCTGAAGGAACTAAAAAATGAAATTTCTGATCTATTAGTTAAAATTTGTAACCTATCATTAAAATCATCCATTGTACCTGAAGAGTGGAGGGTGGCCAATGTAACCCCGATATTTAAAAAAGGCTCCAGGGGTGATCCAGGTAACTATAGACCAGTGAGCCTGACTTCAGTGCCAGGAAAAATAGTGGAAACTATTCTCAAGATCAAAATCGTAGAGCATATAGAAAGATATGATTTAATGGGACACAGTCAACATGGATTTGCTCCCAGACATTAGAGACAATTTCCCCCATTAATGAGCACTAGGTTGAGTATAATACCCTCCCTCGTGGGTTCCATTACCATTTGTTTGAAGAGAGCCCCTTGCAGTTTAATCACTATTTCTCTACTTCTGGTAGATTCCGCAGAAGGGATTCTCCAGTCTGCATCTGGCATATTAGTCTCAAACAATCAGCTCATCTCCTTTCTTTCCCACTGTTTGGATGTCTGACTAGTTTGTGTCAGAGGCCTGTAAACCATAACAGTAAAATCGGATGAACCATTTTTTTTTTTTTTAAGGATGGCCCATAATGCTTCTTCGCTAGCCCACTTTCCTTGTAGTTCAATTACTTGGATATTCTAGACATAAAGAGCTAGATTATGTATTCTTAAGCTTATCTGATGCAGAACTCTTATACAATGCCTCAGGTCAGTCTCCCATGCAGGACAGTTTTCTGGGTACCCCAGGGAATCAGATTTGGATTTTAAATAGCAAATATATTTTCATCTAGCAAGCAAGCCCAAAATTTAAGCAGCAACCCAGATAAAGGACAGCAGGAAAAAAAAGTATCTAAATTGGAGCTCTTTTTTTTTTTTTTTTTTTTTGTTTAGTTTAATTCAACCAGCCACACATACAGCTTATAGCACAGCAGAAAACTAAAAGCCTCTACTGAAAAACACCAAACCTGCCACCTACAAGAACAGTCCCAACCCACAGTGAGAAAAGCAATATAACTTGGAAAAAAGATTAATTATGTATTCTTAAGCTTAGCTGGTGCAGAACTCTTGTAAAATGCCTCTGGTCAGTCTCCCATCCAGGACAGACTCGCTGATATCACTCTCATAAACCTCTGCTTAAGCATCAGTCAGCCAGTTTTTTGTGGTTTTTTTTTCTCAGTTTACAGCAGGTGGTGGACATGCATCTGTGCTTGTGGGTCTTGGTGTGCCTGGATTGAACAGGCCGGTTTAATCTCCTGTGGTGAAAGCAGTAACTCCCTCAGTTGAGCGTCTAAGAACCAATCTAAGGAGATGAGCAAAAATGAAGGCTGCAGCCCCAACCCTCCTCTAGACAGCAGAAGAGATCTGGTAGGATAAGGTACATACCCAGATCAGTCCACACTCCTGGGTTTTGCCTCACTACTTCCAGCAGATGGAGGCAGAAATTTTCATAGCCACTGGTACATAACCTGGTGTAGCACCTGCAGTCCTTCAGTGTTTGTCTCCAAGCAGAAGGAAGAGGTACAAAACCTGCAGTTCTGAACCTCAAAAAACAAAAAAAAAATATTTTTTTTTCAGAGATTTCTTTCCTAGGAGGTTGGCAGATCCTGGTTGGCCATCCCTCCTGGTTGCAGAGGCAGACTGCAGGAGTTGGAAACCCTAAACTTGCTCTTGCTACTGCACCAGAGGTGAAAGCTGGTGGTCCAGTTCCTCACCTCCTGGAGTTCGAGGAGAAGCCTTTGCCAAGCTTCAGATAAGACTGTTCTTTGTCTCTTGTCTATGTCTTACTGTTTGTAAAGTTAAAAAAAATAATAAATAAGTGTTAGAGGCAAGGATTGTGCCACCTTATTTCTGCTTTTCTCAGCACTGGTGGTGCAGGGAGGCAGCTCGGGGAATTGATGTAATCAGCTCTCCCGGTGAGTTTTTTGTTCCCCCCCCCCCCCCCCCCCCCCCATTTGGGTGTTTCCTTGTATGTACCCGGATCAGTCCAGACTGTGGGTTGAGCCTCCTGTCCAGCAGATGGAGACAGACTAAAACTGAAAGGGTATCCTATATGAGGACAGAGCCTACCCGGCAGCCCTGCAGTATTTGTCTGTCTCCAGCAGATTGAACAGTTCACCCTTCGGTCTCCTGATTTAGGCTAGTCAGCCTTTTTTTCTTCTTGGATCAAGCAAGTACATCTTCCTTAGGGATTTTGATTGGATTTCTTTCTATTAAAAAAAAAAAAAGTTTTTAATTTTTAGTCTGTGCAGGAGACGATCCCGTCTCCTGGCTCTTGCCAGACTCAGGGGGGCTTCGCCCCTTGTGCGGAGCATAGTCTGAGTCCGTGGTTGCTTCCAGGTGTGGGGACCGAGGCTGGTGGTCCAGTCATTAGTCTCCTCCACCCCCCCCTGGCTGCTTAGGGAGTATAGTGCTCCATTGTTGTGCTCAGTCAGAGTTTTGAAAAATAAATAAATAAATGAAAAAATAAGAAGGCTTTACCTGGGATTCAAACCGGCAGCCAGATAGACAGGAGCATGCAGGCTTCACTCCCCTGCCTCTGCTCCTGCCGGTGGGCTGCCACTTTCTTCAGTGGATGGCTCCTCTTCACTGCCTAGCATGTGGGCAGCCCTCGTGCCTGCCGGGTGAGGAAGGCCCCCTCCTTGGCAGGGCAGGCAAAATCAGCCCAGCACATGGCCAGGCCGTTCCCGGGTTGGCAAAGCCCGGGAATGGTGGCCATTTTGGGTTTTTCTACAGCTCCCGATTCGGAGCTGCCTGGGGCTGGGGAGCCAGATTTTAGCAATTTTCCCCCTGATTTGAGCCCCAAGGCCCCCCAAGATGGGGTCCCTGCCCCCCCCCCCCGGGAAATCTAAAGCTCGTTTTTCCTCAGAATTTGTCCTCCTCCATAAATCCTATTTGGCTAGCTTGCAGGAGGAAGAGGAGGGTTCCCCCCCCCCCCCCGCGAAACTTCCGCGCCCCGTGCTGCTACCTATTTGTCCTGCCGCGGAACCTCCGGGGTCCGAGCGGGTGGTCCCGGGGGTGGCCTTCATCCCTGACCCCCCCCCCCCCCGGTGGCCCCAGTTATTCGGATCCCGATCCCACTTCAGATTTAGCAAGCACACTCCCACCGCTGGAGGGGGACGATCCTAGGGTTCTCCGCATGTTTCAGCGAGAGAAGTTTGGAGCCCCTCATCCCTTTTGTCCTCCAGGAGCTGGGGCTAGAGGGGCCCCTGGCAGATACCCTTACGGCCTCCTTGCCCAAGAATATGGACCCGGTCCTGGCGGGACTCAGGGCCCCGGCAAGCGCTTTCCCTTTTCATCCTATGCACAAGTTGCTCTCTTGCGTGAATGGGAGGCTCCTGAAGCGGGACTCTGGGTGGGGCAGGCTATGGATAAGCTCTACCCCCTCCCGGAAGAATGCATTGACATTAAACGTCTGATACCAATAATGACAACCCCACTCACTCAATTCCTCGGACTATCCTTATTCTCATTAACACTCTTTAACGCTCAATCTATCTCGAAAAAACCACACATAATCAACGACTATCTCCAGGACACCCAACCGGATATATGTGCTATGACGGAAACCTGGCTGAAACCCACAGACCTAGCTCTAATCAACCAACTTCCCATTCACATCTACGACATCTATTCTATACCCAGACCCAAAAAAAGAGGGGGAGGACTCTGCTTAGCTGCAAAGAAGGAGCTGAGACTATCCCTACAGACCACTATTCACTCCTCGCGACTGGAATTTGCTCTGTTCAGCTCTAAACAGCTCCAAATTTGTTTATTATATGCTCCGCCCGGTCTCCTGGATTCGGATCCATCACCACTCATTGAACTCATCGCCAAACACCTAAAAAATGACACCCCAACAGTCATCCTAGGAGACTTTAACCTTCACACGGACGTAATCCCTTTATCCGCCAATTGTGATATGCTACTATCCTCCTTCAAGGCTATGGGCTTCTCCCAAATTGTTAAAAGTCCCACGCACAAAGCAGAGCACACTCTGGACCTTATATTCATAAATTCGGGCCTCTCACAATCTTCCCCACCACAATGCTCCCCTATCCCTTGGTCAGACCACCTAATGATCACAACTAATCTCTGTATCAAGGACAACCCGGTTTCACCTATCACTAAAACCACAATTCATTACAGGAACTCCTGCTCCAGAGAGGACCTCTCCTCTCTCTTATCTTCAGAACTCGCTAATCTTGACCTTTCAGACGCAGAAGCAGCTATCTCGTCATGGCACAACATCACAAACAAGGTGGCAGAAAAACTTTGCCCCCAAAAAACCAAAGAGATAAACCCATCCTGTAAAAACAAAAAACCATGGTTCACGCAGGAACTAAAAACCATCAAATTAGAATTGAGAAAAAAAGAACACGCATGGTGGAAGAATCCATCCAACACTACACTAAATGAGTACAAAACCTTCATGCACAGTTACAGAAACAACATTATTCGCACAGAGATTTTTATGCCCAAAAAATTCACAATTTTTCCTTTGATCCTAAAGCGCTGTTCTCATATGTCTCAGAGCTCAGAAAACCCACCTCACCAGCTATCCCAGATGATCAAGCACAATCTAGATGCACAGAACTTGCTCAATTTTTTGAAAACAAAATCCTCAAGCTAATGGCTCCTTTGGCAACCAGTAACACAGTACCTCAGTCGATCGGCACTCCGTCAGGCAACCAGAATACAAACTTAGATTCATTCGAACCTACTTCATCTCTCGAAATCGAAATGACTCTCAAAAACATGAAACCTTCCACTCATCCGATAGATTCCATCCCATCTAAACTCCTACTCACCATCCCGAACATCATAGCGAAGCCCTTAGCAGAGATCATCAATCGCTTGCTAACCCAAGGCATAGTACCAGACTCACTGAAACTAGCCACCCTCAAACCTCTTCTCAAAAAACCCAACTTGAACCCTGCAGACTCGGCTAATTTTCGCCCCATCGCTAACTTACCATTTGTAGCTAAACTTATGGAGAGGATAGTAAACAAACAGTTATCTGAATACCTAGAAGGTCACAAGATCCTTACAACAGCCCAATTCGGATTCCGCAAATCCCTTAGTACAGAATCCCTCCTAACCTCTCTAACTGACAGTCCTCGCAGGTCTGGAGAAAAAGACCCCATACCTCCTGATTCTTCTCGACCTATCAGCTGCGTTTGATACCGTAAAACACTCTATCTTAATCGACCGGCTCTCAGACATAGGCATCTCAGGTTCAGCACTGGAATGGTTCAGATCTTTCCTTCATAATAGGACATTCAAGGTCAGAATCAGCAACAAGGAGTCCCTCCCGGTCAAGTCCACTTTCGGAGTTCCTCAAGAATCCTCCCTCTCCCCTACCCTGTTTAACATTTATCTTCTCCTCTTATGTCATCTACTCTCAAGTCTTAAGGTCACACACTTCATATACGCAGACGATGTCCAGATTCTGCTGCCAATCACTGACTCCATCTCCAGCACCATCAACTTCTGGAACAATTGTCTACAGTCCATAAACTCACTCCTCTCCAGCCTTAACCTAATACTTAACACCTCAAAAACGGAACTTCTGCTAATCACTCCAGATGAGAACCTTCAGCCTACCAACAACCTAACCACACATCCAATGATCAACTCCACTCAAGTAAGAGACCTTGGAGTTACCTTAGACAATAGACTTAACCTCAAAGAATTTGTCAAGAACACAACGAAAGAATGCTATTACAAACTACACATTCTGAAAAAGTTGAAAACCGCTCCTACATTTTCAGGACTTTAGACAGTCCTCCAAACAATTCTATTTTCTAAAATCGATTACTGCAACTCTCTGCTTATAGGCCTCCCTGCCATCACCACCAAACCTCTACAAATGTTGCAGAACTCCGCAGCCAGGATTCATACTAACACCAGCAAAGGTGAACACATAACACCCATACTAAAAAACTTACACTGGCTCCCTATCAGATCCAGAATCATTTTCAAAGTGCTAACTATAACACACAAGACCATCCATTCCCAAACATCGCTAGATCTAAGCTGTCCACTCCGTCCACATGTATCATCAAGACCAATCAGAACCAGTTACTTAGGCACCTTATACGTACCTTCAGCCAAGTCCTCACTCATGAAACGTGCATTCTCGACTGCCAGCCCCTTCCATTGGAATGCCCTCCCCACGGACATTCGTCTTGAAACCTGTACTCGAACATTCAAAAAGAAACTCAAAACCTGGCTCTTTACAAAAGCCTTCACTTGAAGTTCTCGCTCAGAGCCGCGTCCCAGAACTAGTCTCTTTCATGCAATTCATAACCACATTAACCAGATGTCTTATGCTACAACTCGTAATGTTTCTTGGTCTCATATTCCTAATCGTTAAATTTACAGCATGCAACACCAATACCTTTTAAGTCAGATATAACCTCAGATTTGAAGTATACAAACCTTGAAAATGTAACCGTTAGTTCTTGTAGACTTAAACCTTATTCTGAAGATGTAAACTTAGATTTGGAAAACTTTAAAACTTTAATCTGTGAGCATTTTTATTTATTGTAAGAATCTGTATTATTTACTTTTACATTGATCTGTTACCACTTGGGCCTGTGCGCTCCTTTACCTCTAAGTTCCTTCAAAGTTAGCCTTGTTATTTATACCCTCTTGTTATTTATACCCACTTGTTCGATGTAATTCATACCCTCTTGTTATTTATACCCACATGTTCGATGTAATTTTCCAATTTTTGTTCTGTGTAAACCGAAGTGGTATGTACTAGTACATGAACTCCGGTATATAAAAGCCTTTAAATAAATAAATAAATGTTGAAGATCCCCCACCGTGGACTCCTCGGTTTCTGCGGTCACCAAGCACACCACTATCCCTGTGGTGGGATCGATGGCTCTGAAGGACGGACAGGACTGCAAGCTCGAGGCCCATATGAAACATTTTTTAAGTCCTGGCTCTTGGGGTCTGAGCGACTATCTGTAGCAGTCTCATGCAGCGGACAGGTCTCAGGTGGGTTCAACAATTACTCGGCACCCAGGACCTCCCATCTGCAAAGGCGGAGCAGGCTGAACGTCTGGAAGCCTTCATCGCATATGGGGCTGATGCACTCTGAACCGCCTCCGCGTCCAGGCGAAGGCGGTATTCGCTAGACTGCTCCTCTGGCTGCGCAATTGGTCGGCCGACCGTCCTCCAAGGCATGGCTAGGCACGTTGCCTTTCAAAGGTAAGTTGCTTTTTGGAGAGGACCTTGAGAAGCTTATTGACTCCTTGGGGGAAAATAAGGTTCATAAGCTTCCTGAGGACCATCTGAAACAATCTTGTTCCTTTATGCCCTCCCGTCCTCGCTTCCGGGACCAGAGGAGGTATACGCCCCGCGGACACGGTGGCTCCTCTAGGGGGTTATTCTTCTCGACCTCAATCTTGGTCTCAGCCCTTTCGTGGGCGTTGCTCCTTTCGCGAGGGCCAGTCCCAGCGCCCCCCACAAAGCCTGCCACACAATGAAGTTCAGTCGACCCATTCCTCTGTTCCTTTTCTGGACAGTCGACTTTCCCTGTTCTTCAAGGAATGGGTCAAAATTACGTCGGACCAGTGGGTCCTCGACATTGTCCTCGACAGTTACGCTTTCAAACTTGTTCGTGACCTACCGGATCTCGTCGTATTCTCCCCATGCGATCGTCTCAAGCGGGAAGCGGTAGAGCAAAACATTCGTCAGACTACTGAGTCTGGGTGCAGTGGTCCCGGTTCCGAAAGCGGAGCTCAGCGCAGGCCAGTATTCTATTTACTTCGTGGTTCCCAAGAAGGACGGGGCTTTTCGGCTGATCTTAGACCTCAAGAGGGTCAACTGGGCCCTCAAGATCCCACATTTTCGCATGGAAACTTTGTGAGCGGTCATCACGGCGGTTTCGCCCTGGAGAGTTCCTTGCCTCGCTAGATTTGACAGAGGCATACTTCATATTCCGATTCACCGCCAATTACCAGAAGTATCTTCGCTTCCACATCCTCAGCCGGGATTTACAGTTTCGGGCCCTGCCTTTCAGACTCGCGACCGCACCACGCACCTTTACCAAAGTCATGGTGGTGGCGGGTGGCCCTTCACCGGGAAGGAATCCTAGTCCACCCCTATCTGGACGACTGGCTTGTAAGGGCCAAGTCAGAGGCTCTTTGCAGACAGGCGGTGGATGCGGGTATTAGCTCTCCTCGCTTCTCTCGGTTGGCTAGTGAATTTTTCCAAGAGCAAGCTTCAGCCTTCCCAGGTGTTAGAGTTCCTGGAAGCTCACTTCAACACTCGAGTAGGCCAAAGTATTTTTGCCTCGTGCGCAGGCCCTCAAGTTCATCGACCAGGTTCGGAATCTGCTCTCGCTACCTCTTTCCAACGGCCTGAGACTACCTGCAGGTCTTAGGGTCCATGACTTCCACATCGACCTAGTTCCCTGGGCTTTGCTCATATGCGACCATTACAGAAAGCTTTACTATCACGTTGGCAGCCGGGTGTCGGAACAGTTTCACATAGTTCTCCCTCTTTTGGACTCTACCGTCGCCGCCTTGCAGTGGTGGCTTTTGCTTCCTCATCTTCTCCGGGGAATGCCCCTTCAATCTCCACAGTGGACGATGGTAACCACGGACGCCAGTCTCTCGGGCTGGGGTGCAGTCTGCCTGTCCCAGTCCACTCAGGGGATCTGGTCGCCGGTTCAGACTCGCTGGCACATCAATCGCTTGGAGGCCCAGGCGGTGCGTCTGGCTCTGCAGGAGTTTCTGCCCCTGATACATGGAAAAGAGGTGAGGGTTCTTTCCGACAACTCCACCACCGTGGCTTACATCAACCGTCAGGGGGGCACCCGCAGTCGCCTGGTGGCCCTAGAAGTCATCTGTCTCTTCGTTTGGGTGGAACGACATCTGGAGTGCCTGGCGGCCTCCCACATCGTGGGCAAGGAGAATGTTCAGGCCGATTTCTCAGTCGTCAATTGCTCGATCCGGAAGAGTGGGAACTCTCGGAAGAAGCCATGGATCTGATTGTTGACAGGTGGGGTCCCCCTCACCTGGACCTCATGACGACCTTGCGCGATGCCAAGGCCAGTCGGTTCTTCAGCCGCTGGAGGGAGCATGGCTCGGAGGGTGCGGATGCTCTGGCTCTCCCTTGGCCCACTGACGTCCTTCTGTACGTGTCCCCCCCCCCCTCCCCCCCGCCATGGCCTCTGGTAGGAAAAGTTCTCAGGAGAATAGAACTCCACCGAGGGCCTGTGATTTTGGTAGCACCCGAATGGCCTCGCAGACCATGGTTCGTGGATCTCGTCAACCTGGTGACGGACGGACTCCTCCGGCTAGGCTATCTTCCTCGTCTACTTCAGCAGGGCCCGTATTTTTCGACCAGGCCGATCGCTTTTGTCTAGCGGCCTGGCTTATGAACGGCGACGCCTGAGGCGTAAGGGCTATAAGGAGGAGGTCATCTCCATTTTGCTACGAGCCCGGAAGCAGTCGACTTCTCTAGCTTACGGGCGCATTTGGAAGGTCTTTGAGACTGTTTGTGAGGAGTCAGGTGTCTCAGCGCGCTCCGCCCCAGTCTCGTTGGTTCTTTCTTTTCTTCAGAAGGTCTCTAAGGGCCTTTCCTTCAGTTCCCAATGCGTGCAAGTTTCCGCTCTCTGCTCTCTCCTGGGAAGGGTCGAGGGTCATCCCCTAGCGGGCCACCTGGATGTGGTTCAGTTCCTGAAGGGAGTCAAACACCTGCGTCCGCCCGCTCACATTACTTGCCCGTCGTGGAGTCTTAATCTGGTCCTCTGGGCTGCCCTGTTCGAAGCTCTCTGTCAGGCTACGGTAAAGGACCTCACGCTCAACAAAGGTTCCCTACGTTCCTGTAGGGAACCTTTATTGCGCTTCTCCGATTCGGGTGTTTCCCTCAGGTGTTTCCTTTTGCCGAAGGTTGTGTCTACCTTCCATGTCAACCAGTCGATAGAGCTTCCAGCGTTCTCCCCAGAGCAGATTGCAGGTACTGCTGGTGGCGATCTTTGTAAACTGGATGTCAAACGAGTTCTACTCCGGTATCTTCAGGTCACCAATGACTTTCAGGTCTCGGACCATCTTTTTATACTCTGGAGTGGTCCCAATCGGGGTAAACTGGCTTCTAAGACTACTTTGAGCGGTGATTGAAAGAGGCGATTTCCTCGGCCTATCTTTGCCAAGGTCGGGCGGTTCCTGAGGGCCTAAAGGCTCATTCGTTGCGTTCTCAAGCTACTTCCTGGGCGGAGAGCCAATCTGTTTCTCCGCAAGGGATTTGCAGGGCCGCCACATGGACATCCCTGCATACTTTTGCTCGACACTACAGTCTGGATGTGCACACACTGGTTTTTGGTTCCTTTGGGCGGCAATTGCTTCAAGCGGGACTGTCTCTGTCCCACCCGGGCTAGGGAAGCTTTGGTACATCCCACGGTCTGGACTGATCGGGTACGTACAGGGAAAGGAAAATTAGTTCTTACCTGTTAATTTTCGTTCCTGTAGTACCACGGATCAGTCCAGTCGCCCTTCCCTGTTTGTCTTTTTCTTACTGTCCACTCAAAGCTTATTATTGCAGATTCGCAGAACTCGATACTTCATTTTCTACAGAACACTGAGCGATTACACCGGAAGCCTTGGTTGTTCGAGCACCAAGTATATGCAAGAGCGCTTAGTTTTACCATGTTTTTTACACTGTTATGGAGTTACTCAATTGAGTTTTTTTGTTACTTGCTTGATCCTATTCTTGTTTTGTTGTTTTCTGCTTTGATAATGGTTATACTGAAGGGCTGCAGGGTAGGCTCTGTCCTCATATAGGATACCCTTTCAGTTTTAGTCTGTCTCCACCTGCTGGAAAGGAGGCTCAACCCACGGTCTGGACTGATCCGTGGTATTACAGGAACGAAAATTAACAGATAAGAACTAATTTTCTTTTGCCGTGTGGTCGACATGGCATCCAGGTATGCCAAAGGAGGTCTGATGCTCCATTTCTGGCCGCAACTCCTGGTGCATGCTGGTCGATGTTCCTGGTCCCTCTCTGCATGGGAGGGTACGTCAGGTGGGACTGCGGCGGTATCCCCTGTGCAGAGTCAGTCTGGACCAAAAGCTGCACAGCATAAGGCTGATTATCTGTTCCTGTTGATTGTGGGAACAGTGGCCATTTTGGAAAACTTCGTGGCTAAGTCACAGCTTGTAGCAGGGGGAGGGGATCTCCTGCCTTCGCTTTCTTTGCCAGATTTAAGTCCCAAGAAGGCCCTGGGAGGCCTGTGGAGGGTAGTTGGAGGAGGATCAGATGCTCTTGAGGAGGATCTGAGTTCTCTCCTTTTTTCACCTGAATTGTGGTATTGATGCATAAGGCTTTTTTTTTTTAGCCTGCCGGGTGGCCCTCTTCGCAAGCACAGGGCAGCTGGACCCCCACAACGGAAAGAGGGGGCCACGAAGATTCGGCAGAATCTGTGTCATCTGGCATTGGGCCTGTGAGGCTTCCTCATAAAGATTCTGATCAGATTGGGGTCCTCAGGATCTGGCCAAGGAGCCAGGAAAGGCCCTGACGATGGACTGAAGTCAATCCCAAGGTTTCTTTGCCTCTTTCAGAAGGAGGGGCGGGTCCCTGACGCTGTAAATGTCCTGGTGGAGTTAGGTATAGTGGCACCTCATGAGGAATCTGACCAGGGTGGAAGTGGATCCAAGTCATGGTGGGCTTGCGGGGTCCTGCCAAGACTTTCCATTTCATAAGTCAGTGAAACAGTTGGTAGTCAGGGAGTGGGATTCTCCGGAGACTGGCCTTAAGGTGAGCCGGGCTATGGATAAGTTGTTTCCATTGCCAGAGGGCACTCAAACTCGTATGGATTCCGAAGGTGGATGCCTCTAACTCCACTGTTACGAAGAGAACTACCATTCCAGTGGCTCTGAAGGGATGTGCAAGACTAGAAGCTGGAAGTGCATTTGAGGTGTCGGTGCTGGGCATCCAGGTGGCTTTCTGCAGTAGGTTTATGCTTCGCACGTCACTGCAGTGGGTGCAGCAGTTACAGGAAAACAGAAGTATGTCACCCTCAGTCTCAGCAGGCAGAGCACCTGGAAGTCACAGTTGCTTATGGGGCAGTCGCCTTATGACCTCTTTTGTACTCCTTCCAGAATGTTCATGTCCGCAATCTCTGCTAAGAGACTTCTTTGGTTGCAGAATTGGACAGCGGATGTCTCCTCAAAGTTTCAGGTAGGAGCACTGCCATTCAAAGCCAAGCTCCTCTGGTGAGGACCTGGAGCAGCTGAAAAAACGTTTGGGTGAGAGTAATGTTCACAAATTGCCAAAAGACAAGCCCAAGGGGTCTCTTCTAGAATGCTGTCAGTCTCATGGCCAGAGGCATCTTCAGCAGAGCTCTGGCTACTGGACAGAAGTAGGCCCTTGGGGAGGTCGCAGTCTTGGAACCAGTCCTTTCATGCCCATAGCATGGGCAGGGAAGTCACCGGCCAGAGTTCTGACAGATGCTAAGCCTTCATAATGAAGAGAGGATGGCCCACTCCTCCATCCCAGTGATAAGTCACCACACGATCATGTAGGACCGGTGGGTTCTAAGCGTGATAAAATAAGGTTACACTTTAGAATTTGCTTGGCTGCTCAGGAGCCTCTTTATGGTGTCTCCCTGTATCTTGGTGGAAAAGAAGCGAGTCGTGCTGCAAACTCTTGAGCGCCTTTTAGGAGCCATAGTTCCCATTCCTCTGCATGAGCAAGGGAGGAGGACGTTATTCAGTTTTATTTTGTGGCGCTCAAAAAGGACTGGGCATTCTACCCAATTCTAGACTTAAAGAAAGTGACTCTTAACGCTTCAAAATTCCACAATTTTGGATGTAAATTTTGTGTTCCGTCATCACGGTGGTACAAAGAGGAGAGTTCCTGGTGCCCTTGGATCTGACGGAGGCATATCTGGATCCATCAGACCATCAGATTTCTTCAGTTCATGATTCTAGGAGAGCATTTTCAACTTTGCGCCCTTCCTTTTGGTTTAGTGACAGCTCTGCAGACCTTCACCAAGGTGATGGTGGCGGTGGCCCTCAGGAAAGAGGGCATTTTTGGTGCACCCATATATGGACAGTTGGCTAGTTTTGGGCGAAGTCACAAGACCTTTGCAGGCAAGCTGTGGAGGTGTTGCTGTGGTAATGTGCCGCTTAGTCGGTGGGTTGGATAGTGAACCTATTGAAGAGCCAGCTGCTCCCCTCAAGTCTTGTTTTCTGGGGGCACATTTTGATACCTGAGTGAGGAAGGCTTTTCTCACAGAGTAGCGTATGCTCAAGTTGGAGAGGCTCGGGTTTGGAGTCTCTTGCAGGCCAGTCTCCCCAGGGTCTGGGATTACTTGCAGGTGCTCAGCTCCATGGTATCGACCCTGGGATTCGTTCCCTGGGTGTTTGCTCATGTATGAGACTACTTCAGCAGGTGTTGCTATCTTGCTGGGATCCAGTGTCAGATCAGTTTCATCTTCCCCTACTACTTACAGACTCAGCCAAGTCCAGTCTGTCATGGTGGCTTTTGCACTGCCATTTGTGACATGGAGTGGACTTGGAGGTTCCACGGTGGATGGTGTTGACTACTGATGCCAGTCTTTCCAGTTGGAGCAGTGTGCTCCTCCCAGTCAGTCCAAGGACAATGGTCGTCGGAGGAAGCATTGTAGTCCATCAGTCAGCTCGAGATGAGTGGTGTGGTTAGCCCTCCAGGAGTTCTTACCTCTTGCACAACTGCCCGGTCAGGATTCTGTCCGACAATACAGTGGTAGTAGCCTATGTCAACCGCCAAGGGGTAGAGGACCAAGAGTCAAGCAGTGGCTCAGGAAGTGGAAATGCTGATGTCTTGGGTGGAGCAGCATTTCTTTGATAGCAGCCTCCCACATTGCAGGATCCAACAATGTGCAGGCCAACTTTCTCAGCTGTCAGCAGTTAGATCCTGGAGAATGGGAGCTATCGAAAAAAGCGATGGGTCTCATTACCCACAGATGATGCATTCCTCATATGGATCTAATGGCAACTCAGCGGAATGCCAAAGCGCCTTTTTTTTTTTTTTTCCAGTTGCAGGAGAGAGTGAGGAGCAGAAGGGTCAATGCCCTGGTTGTTCCTTTGCCAAGCGACGTTCTGATATGTTTCTGCTGTGGCCTCTTAGAGGTCTACCCAGGAAGAATAATTCTGGTAGCTCCAGAGTGGGATCTGGCCCGCAGAGGCTGGGACATCTTCCAAACCTGCTATGTCAGGGGTCCTTATTTTTAGATCAGGCGGATCACTTCTGTCTAGCGGCTTGGCGTTTGAGAGGCAGGGTTTAAAGAAGAAGGGATATCCAGAGGATGTTATTACTTTTGTTGCAAGCTTGAAAGTCTTCCACTTCTTTGGTGTATGCTAGGGTGTAGAGGGTTTTCGAGTCTTGGTGTGCTCATTAAGGGCAAGCCTAGTTGTTGCATACTGACCTCTTTGCAGAAAGGACTGATTAAAGGTTTGTCATTCAACTCCTTGAGAGTACAGGTCTCTGCCCTGGGCTGTCTTCAAGGCAAAGTTCCAGGGAAGAACCTGGCAGCGCATCTGGATGCAGTGTGCTTCCTCGGAGAGAAGCATTTATGCCCATCTACTCTTGCTATTTGTCTATCTTGGAGCCTTAATTTGGTCCTCAAGGGCTTGAGTGCGGTGCTGTTTGAGCCCCTTAGAAGGGCTACCATAAAGGATCTCACTTTGAAGGTGGTATTCTTGGTAGCTATTTGTTTGGCTAGAAGGGTCTCGGATTCAAGCCTTGTCATGTAGGGAGCCTTTCTTAGTTCTCAGATTCGGGGGTCTCGTTGAGGGCGGTCCCTTTTCTGCCTAAGGTGGTTTTGGTTTTCCATTTGAGTCAATCTGTGGAACTTCCAGCATTCCAAAATGTGGAGTTGGGCATGCCTCATGCCAGAGAGTTAAGGCGTTTGGATGTCCAGCGTGCTTTTTTGGGATACCTGGAGATGACCAACAGTTTTAAGGGCATTGTATCAACCTTTTTGTGCTTCGGAGAGGTGCAAGAAGGGTCAAAAGGCTTCAAAAGCCAAAGTTGCCTATTGGTTGAAAGAAGCCATTGGTTCCACTTACATTTGTCATGGTTGTCCCTGTCAATGCTATTGATGGTTTGCCACGGCCAGGTCACAGTTAGCCGCAGGAAGCTCTGGGAGAGTGGCCCATACCTGGAGCTGGGAGCTGGCTTTCCTGGCAGATACTGGCTATGACTTGGGCTCACACAATAGTTCAAGGGGTGGCTTCGGTTATTGCAGCCTGAAGGTTCCTGTGGCTACTGGTCTGATATTTCAAAATTGAATCTTAAAAGTTATCTTTTAAGGGTGCTGCTTGCTTGTTTTGGGAGGAGTTAAGAGAAGATGGTGGATTGATGGAGTCCAAAACTTCCTCAGTTACCAGAGGATTAGTAGACTGGTTTCTCAAGCAAAGGGTGATTTGGAGCTCTCTGAGTTTTCACTCCAGAGGTTTGAATAGTTGCAGATCTCAACATTTGGGAGATCTGTCCTTTCGGCCAAGAAAACTAGGCAAAAGATGGCACCTTTTGGCTCTGGAACCCTGCATTCTCCCAAGGAAGTTTTGGGGGTCCATCCTCTGGTGCCAGAGAGGCAATCACCTGTCTCGGTTCTATTGGAGGTAGACCTACATTACTTCATCCATTGATAAACAGGACTGTCTGCAAGATTGCAAGCTAGACTGAAACTATACTTCTGGTAGGTTTGGATTGGCCCCGGAGGCCATGGTTTGCTGATCTGTAGAGGATGCTGGTGGGTAGGACTCAGGCTGCCACAATAAGGATCTGTTGCATCAGGGGCCTATTCTATACACATATCTGGGTCAGTTGAGGGCTCAGTTATTGAACTGTGGTTCCCTGTACGTACTCAAATCAATCCAGACTCCTGGGTTTTGAATCCCAGCCAGCAGATGGACAGGTTTTTTTTGTTTGTTTTTTACTGATCCTGCTACATTACTCAGAGTTCCACCTGCAATTCCTCAGTATTTTCTGACTCCCCAGCAGATGGTAGATGGGGCAAAAAACCTGCAGTTCTGAGTCAGGGGACTAACTTGGGTTTACAAGCCTTTTTCCCAAGGGATTTTTAGGTCTGGGGGAGGACCATCCCAGTTGGTTGAGGTGAATGAGCTTGGGGGTTGATGATCCTTCTGTATGCTTGATCTTTGCTTCCATGGGATGTCAAATCTGGTGGTCCAGATCCCTCCCCTTCATGAGTCTGCTGAAGCAACCTGCAGGCTCAGAGTAGCTCTTTTGGCTGTCTGTACCTTTTTGGGTTTTTTTGTCTTTGCAGCTCTGTTCCAGCCTTTAGGGTATTGTAAGCTTTTTGTAAAGTTTGTTTAAAAAAAAAAAAACCAAAGTAAAGGAGAGGCAAATTTCCTAGCGTGTAGCCAGATGGACTCAGAACAAGTGGGTATAGTGTGCTCGTGCTAGCAGTTGGAGACGGATCTGACGTCAGCACAGGTACATATACCCCCACAGGAAGTGAAGCAATTCAATATTTCCGTCTCCAAAGCAGTTTGGAGAGCCCTGCACGCTCGCTGAGCGTGTTTTCCAATACTACTTTCTACTCTTCTACATTCTAACTTACTAAATTTCTACAGACGACTAGCCCCGCACTCCTGCGGTGATACCCTCTGGTCCCCTCCCCCAGTTGAGTTTCCCGGGGTGATTTCCGTGATCCCTCGGAGGTCTAGGCCTCGTCCCGGCGTGGACTTAGGCCCCGAGCGAGACAAGTTCGGCGGCTTAGAGGCAGCGGGTGCATTTCCTCAAGCGCGGCGGTGAAGGTATTTCCCCTCTCCCCCCGCAGCCGGAGACCGCCCGGGTTCCAGCCGGGAAGCGCTGTGGATCAGGTAAGGCGTACATCTCTTATTTTTTGGTCTCAGAGGTACGAGGATCGGCGGCGTTGCCCGCATGCGGAACGCTGTGGAGGTCGCCATTTTGTCGGCCTTGTTCAGGTATTGAGCGCCCATGATAGGCGCCTGTTGATGAGCGGATATTGCTGACAGCATATTATTGAGTGTATATTGCTGACCACATATTGTTGAGCGCATATTGTATATTATTGAGCGTATATTGCTGACCGCATATTATTGAGTGCATATTGTATATTATTGAGCGTATATTGCTGACCGCATATTATTGAGCGCATATTGTATATTATTGAGCATATATTGTTGAGCGCATATTGTTGAGCGCCTATTATTATTGAGCGATATTCTTGGCTGAATAAGCGCCGGCGCCCTGCATTCGCAAGCCGCGATGGGAACATTTAAACGCCCCGGCGTCTCCTGTGGCGGCGCCTCCTGATTCCGGCGTGAGAAAGCTCTCGGCCTCTGCTCAGCATGCCAGGCTTAGAGCCACACAGAGCGAGGAGCCAGGACTCCCTTTGTGGCCCAATGTTAGGAGGCCCGTGGGAGCCTCGGGCCAGGACCAGTCTCAACGAGGTTTGTCGACAGTTCCCCAGGGCCACCCCGGACTTAGCGAGCAAGAGTCTCGAACAACCAGGGATCCCGGGGGACCTGACCGCTTCCATTTCCTGGGTGGATTTGTTTAAAGGGATCCATGGCCTTTGTACATATGCAGTCAGCTTCCCAGCCAGGCCCTGCTGCTGCTGACCCGTGCTGACCCTGCCCCTGGGCCTTCTCGCCCTTATCGCGGGCACCGCCTCCGGGCAGCCTGGCTCATGAGGACCCTGATGTTTCAGAGGACGAGTCCGGACCCCCCCGAGGAGAGGGAACTTCCTCAGGGATTGAGCCATATCGAACTATGCGGCGGTTTCTTTCCCAAGGAAGATCTCTCCGACCTGGTTTCTCAGTGCCTGACGGAGTTGCTATTCCTGGCCCCAGCACTATGGAGGCAGCTACGCAGAACCCAGTGCTGGAAGGTCTTCGTCCTACAGCCCGCCATTTTTCCCTTCCTGCAAGCAGCACAACTTGATAGATTTGGAGGGGACTGGCGCCAGAGGCCTCATTCAAAGGGGGTCGGGCCCTGACGGGCATTGTACCCCCTGGACCCGGCAATCAAGGAGATGCTGGCGTGCCTCAGGTGGACGCCTTGGTTAGCGCTGTGGTCAAGCGCACTACCATTCCAGTTGAGGGGGGGCGGCCATCAAGGAGGCCTCATGACCAGCGACTGGACGCCATCCTGAAACAGACCTTTGAGGTGGCAGCTCTTTCTTTGCGGATCGCAACCTGCTGCACAGTGGTGACGCGTTCCTGTTTGTCACAGATCAGGAACAATGCCCCGGCAGTGGACATGGTGTCAGCTCTCTCGTTCCTCACAGATGCTGCATCCGACCTAGTCCGTAGAGCAGCCAAGGGGGTCTCAACCTCAGTAGCAGCCAGGAGGTAGCTCTGGATACGGAACTGGTCAGCCGATGCTCCTTCTAAGACACGCCTCACCAGAATGCCCTTTAAGGGCTCTCTCCTGTTCGGCAGCGACCTGGATAAACTGGCCAGCACATGGGGCGCCTCTCCAGTACCTCGACTGCCGGAAGACAGGTTCAAAAGGAACCAGCGCGCCTTTCCAAGGCCATCCAGAGGCAGAAGCTCCCAAAGCTTCATTCCCTATAGGAGTCGCTACCAGGCACCTCGTCCTTTCGGACCAAGCAGCACAAGAGGGGAGCCGGCTCGGGTTCAGGTCCCGGCCGCACCCCACAATGAGAATCAGCCGATCCATCCGGGGGACGAAGCCATAGGGGGTCGAGATTGTCGGACCAGTGGGTCCTCGCCATCATCCGAGAGGGGTATTATCTGGACTTCCATCACATCCCTCCAGACAGGTTTGTGAAATCCCCGTGTCCAATCCACAAGAAATCGGCATTGGAAGCTACCCTGGCGAGGCTCCTGTCCTTGAAAGCCATAATCCCAGTACCTGCATGGGAAATGGATTCCGGACACTATTCCATTTATTTTATGGTACCCAAGAAAGAGGGCACTTTCCGGCCCATATTGGACCTCAAGTCAGTCAACCGATACTTAAGGGTCCCGAGGTTTCGCATGGAAACTCTGCGCTCAGTCAAGACCACAGTACAGCCAGGGGAATTTCTCACGGCCTTAGACTTGTCAGAAGCCTACCTGCATATCCCGATCCATCGGGATCATCAGCGATACCTACGCTTCAAGGTTCTGGGACGACACTTCCAATTCCTGGCTTTG
This sequence comes from Rhinatrema bivittatum, assembly GCF_901001135.1. Lineage (NCBI taxonomy): Eukaryota > Metazoa > Chordata > Amphibia > Gymnophiona > Rhinatrematidae > Rhinatrema > Rhinatrema bivittatum. The sequence continues at coordinate 59,440,775 of NC_042628.1, read as the reverse complement.
CCCTTCGGGTTAGCCACGGCGCCGCGGACCTTCACCAAGTTGATCGTAGTGGTAGCAGCGGCGCTTAGACGGGAAGGAATCCTTGTCCATCCCTACCTAGACGATTGGCTGATCAGGGCGAAATCACGAGAGGAGAGCCATCGGGCAACCGACAGAGTGATCGCCCTTCTGGAAAGCCTGGGATGGGTAGTCAACCTAAACAAGAGTTGCCTACAGCCTTCCCAATCACTGGAATACCTGGGAGTCCAGTTCGACACCCAGGCAGACAAAGTCAGTCTCACCACCAAGAGAAGGTTAAAACTTCAGACGCATCTACGGTCCTTGATGGGAGCCAGCCAGCCCATAGCTTGGGATTACCTGCAGGTTCTCGGTCTCATGGCATCCACCCTGGATGTGGTACCCTGGGCAAGAGCCCATATGAGACCTCTACAATGCTCCCTGCTCTCTCGATGGAACCCCCACTTCCAGAATTACTCCATGCATCTACCTCTACCAGCCAGAGTGAGGACCCAGCTACGGTGGTGGTTGCAGTCCAACCACACGAGCAGGGGGTCGATGATGTCCTCCCCCACGTGGATTCTGCTCACCACAGATGCCAGCCTGAGCGGATGGGGAGCACATTGCGAAGAACTCACCGCCCAAGGGCGGTGGAACAGAGAAGAGTCAGGGTGGAACATCAACCGTCTAGAAGCACGGGCAGTCCGGTTAGCCTGCCTGCAATTTGCTCACAGACTGCGGAACAGGGCAGTCAGAGTGATGTCCGACAACGCCACCACGGTGGCATACATCAACCGTCAGGGCGGAACCAGAAGCCGACAGGTGTCCCTAGAGATAGCCCCGCTGATGGCTTGGGCAGAGGCGAATCTCCAGGACATCTCCGCCGTCCACATTGCCGGAAGGGACAACACCGCGGCAGACTTCCTCAGCAGGGAATACCTAAATCCGGGAGAATGGCAGCTGTCCCCCGCAGCCTTCCAGATGATTGTGGATCAGTGGGGGATTCCGGACATGGACCTACTAGCGGACAGGTCTAATGCCCAAGTACCCAGATACTTCAGCCGCAAGCGAGATCTGTTCTCTCAGGGGAGCGATGCCCTGGTTCAGCCATGGCCTCCAGGGACCCTGCTATACGCCTTTCCTCCGTGGCCCCTGCTGGGCGCCCTTATACACAAGATACAGAGGCCTAGTTCTTCTAGTGGCACCAGACTGGCCAAGAAGACCCTGGTACGTGGACATGAGAAGACTACTGACAGGGGAGCCCCTTCCCCTGCCTCCTCTCAGGGACCTGCTACGTCAAGGTCCCATCCTCCACGAGGATCCGGCTCAATTCTCTCTTACGGTCTGGCCATTGAGAGGGCTAGACTTAAGAAAAGAGGTTACTCTGAGCCGGTGATAGATACACTCCTCCGAGCTCGCAAGTTGAAGCCTGGTGCGACACTCATGGCACCAATCCACATGCGACCACAATCCCTATTGTTCTGGATTTCCTGCAGGATGGGCTTCAGAAGGGTCTCTCCCTCAGCTCCATCAAGGTTCAGGTGGCTGCGCTGTCTTGCTACGGTCGCAGGAGGGATGGCAAGACCATTGCCACGCACCCAGATGTTTCCCGCTTCCTGAAAGCAGTCAAGCACATTCGTCCGCCACTGAAGTGGCCAGTGCCCCTGTGGAACCTCAACATAGTTTTGGACTTCCTCGCGGTAGCCACCTTCAGACCCCTTCGGGGCCTGTCTCTCCGTTCTCTAACGTTGAAGATGGTGTTCTTGCTGGCTGTGTGTTCAGCACGCCGCATTTCGGAACTACAAGCGCTGTCCTGCCGTGATCCCTTTCTTAGAATCACTCCAGAGGCTATCCATCTTCGCACGGTTCCATCCTTCTTGCCTAAGGTAGTCTCACAATTTCACCTCAACCAAACCATATCCTTGCCAACCACGGCGGGTTTGAAGAAATCAGAAGAAGGGCGTTTGCTATGCCATCTCGACATCGGCAGATTGCTGCCCAGATATCTGGAAATGACAGAAGCAGTACGAAAGATGGACCATCTGTTCGTCCTTCACAGCGGGAAGAAACAAGGAGAAGCGGCCTCTCGGCCCACCATCGCCCGCTGGATTAAAGAAGTTATCAGAGAGGCCTACGTAGAGGCTGGGAAGTCACCACCTCTACAAGTCAAGGCTCATTCTACCAAAACCCAAGCAGCATCTTGGGCAGAATCTAGGATGCTGTCACCCGCAGAAATATGTAAAGCGGCGACATGGTCCTTCCTCCATACCTTCTCCAGGTTTTATTGTCTGATGTCCAGGCTAGGGAGGACACAGCATTTGCGAGGGCGGTCCTACACGGTCCTCAGGCAGCCTCCCGCCCGCTTCGGGAGTAGCTTTTGTACATCCCACTTGTTCTGAGTCCATCTGGCTACACGCTAGGAAATGTTGAGATTACTTACTTGATAATCTCGTTTTCCTTAGTGTAGACAGATGGACTCAGCATCCCGCCTGCTGCCGGTTTACATGCGTTTCACCGATTCAAGGTAGGCCATGTCATTTTCTTACATAAGAGCGTCCCCTTTGCCAGGTGTCGACGCCTTCTGGCTGGGAACGCTGGCGGTCTCCAGCTACTATCAATCGGTCAGGGGAATCCTGTTTCACTAATTATTGATCATCAGTACACATATATCCATAACAGCTTTTGCAAGGAAGATTACTGAATTGCTTCACTTCCTGTGGGGGTATATGTACCCGTGCTGACGTCAGATCAGTCTCCAACTGCTTGCACGAGCACACTATACTCACTTGTTCTGAGTCCATCTGTCTACACTAAGGAAAACGAGATTATCAGGTAAGTAATCTCAACAATAGGGACAGCTTCTTACCTTTACTGTTTGGCTGGGGAGTTTTTGTGAGTTGCAGTAACATTCTGCTCAGCTGTTTAGTAGGTAAGGTTCCCGCCGTGGGTGTCTGCACAGCTCAGAATGCCGGATGTGCAGCTCGGTATGGTCGTGGTTAAATCGTTAGGCCGCTGTTTAGGAGTTGAGGGGCCATTCAATGGCCCAGTGGCTGCGAAAAAGAAGCTGACTCCTGCCTCAGCCCTCCTGCGTGTGAGGGTTCATGTCGGGATGAGGCTCCTTTCTCCAGTGGTGTGGGAACAGTGGCCATTTTGGAAGTATGTGGCCCTTGCCGTGGAGTGGGAGGGGGATGATCCTCCGTGGCTTTGCCCGGCATGTTTGGATGCGGAGGAACAGGGGGGCACAGATGGGGAAGATGTTCGCAATCTGCCCATTTCTGGGTCCTTTCAGACATTGGCTGGTGGCTCCAGGCCTCTTTTTCCTACAGATTTTTTATTACTTTTACATGAGGCCTATTTAGCCCAGCAGGAGGCAGCTGCATCTGGTCGGGGGATCCGGGTCTGGCAAGCAGCTCTTGTCCAGTGTGTTTGGGCCCAGATGACTCAAACGATGCTCCTGATGGGGCCAGGGGGGTACCTGGAGCCAGATGCAGACGGTGTAGCTCTGGTGGAGGATCCAGAGAAAGATGGCCCTAAAGTGGTCTGATTTTTCACAAGGAAAACCTTGACCATTGATTACTCAGGTTCTTGTTGAGCTTGGTGTTAAGGTCCCTGATTTAGAAGGGGCTGATCCAGTGCTGGATGGGCTGCAGGGTCCAGAAAAAGCCTTCCCTTATCACAAGTCTGTGAAGAAGCTGGCTCCTTGGGAATGGGGTTCTCCTGATGCTGGCTTGAGGATGGGGAGGGCTATGACAAAGCTTTATCCTTTGAGCAGACAGATGTTGGACTTTTTCCCTTCCTAAGGTGAATGCAGTGGTATCAACTCTTAACAAGATGACGACTATTCCAGTTACGGGGTCCGCAGTTTTGAAGGATGTTCAGGATCAAAAGTTGGAGGTGCTTCTCGAGTATTTTTGAAGTGCTGGCTTTGAGTTTACGAGTGGCCGTTTTTTGTACCAATTTTATGCAGTGGGCTTGTCTGCACTGGGTGTAGCAGCTTCAGGATGATCAGTCTGACTAGGAGGTGTTTAAGGCTGAATGCTTAGAGGCAGCAGTGGCTTACAGAGCAGATGCTCTGTATGACCTAGTAAGTACCTCCTCAAATTATGGTGTTTGCGGTATTGGCTAGAAGGTTGTTATGGTTGCGTAACTGGTCAGCAGATGTCGCCCAAGTCTCAGTTGGGGTTTCTGCCTTTCAAAGGCTGCCGCCTCTTGTTTTGCAAGGACTTGGAGCAATTGATGAAGAATCTTGGCAAAAATAGTGCATGGGTTGCCAGAGGAAAAGCCTAAGGGCAAGAGGTTCTTTTCAGGCTTGGTCTCGCTTTCAGGATAGTAGGTCTCACCCAGCAAGGGGGATTCCAGGTCCACAGAAGCAACTTCCTGTCAGGTGCCAATTCTGGGCTCAGTCCTTACAAGGGGGCTGAAAATCTTTCCAGGATGCCACAAGTGGTTGCAGAGCTGATACTAAGTCCTCGTAATGAGGTGAAACTGGTCCACTCCATTCCTGTCATAGGTTGCTTCGCACGATTTTATGGGGAGTGGACCAAAATTACAAAGGATCAGTGGCTCCTCTGTGTAGTAGGAAACTGCTACGTGTTAGAATTTGCTTGGCCCGTTCAGGATTTGTTTCTAGTTTCCCCTTGCAGGTCCTTAGACAAGCAACTCGTGGTTCAAAACACTGGACTAGATGAAGAAGCTAGGGGCAGTAATTCTGGTTCCTCGCAAGGAGTGGGGCGCAGGAAGATATATTTACTTTGTCATTCCAAAAGGAAGGCACATTTTGCCCAATTCTGGACTTAGAGGGTAAATGCAGCGCTCAGGGTGCCACATTTCCAGATGGAGACCCTGAGGTTGGTTATAATTGCAGTTCGCAAAGGCGATTTTCTGACTTCTCTAGATTGGACAGATGCGTAGCTGCACATTCCAGTCTAGCCAGACAATCGACTGTTTCTGCAGTTCATGGTTCTGGGTCAGCATTTTCAGTTTCAGGCTGTTCTCTTTGGCTTGGTCACAGCATCATACACCTTCACCAAAGATGTGGTGGCGGTGGTTTTGCATCAGGCAGGGGTACTAGTGCACCCCTATCTAGACTGAATTGTCAGGGCAGAGTCAGAGGAATTTTGTTATCAGTCAGTTCAGAAAATGATCAAGACACTAGAGTCGTTTGGCTGGGTACGAATTTGGCAGAATTTGATCCATCAGTCTCTGGAGAATCTGGGGGCTTGTTTTGACAGTGTGGCAAGGTGCTCCTCAGAGGAAAATGTACAGAAACTGCAAGGGCAAATTCATGTCTTAAGAACTTCTGGTGCCCAAGGACTGGTATTTGTAGGTACTGGGCTCAATGGCTTTGACCTTGGAGCTCTCTTGGCATGGAGGAACCTCTCGTCTGAGTTTCATTTTCCCTTGCCACTCGAGGGTGTTGGCAGGGACAGCCTGTCTTGGTGGCTCCTACATTCCAGTTTGGTCTTTGAGTTGGAGATTCCAAATTGGGTGATTCTTAACTACTGATGCCAATCTGTCTGGTTGGGGAGCGGTTTGTCAGCAGCAGTCTACTCTGGGCTGCTGGTCCATGAAAGAGGCTTCCTGGTTTATCAATCAGAGCAGTACGTTTAGGTTTTGCTTGCTTTTCTGCCATTGGTGAGAGGTTTGTAAGGGTCCTGTCAGTGTGAAGACGGTGGCCTACATCAAATGGCAGGGAGGAACCAAGACTCAGGCTGTGGCCCAGGAGGCTCAAAAGTTGATTCTTTGGGCAGAGCAACACTTGTGCGACGCTGCTAACTGCTCCATCAGAGGAGTCAACATCCAAGCAGATTTTCTGAGTCGCAGACTGCTAGATATGGGAGAGTAGGAGCTGTCAGACAGCGATACAGCTCATCTGTGAGAGATGGGGGCTGCCCTCAGGTGGATCTAATGGCAACTCATCAAAATGCCAAGGCATTTTGGTTTTTCAGTCTGAGAAGAGCATGAGGTCGAGGGCATCTATGCTCTGCTGGTGCCTTGACCTTGGGAGGTTCTTCTGTATTCTTTCCTCCTTGGCCTCTGGTAGGCAAGGTGTTGCAGTTACTAGAGAAGCATCCAGGTGAAGTAGTGTTGGTGGCTCCAGAGTGGCCCGTCAGCCATGGTTTGCGGATCTGGTCAACTTGGCCGTGGGTGGTCCACTATGCTTCGGATATCAGATAGTCATCTTCATCAGGGTCCCATATTTTCTGACCAGGCTGCTCTCTATTGTCTAGTGGCATAGCTTTTGAGAGGCAGTGATTTGAGGAGCAGGGGGTACCCTGATGCGGTTATTACTATGCTGTTACAGGCTAGGAGATAGACTTCTCCTTCATATGTGAGGGTCTGGAAATTCTAACTTATCCCTATCAATTAAAAAGCAGAATGAATATACAAACAAAAAACAAACTTTGAAATGTCTGTATGCTAATGCCAGAAGCTTAAGAAGTAAGATGGGAGAATTAGAATGTAGAGCAGTGAATGATGACATAGACTTAATTGGCATCTCAGAGACATGGTGGAAAGAGGATAACCAATGGGACAGTGCTATACCGGGGTACAAATTATATCGCAATGACAGAGAGGAGCACCCGGGAGGAGGTGTGGCGCTTTATGTCCGGGATGGCATAGTCCAACAGGATAAACATCCTGCATGAGACTAAATACAAAATTGAATCTTTATGGGTAGAAATCCCTTGTGTGTCGGGGAAGACTATAGTGATAGGGGTATACTACCGTTCACCTGGTCAAGATGGTGAGACGAACAGTGAAATGGTAAGAGAAATTAGGGAAGCTAACCAAATTGGTAGTGCAGTAATAATGGGAGACTTCAATTACCCCAATATTGACTGGGTAAATGTATCATCGGGACACGCTAGAGAGATAACGTTCCTGGATGGAATAAATGATAGCTTTATGGAGCAATTGGTTCAGGAACTGACGAGAGAGGGAGCAATTTTAGATCTAATTCTCAGTGGAGCACAGGACTTGGTGAGAGAGGTAACGGTGGTGGGGTCGCTTGGCAATAGTGATCATAATATGATCAAATTTGATTTAATGACTGGAAGAGGAACAGTGTGCAAATCCAAGGCTCTCATGCTAAACTTTCAAAAGGGAAACTTTGATAAAATGAGAAAAATTGTTAGACAAAAACTGAAAGGAGCAGCTACAAAAGTAAAAAAATGTCCAAGAGGCGTGGTCATTGTTAAAAAAAATACCATTCTAGAAGCACAGTCAAGATGCATTCCACACATTAAGAAAGGTGGAAAGAAGGCAAAACAATTACCAGCATGGTTAAAAGGGGAGGTGAAAGAAGCTATTTTAGCCAAAAGATCTTCATTCAAAAATCGGAAGAAGGAACCAACAGAAGAAAATAGGATAAAGCATAAACGTTGGCAAGTTAAATGTAAGACATTGACAAGACAGGCTAAGAGAGAATTTGAAAAGAAGTTGGCTGTAGAGGCAAAAACTCACAGTAAAAACTTTTTAAAAATATATCCGAAGCAGAAAGCCTGTGAGGGAGTCAGTTGGACCGTTAGATGATCGAGGGGTTAAAGGGGCACTTAGAGAAGATAAGGCCATCGCGGAAAGATTAAATGATTTCTTTGCTTCGGTGTTTACTGAAGGAGGTACCCGTAATGGACAAGGTTTTCATGGGTAATGATTCAGATGGACTGAATCAAATCACGGTGAACCTAGAAGATGTGGTAGGCCTGATTGACAAACTGAAGAGTAGTAATACACCTGGACCAGATGGTATACAACCCAGAGTTCTGAAGGAGCTAAAAAATGAAATTTCAGACCTATTAGTAAAAATTTGTAACCTATCATTAAAATCATCATTTGTACCTGAAGACTGGAGGATAGCAAATGTAACCCCAGTATTTAAAAAGGGCTCCAGGGGCGATCCGGGAAACTACAGACTGGTTAGCCTGACTTCAGTGCCAGGAAAAATAGTGGAAAGTGTTCTAAACATCAAAATCACAGAACATATAGAAAGACATGGTTTAATGGAACAAAGTCAGCATGGCTTTACCCAGGGCAAGTCTTGACTCACAAATCTGCTTCACTTTTTTGAAGGAGTTAATAAACATGTGGATAATGGTGAACCGGTAGATGTAGTATACTTGGATTTTCAGAAGGCGTTTGACAAAGTTCCTCATGAGAGGCTTCTAGGAAAAGTAAAAAGTCATGGGATAGGTGGCAATGTCCTTTCGTGGATTGCAAACTGGCTAAAAGACAGGAAACAGAGAGTAGGATTAAATGGGCATTTTTCTCAGTGGAAGAGAGTGAACAGTGGAGTGCCTCAGGGATCTGTATTGGGACCCTTACGTTTCAATATATTTATAAATGATCTGGAAAGAAATACGACGAGTGAGATAATCAAATTTGCAGATGACCCAAAATTGTTCAGAGTAGTTAAATCACAAGCAGATTGTGATAAATTGCAGGAAGACCTTGTGAGACTGGAAAATTGGGCATCCAAATGGCAGATGAAATTTAATGTGGATAAGTGCAAGGTGATGCATATAGGGAAAAATAACCCATGCTATAATTACACAATGTTGGGTTCCATATTAGGTGCTACAACCCAAGAAAGAGATCTAGGCGTCATAGTGGATAACACATTGAAATTGTCGGTTCAGTGTGCTGCGGCAGTCAAAAAAGCAAACAGAATGTTGGGAATTATTAGAAAGGGAATGGTGAATAAAATGGAAAATGTCATAATGCCTCTGTATCACTCCATGGTGAGACCGCACCTTGAATACTGTGTACAGTTCTGGTCGCCGCATCTCAAAAAAGATATAATTGTGATGGAGAAGCTACAGAGAATGGCTACCAAAATAAGGGGAATGGAACAGCTCCCCTGTGAGGAAAGACTAAAGAGGTTAGGACTTTTCAGCTTGGAGAAGAGACGGCGGAGGGGGGATATGATAGAGGTGTTAAATCACAAGCAGACTGTGATACATTACAGGAGGACCTTGCAAGACTTGAAGATTGGGCATCCAAATGGCAGATGAAATTTAATGTGGACAAGTGCAAGGTGTTGCATATAGGGAAAAATAACCATTGCTGTAGTTACACGATGTTAGGTTCCATATTAGGAGCTACCACCCAGGAAAAAGATCTAGGCATCATAGTGGATAATACTTTAAAATCGTCGGTTCAGTGTGCTGCAGCACTCAAAAAAGCAAATAGAATGTTAGGAATTGTTAGGAAGGGAATGGTTAATAGAACGGAAAATGTCATAATGCCTCTATATCGCTCCATGGTGAGACCACACCTTGAATACTGTGTACAATTCTGGTCACCGCATCTAAAAAAAGATATATAGTTGCGATGGAGAAGGTACAGAGAAGGGCAACCAAAATGATAAAGGGGATGGAACAGCTTACCTATGAGGAAAGGCTGAAGAGGTTAGGGCTGTTCAGCTTGGAGAAGAGATGGCTGAGGGGGGATATGATAGAGGTCTTGAACGAGTAGATGTGACTCGGTTATTTTCACTTTCGAATAATAGAAGGACTAGGGGGCATTCCATGAAGTTAGCAAGTAGCACATTTAAGACTAATCGGAGAAAATTCTTTTTCACTCTACGTACAATAAAGCTCTGGAATTTGTTGCGAGAGGATGTGGTTAGTGCAGTTAGTGTAGCTGGGTTCAAAAAAGGTTTGGATAAGTTCTTGAAGGAGAAGTCCATTAATGGCTATTAATCAATTTTACTTAGGGAATAGCCACTGCTATTAATTGCATCAGTAGCATGGGATCTTCTTAGTGTTTGGGTAATTGCCAGGTTCTTGTGGCCTGGTTTTGGCCTCTGTTGGAAACAGGATGCTGGGCTTGATGGACCCTTGGTCTACCCCAGCGTGGCAATTTCTTATGTTCTTACAAATACTGGGGTTTATTCTTTTTGCTATGTTTCCTATGTGTGACTTAATCAAATAGCTTATCTGTTTACTTGCAAGCAGAGGATGCCACTCCAACCCAAACTTTATTAACAGGTACGGTCTTTGTTGTGCATAAATTGAAGATAACTAGAGTAGTCTGGGCTATAAACAGGTAAAATGAGGATTATGCTGCAGGGCTGGCCAGACTAGCTGCTAGATCAGATAGAGCTGACTGAAAACACATGCAGAAAAACATCCAGGATCCCCTGCTTCCGAGTTAGAGGTTGTTAGACCCAGCTGCACCAAATACAGCAGAAATGGTGAACATGCAAGCTGAACACCAGCAGGCAGTATAACAGAAAACAAACTGCATGAGCAGCATTAGCAAAGGCTGCTGCGTAAGCAGGAATAACCGTGAACACACAGAAAAACGTCTGTGGAGACAGGACAAGGGTCATGCCATGAAGTAGTATCACATTTAAAACAAATTGGCAATGAATTTCAGAGTTTAATTGTGCATTGAGTGAAAACATTTTCTCCAGAGGATGTGATGAAAGCTGGGTTTAAAAAAGCTTTGGACACTGCTTATCGTGTACTGTAAGCAGCATGGAATCTGTCTACTATTTGGGATCCTGCCAGATACTTGTGACCTAGATTAGCCACTGTTGGAAAAGGGCTTGATGGATGGACCCATGGTCTGACCCAGTATGGCAGCTCTTATGTATGCCCCCATTTTAACAAAGTTTTCCTGAAGTCTAGGGTCATGACCTGCTATCTTAATGCTGAACCCACACCATCCAGTAATTACTGAATCCCAGATGATGCTCCACTACAACATCAAATACTGTCCCTGTTGGTAAGAACCAGGAACACTTTCCCTGCAGAGAATCCAGGATCTCCATGTTCTTAGGAGACACTACAGCAGGGATGTCCCAATCTACATCTGGCAGATTGAAATCCCCTAGCAATAGCACCTTCCCTTTCAAAGTAACTTTGTGAATATCTTTCATTATATCTCTGTCCATTTCTTTTGTCTGTAAGGGAGATTGTTATATAAGGATGTCCCTTCCCTTTTTCCAGATTAACCTACAATACCACAGTAGATTGAGGGGTAACCAGCATGTGTACAGTTGATAACTTTTGTTTTGTTTTTTGTTTTGTATCGTGCTAGTTGATGCATGCATCAACATGCCTTTTGGTTGGTAAAATTTTAGATTTGATAATCCTGATTTATTAATTCCACTAAATGTGGAAATCAGTTTCTAAAAAAAAAAAAATTCCTCCTCTAAACTCAGATTCAGTAACCTAAATAAACATCATTTTAAAATTCATCTTTCTAAGATAAGAAAAAAAAATTCCTCTGCATTCAGGCAGGCCAATCTGCATGAGTGGTTTATGAACCTCCTCCAGCAGATGGAGACAAGGTAAAGCTGATGTCATGGACATGTAGCCCTGCCCTGACAGACCACCAGAATTCTGTCTCCAGCAGATAGTGGACATACATCTCCTTACTGGGGATTGCTTGTAGGAATAATAAGTTTGGAAGCACCACTTGAGCTCCTAAGGTGACAGCAGTGGATCCCTCCCTCAGTTGAGCATCTTGAGTCCAGCAGCATAGTCTGGCATAAACTTTAAAAAGAAAAAAAAAGCAGCTGGACGACAATGAAATTCTCACCCTTTCCCCTGTAGCCGGTTCATGCTGTCAACCAGAAAGGGTTAGGCTCAGGTAAAGGAAAATTTTCTAAAGGAAGAGAGTAGGGAGGCTTTATTCCCCCCCCCCCCCCCATTCCTTTCTTTACTGTGTCTTTCCCCTTCTTCCCTTACTTCTCTAGGGAGTGTAGTGAGGTGTCACAAGCTCAGCGGGTTGAGCAGCCTTTGGCTAGGCTCCGCCCTCAGGCTTGGTTTCTTCAACCATGTTGTAGGCCGTGGCAGCGTTTTTTTCCCACATGCTTGCGTGCACACATTCTCAGTATGGCATCGACACAAATGTGGGTGCCTACTTGTTAATGTATTATCATGGCCTGGCTTAGGTGCATGGTTGTGCACAATGGTACTTGTGCACATATGACCGTGGCTTATTTTTGAGCCCATATTTTGTGTGTACTCCCATGTACTGTTGGTGGGTGTACAGGAGACAACCTACAGGACAGCATGAAAGCTCAGGTATGGGAATAGAAAAAAATAGAGGGCGATCTACCTGCCTTGCTGTCGGTGTGGCTTGCCATATATGGCAATACAGTCAGGTGTTCTCTATGCCTGTGCTCAGTGTGACTTGTCTGCTATGGATTTTGCTGATGTTGGGCCATCACCCCTCAAAACTCTACTAGCTACAGAGGATAATGTGGCAGAAGGCAAAACAGCAGTTGTTCCCTCACCCCCTGTTCCCAGTCACAGTGATTTTCTCCGGGAGAAGGGTCGGAGAGTGTCAGGTTTGGTCCTATGGCCCCAGTACAGAGCATACTCTGTTCCTGGGCAGAATGTTTTCAGAGCCTGTAGAATTTTTCTGCAGAGGTACCTGCTGGAAGAAGTGACATAATCTACTATGAAGGGTTTGCGTACTTGAGACTCTCACTTGCCAGTTCCCTGTAAGTACCCGGATCAGTCCAGACCATAAGAACATAAGAAAATGCCATACTGGGTCAGACCAAGGGTCCATCAAGCCCAGCATCCTGTTTCCAACAGTGGCCAATCCAGGCCATAAGAACCTGGCAAGTACCCAAAAAGAAAGTCTATTCCATGTAACCATTGCTAATGGCAGTGGCTATTCTCTGTGAACTTAATAGCAGGTAATGGACTTCTCCTCCAAGAACTTATCCAATCCTTTTTTAAACACAGCTATACTAACTGCACTAACCACATTCTCTGGCAACAAATTCCAGAGTTTAATTGTGCGTTGAGTAAAAAAGAACTTTCTCCGGGGGTTAAGCCCCCGTTCCAGCAGGTGGAGACAGACCAAAGTTCTAAGGGTGGCCCATATAAGGACTGAACCCACCCTGGAACCCTCAGTATTTGTCTCCAGCAGGTGGAACAGCTCACCCTTTGGTTCCCCGTTTAGCTTGCCCTCTGTGTTTTCTTTCCTCTTCTTTCTCTGGGGCAAGCTCACGCAAGTACTCTTTTAATTTACTACTTCATTTTTAAATATAAAAAAAAAGATTTTTTTTCTCTGACTGTGACAGGGCAGACATTTCTGTCTCCTTCGCTCTTGGGGTTCCTAGGGGGGCTTTGCCCCTTGATTTCTGTCAGCCTAGGTTCCCTTCCTGGTGATCTAGTGTGGGTGATACTGGTGGTGCCAGTCCCTCTCCCCACGTTTGTATCTGCTGCCGTGCTGCGAGATGCCCATACCTCGGTGGAGCTTCAGGGAGGATTATCATACCCCTGCCTCTGTGAATGCAATGAATTATTAATGTGAATAAACTGATTTTTCCTAGCGTGTAGCAGATGGACTCAAAACAAGTGGGTATAGTGTGTTCATGCTAGCAATTGGAGACTGATCTGACGTCAGCACGGGTACATATACCCCCGCAGGAAGTGCAGCAATTCAGTAATTTCAGTCTCCAAAGCAGTTTGGAGCTACCTCACGCTCGCTGAGCGTTTTTCCAAATTTTAAAGACTAAATTCATAGAAGAAACCTACCTGAAGACGAGCCCCGCACTCCTGCGGTGATACCAGTCGGTCCCTCCCCCAGTTGAGTTTCCCGAGGCGATTTCTGTGGTCCCTCGGAGGTAAGAGCCTCGGTCCGGTGGCCGACTCGCAGCAGGGACCTAGCCCTCGAGTGAGAAGGGCTCGGGCGCGGCATAGAGGCAGCCTCGGTCCCAGCGTGGACTTGGCCCCCGAGCGAGACGAGTTCGGGCGCGGCCTAGAGGCAGCGGGTGCACCTCCTCTAGCACGGCGGTGACAGTAATCACCCTCTCCTCCTGCAGCCAGATACCGCCCTGGTCGCAGCGGGGAAGCGCCGAAGACAAGGTAAGGCATACATCTTTACTTGTGGTCTCCGAGGAAGCGAGGAGTAGCAGAGTCTGCCTACGTGGCAACCCGCCAAGTGGTTCGCCATTTTGCCTGCCTGCTTGCTGTCGCCTTCTGAGCGCACGTTGATAGGCGCCCTCCTATCTCGGTGGAGCCCACGATCACAGAACTACACCGTACACCTACCTCTACCAGCCAGAGTGCGGATTCAGATACGGTGGTGGTTGCAGCCCGGCCACATGAGCCGGGGGTCAAGAATGTCCTCCCCAACCTGGACCCTGCTCACTACAGATGCTATCCTGAATGGATGGGGAGCACACTGCGAAGAACTCACTGCCCAAAGGGCGGTGGAACAGAGAAGAGTCGGGGTGGAACATCAACCGACTAGAGGCACGGGCAGTCAGGATACCATGCCTGCGATTTGCCCACAGACTTCGAAACAGAGCGGTCAGAGTGATGTCGGACAACGCCACCACAGTGGCATACATCAACCGACAAGGCGGAACCAGAAGCCAACAGGTATCCCTAGAAATAGCCCCCCTGATGACTTGGGCGGAAGCAAATCTCCAGGACATCTCCGCCGTCCACATCGCCGGGAAGGACAACACCACGGCAGACTTCCTCAGCAGAGAAAGCCTAAGTCCGGGGGAATGGCAGCTGTCGCCCACAGCTTTCCAGATGATTATGGATCGGTGGGGGACGCCGGGCATGGACCTACTAGCGGACAGGTCCAACGCTCAAGTACCCAGATATTTCAGCCGCAGGCGGGATCCTCTATCCCAGGGGATCGATGCCCTGGTACAGCCATGGCCTCAGGGGATCCTGCTATATGCCTTTCTCCATGGCCCCTGCTGGGCGCCATTATATACAAGATTCAGCGGCACAGAGGCCTAGTTCTTCTAGTGGCCCCGGACTGGCCAAGAAGACCCTGGTACGCAGACATGAGAAGACTACTGGCAGGGAATCCATTACCCCTGCCTCCACACAGGGACCTGCTACGGCAAGGTCCCATCCTCCACGAGGATCCAGCTCAATTCTCTCTCACGGTCTGGCCATTGAGAGGGCTAGACTGAAGAAAAGAGGATACTTGGGGCCGGTTATAGATACACTCCTCCGAGCATGCAAGTTCTCCACATCACTAACATATATAGGGATCTGGAGAGTATTTGAAGCCTGGTGCGACACTCACAGCACCAATCCACATGCCGCTAAGATCCCTATCATTTTGGATTTCCTGCAAGATGGACTTCAGAAGGGTCGGTCCCTCAATTCCATCAAGGTTCAAGTGGCAGCGCTATCCTGCTACGGTCCCCGGAGTGACTGCAACAGCATCGCCACACACCCAGACGTTTCACGTTTCCTGAAAGGAGTCAAACACATTCGCCCGCCACTGAAGTGGCCAGTGCCCCTGTGGAACCTCAACCTAGTTTTGGAGTTTCTAGCGGGACCCGCCTTCAGACCACTTAGAGGCCTGTCCCTCCATTTGTTAACCTTGAAGATGGTGTTCCTGCTGGCCGTATGCTCCGCACGCCGCATCTCAGAGCTACAAGCGCTGTCCTGCCGTGATCCGTTTCTCAGACTCACTCCAGAGGCTATCCATCTTCGCACGGTTCCTTCCTTCTTACCCAAAGTAGTCTCACACTTCCACCTCAACCAAACATATCCTTGCCTACCACGGAAGGTTTGAAGAAGTCGGAAGAAGGTCGAATTCTACGCCATCTCGACATTGGCAGGCTGCTGTCCAGATACCTGGACATGTCGGAAGCAGTACGAAAGACGGGACCACCTGTTCGTCCTTCACATCGGGAAGAAGCAAGGGGAAGCGGCCTCGCGGGCAACCATTGCCCGCTGGATCAAAGAAGTTATCAAGGCAGCCTACGTAGAAGCGGGAAAACCACCACCTCTACGGGTCAAGGCTCACTACCAGAGCGCAAGCGGCCTCTTGGGCAGAAACTAGGATGCTGTCGCCTGCAGAGATATGTAAAGCGGCGACGTGGTCCTCCCTCCATACCTTCTCTAGATTCTACCGTCTGGACGTCCAGGCCAGGGAGGACACAGCATTTGCGAGGGCAATCCTAAACGGTCCTCGGGCAGCCTCCCACCCAGTCCGGGAGTAGCTTTTGTACATCCCACTTGTTTTGAGTCCACCTGCTACACGCTAGGAAATGTAGAGATTACTTACCTGATAATCTCCTTTTCCTTAGTGTATGCAGATGGACTCAGCATCCCGCTCGGCTGCCGGCGTACATGGGGATTCACCGACTCATGGTAAGCCATGTTTTCTTATGGTAGGGCATCCACCCTGCCGGGTGTCGACGCCTTGCGGTTGGGAATGCTGGCGGTCTCCAGCTCCTATCAATCGGTCAGGGGAATCCTGTTTCACTAATTCATTGATCGTCAGTACACATATATCCATAACAGCTTTTGCAAGGAAGATTACTGAAGTGCTTCACTTCCTGTGGGGGTATATGTACCCATGCTGACGTCAGATCAGTCTCCAACTGCTAGCATGAGCACACTATACCCCACTTGTTCTGAGTCCATCTGTCTACACTAAGGAAAACGAGATTATCAGGTAAGTAATCTCTCCAATTGTTTTCCCAAGCTTTCACAGAATATATTTTTTACTTGTCTTTGTTTAAATTAAAAAAAAAAAAAGGCAGCAGTTTGATTTTGTGAGGAGGGAGCGGGGTTCAATCTCCCGCCCATCTCCTCAGGGGCTCCCTGCTCAGCTGTTTTCAATTAGCTTTACAGCCACTTTCCTGCTCAATGCCGCAGCACCTTTTTGTTTAGCTTGTAACGTCTCTCCCGTGAAGGGATATGCTCCAGGTGTATTTCGGGGGGTGAAGGTCCTCTTCCGGACCGCCAGCTTTTAGACCTTGGAGAAGGGTTCCCCATCGTGTTTCTAAGCCGTTCCAGTCTCGGGAACGCACGTCAGCGGCGGCCTTTTTGGGGGTTTCTGATGAAACACTTCCTGCTTCTCCAGGGGCTGGGGACCTGATTTTTTCCCCCCCGATTTGAGCTCGGTTCGCTCTCGGGGGGGTGTGGCTTGGACCCCCCCTCACCTCTCCCGCTCCCTCCCCACGAAAAAATTCGGCCCGGACCCGTTTTTCATCTGAATTTGTCCTTTTATTGCATGAATCTTACAGAGGGAGGTAGACCCCCTCCTCCCAGTTGTTCCCCCTTCCTCCGAACCCTCCTCCTTTGCCTGTGCCGTCACCTGATGTGGTTCTGGACCCTTAGGGCCCGGTTAGGGTTCGTGTGGTCCCGGGTGCCCCCCCCCGCCTCCCTTAGACCCGTTTGATGTTGGGAATAATGATACCACGGCCTAAGCCCTCCTGCTGGAGGGCGACGACCCCCATGTCCTGCGCTTATTTCAGCGGGAGGAACTGGAGCCCCTTATTCCTTTCGTTCTCCAAGAATTGGGAATTGATGCCCCACCAGATGATTCTGTGGCGGCAGCGATGACACCAAACACGGGCTCGGTCCTGGCGGGACTCAGGGCGTTACCGCGTACTTTTCCGTTTCATCCAATGCACCGCCTGCTTCTCAGGGAATGGGAGTCCCCAGAGGCGGGGCTTCGAGTTGGTAGGGCTATGGATAAGCTATACCCGCTACCTGAGGACTGTCTGGACATGTTAAAGATTCCTAAAGTAGATTCTTCTGTCACCGCCGTGATGAAACGTACCACCATCCCTGTGGTGGGCGCTACTGCATTACGGGATGTGCAAGACCGTAAGCTTGAATTTTATTTGAAACGCATTTTTGAGGTTTTAGCGCTCTGAGTACGGGCGACTATTTGCAGCAGTCTCATGCAGCGGGCAAGCCTTAGGTGGATGCAACAGTTACTCAGCACCCAGGACCTCCCGTCTGCAGAGGTAGAGCAGGCTGAGCATTTGGAGGGTGCTATAGCCTATGGTGCGGAAGCCCTCTAGGATTTGCTTCGTGTCCAGGCGAAGGCTATGGTTTCTGTGGTCTCGGCCAGACGTCTTCTCTGACTACTTAATTGGTCAGCTGATGCTTCTTCGAAAGCTCAATTGGGCACTCTTCCTTTCAAGGGCAAGTTGCTTTTTGGTGAGCACCTAGAGCAGCTTATCAAATCCTTGGGTGAGAACAAGGTCCACAAGCTACCAGAGGACCGTCCCAAACAGTCGAAGTCTTTCTTCCTGACTCGCACTTGTTTCAGGGGGAACCGCCTTTACGGCAATAGGTCTAGTGGCTCCTTCCCCAGGGGGTGTGTCCAGGTCCCATTCCTTTTGCGGCCGTCGAGGTTTCCGGGATGGCTATCAGCAACACACGACCACTAAGTCAGCTCCCCAATGAACGAAACTTAGGTGGGCATCTTTCTCTGTTTCTCGGAGTAGGCCAAAATCACTTCTGATCTCTGGGTCCTCGAGGCGTTAGAGTTTGCCAGGGACCTGCCGGATCTATATATCGTGTCCCCTTGCGGCCGTTCCAAGTGGCCTGCGGTCTGTCATACCCTCTTGAGACTTCAGGAGTTGGGGGCGATCCTTCCGGTACCGCTGCAAGAACAGGGCGCCTGCCGGTATTCAATTTTCTTCATTGTTCCCAAAAAGGACGATTCCTTTCGCCCCATCCTGGATCTCAAAAGGGTCAATCAGGCCCTCAAGGTTCCCCAGTTCAAGATGGAAACCCTGCATGCGGTGATTGCAGCAGTCCATCCCGGCGAGTTCCTCGCTTCCCTCGATCTGACAGAGGCTTATCTTCACATCCCAATCCGTCGGGAACATCAAAGATTCCTTCGCTTCCGGATCCTAGACCAGCACTTCCAGTTCAGGCACTTCCCTTCGGTCTCGCCACCGCTCCCCACACCTTCACCAAGATCATGGTAGTCATTGCGGCAGCTCTCCGACTAGAAGGAATCTTAGTCCATCTTTATCTAGACGATTGGTTGGTAAGGGGCAAGTCCACTGCCCTCTGCGCGTTCGCGATAAAACAGTTTTAGCCCTACTCACATCCCTTAGCTGGATAATCAACTACTCCAAAAGCAATCTTCAGCCCTCACAAGAGCTGGAATTCCTGGGAGCTCTCTTCAATACTCGGGTCAGGAAAGTTTTTCTTTCGGACTCGCGAACTCTCAACCTGATCAATCAGTTGAACACTTTTGTCTCCCTACCACTTCCCATGGCATGGGATTACCTGCAAGTTTTAGGGACCATGGCTTCCACGATCGATCTCGTTCCCTGGGCGTTTTCTCACATGCGTCTTTTACAGAAAGCATTGTTATCGCGTTGGAAACCGATGTCCGAACTGTACCAAGAGATTCTCCCTCTCTCCGACTCTACCATTGCCAGTATACAATGGTGGTTTTCCCCGGCACACCTTCTCAAGGGGATGCCTCTTCTGACTCCCTCTTGGGTCATTGTGACGACAGATGCCAGCCTCTCTGGTTGGGGGGCCGTCTGCCAATCTCAAACGACTCAAGGTTTCTGGTCCCTCTCCTAGACTCGGTGGCACATCAATCATTTAGAAGCCCGAGCGGTTCGCCTGGCTCTCAAATTCTTTCTTCCTCTGATTCGACACAAAGCTGTCTGGGTTCTATCAGACAACTCCACCACGGTGGCTTACATAAATAGACAGGGAGGGACTCGAAGTCGTCTAATGGTGCTAGAGGCCAGCAAGCTTTTTCTCTGGGGAGAGAGGCACTTGGATCGCCTGGCGGCCTCCCACATAGCAGGCAAGGAGAATGTTCAAGCCGACTTTCTCAGTCGACAACATCTTGACCCCGGCGAGTGGGAGATGTCAGATGAGGCGATGGACCTAATCATGCACAGGTGGGGTCCCCCTCACCTGGACCTCATGGCGACGCTTTCCAACGCCAAGGCTTCCCAGTTTTTCAGCCGGTGGAGGGAGCATTGTTCGGAAGGGGTGGATGCGCTGGCCCTTCCCTGGCCCTCCGATGTACTTCTCTACGTGTTCCCACCAGGCCGCTAGTGGGGAAGATTCTACGGAGGATAGAACTTCATCGCGGACCGGTCATTCTCGTGGCCCCCGAATGGCCCCGACGGCCATGGTTCGCGGATCTGGTGAATCTCACTGCGGACTGACCTCTTCGTCTGTCACCTGTCCCATCTTCTGCGGCAGGGTACCGTATTTTTCGATCAGGCGGATCGCTTCTGTCTAGCGGCATGGATTTTGAACGGAGACATTTGAGATACAGAGGATATAGGGATGAGGTTATTGCCACACTCCTCAGGGCTCGCAAACAGTCAACATCGCTTACCTACGTCCGAGTCTGGAAGGTTTTTGAAAACGTCTGCGAGGAGTTGGGTGTTTCAGCACGTTCACCTTCTGTTGCGGTGATTCTCACTTTTCTTCAGCGTGGTCTCTCCAAGGATCTTTCGGTTAGCTCCTTTCGAGTTCAGGTTTCGGCTCTTGGTTCCCTCCTGGGCACCATCGAAGGTCGGGCAGTCTCCTCTCATCTGGATGTTGTTCGTTTTCTCAGGGGCGCTAAGCACTTGAAACCGCCTGTCCGGTCTATTTGTCCCTCGTGGAGTTTAAACTTGGTTCTTCAAGCTCTTTGTTCAGCTCCGTTCGAGCCTCTCCATCGAGCCACTCTCAAAAGACTTGACTTTCAAGACTGTCTTCTTGGTCGCTATTTGCTCCGCCAGTAGGGTATCTGAGCTTCAAGCTCTTTCTGTAGAGACCCTTTCTTGCGTTTCTCGGACTCTGGCGTCTCTCTCAAGACCGCCCCTTCTTTCTTACCTAAGGTTGTCTCGTTTTTTCATGTTAACCAGTCCGTGGAACTTCCTTCTTTTTCACCAGAGGATATCGCGGCGTCTGGTAATAGTGATCTTAGTCGTCTCGATGTCAAACGAGTCTTATTGCATTATCTTGAGGTCACTAATAATTTTCCGGTTTCCGATCATCTTTTTGTCCTGTGGAGTGGACCCAACGGGGGAAGCAAGCTTCTAAGGCTACGATCGCTCGCTGGTTGAAGGAGGCGATTTCTTCAGCCTACATTTGCAAGGGCCGAGCAGTTCATGAGGGCCTAAAAGCTCATTCTTTACGTTCTCAAACGATTTCTTGGGCGGAGTCTCATTCAGTGTCGCCGCAAGAAATATGTAGGGCAGCTACATGGAAATCTCTTCATACCTTTGCTCGTCACTACAGTCTTGATGTTCAGGCTCCAGTTTTTGGTTCCTTTGATCGGCAAGTGCTTCGAGCGGGACTGTCTGGGTCCCACCCTTTGTAGGGAAGCTTTGGCACATCCCATGGTCTGGACTGATCCGGGTACGTACAGGGAAAGGAAAATTAGTTCTTACCTGATAATTTTCGTTCCTGTAGTACCACGGATCAGTCCAGATGCCCGCCCATTCTTCTTCTGTCCGCTCGAATTTTCTTCCTGTCCTTTTTTGAATTTTTCCTTATAGGATTTTCATTTTTGATCCCTGCATCATCTTCCTGGAATTTACTGATAGGCGCCGGAAGCATCGTTACGATGATCAGGGGTAGATATACAAGAGCGTTTAGTTACACAGTTCATTCAGTTGTTTCTGTTATTTTGTTGGTTTAAATTACTAGTTATCCTGTTACTTGCTTGATCTTGTACTTTCTGCTTTGACAATGGTTATACTGAGGGTTCCAGGGTGGGTTCCGTCCTTATATGGGCCACCCTTAGAACTTTGGTCTGTCTCCACCTGCTGGAACGGGGGCTTAACCCATGGTCTGGACTGATCCGTGGTACTACAGGAACGAAAATTATCAGGTAAGAACTAATTTTCCTTTTCCTAGCATGTAGCAGATGGACTCAGAACAAGTGGGTATAGTGTGCTCGTGCTAGCAGTTGGAGACGGATCTGACGTCAGCACGGGATACATATACCCCCACAGGAAGTGAAGCAACTCAGAATTTCAGTCTCCAAAGCAGTTTGGAGCGCCCTGCACGCCGCTGAGTGTGTTTTCCAATACTACTTTCTACTTGCTAAATTCTCAGAGACGAGCTCTGCACTCCTGCGGTGATACTCTCGGGTCCCTCCCCAGTTGAGTTTCCGAGGTGATTTCCGCGATCCCTCAGAGGTCTGTCTCGTCCGCTGGCCGAACTGCGGCAGGGATCTAGTCTCCGAGCGAAAAGGGCTCGGGCGTGGCTGAGAGGCACCTTGGTCCCGGCGAGGACTTAGCCCCAAGCGAGACGAGTTCGGCGGCTTAGAGGGCAGCGGGTGCAGCTTCCTCGAGCGCGGCGGTGAAGGTATTTCCCCTCTCCCCCCGCAGCCGGAGACCGCCGGGTTACAGCCGGGAAGCGCCGAAGATCAGGTAAGGCGTACATCTCTTATTTTTTTGGTCTCGCGAGGTACTAGGATCGGCGGCATTGCCTGCATGCGGCACGCCGTGGAGGTCGCCATTTTGTCTGCCTTGTTCAGGTATTGAGCGCCCACGGATAGATGGGCGCCTGTCTATAGGTGCACAACGCAGCATATAGATTGCTGTACGCATATTATTGGAGCGCATGTTGCTGTACGCAGATTATTGAGCGGCATATTGTATATTATTGAGCGCATATTGCTGAACGCATATTATTGAGCGCATATTATATATTGCTGAGCGCTTAATTGCTGACCGCATATTATTGGCAGCATATCACATAAGCGCCGCGCCCTGCATTCGCAAGACGCGATGGAACACCTAAACGCCCCGGCGTCTCCAGAGGCGGCACCCTCCTGATCCGGCGTGAAAGCTCTTGGCCTGTGCTCAGCGTGCCAGCTTAGAGCCACGCAGAGTGAGGAGCCAGACTCCCTTTGTGCCCAATGTGAGGAGGCCGTGGGAGCCTCGGGCCAGGACCAGTCTCAACCGAGGTTTACCGACAGTTCCCCAGGGGCCACCCCGGATCTAGCGGGCCATCTCGAACAGCCAGGAATCCCGGGGGACCTGGTACCCTGACGGCTGGAGACCGCTTCCATTTCCTGGGTGGATTTATTTAAGGGGATCCACACCTTTGTACAGATGCAGTCGGCTTCCCGTCCAGGCCCGGCTGCCCCTACCCCCGGACCCTCTCGCCCTTACCGCGGGCACCCGCCTCCGGGCAGTCCGGCTCATGCGGATCCTGATGTCTCGGAGGAGTCTGGACCCCCCGAGGAGGGGGAACTTCCCTCGAGGATAGAGCCATATCGAACTATGAGGCGGTTCTTTCCCAAGGAAGATCTCTCCGACCTGGTTTCTCAGTGACTGACGGAGTTGGCTATTCCAGGCCCCAGCACCGTGGAGGCATCTACGCAGAACCCCCTGCTGGAGGGTCTTCGTCCCACAGCCCGCCATTTCCCCTTCCTGCAAGCGGCACAACAGCTGATAGATTTGGAGTGGAATGCGCCGGAGGCCTCATTCAAAGGGGGTCGGGCCCTGTCTGGCATGTACCCCCTGGACCCGGCAATCCAAGGATATGCTGGCGTGCCCCAAGGTGGACGCCATAGTTAGCGCTGTGGTCAAGCGCACTACCATTCCAGTGGAGGGGGGGGGGCGGCCCTCAAGGAGGCTCATGACCGCCTGGACGCCATCCTGAAACAAACCTTTGAGGTGGCTGCTCTGTCTCTGCGAATCGCAACCTGCTGCACAGTGGTGACGCGTTCCTGTTTGTCACAGGTCAGGAACAATGCCCCGGCAGCGGACATGGAGTCAGCTCTCTCATTCCTCACGGATGCCGCCTCCGACCTAGTCCGTACGACAGCCAAGGGGGGGTATCATCCTCTGTAGCAGCCAGGAGGCAGCTCTGGATACGGAATTGGTCAGCCGATGCTCCTTCTAAGACACGTCGCACTAGAATGCCGTTCAAGGGTTCTCTTCTGTTTGGCAGTGACCTAGATAAACTGGCCAGCACATGGGGCGCCTCTCCAGTACCTCGGCTGCCGGAAGACAAGTCCAAGAGGAGCCAGCGCACCTTTCCAAGGCCATCCAGAGGTAGAAGCTCCCAACGCTTCACTCCCTATAGGAGTCGCTACCAGGCATCTCGTCCTCAGGCCAGGAACCAGTCCTTTCGGACCAAGCAGCACAAGAGGGGAGCCAGCCCGGGTTCAGGTCCCAGCCGCACCTCACAATGAGAATCAGCCGATCCATCCGGGGGACGAAGCCATAGGGGGCAGGTTAACCCTCTTCTACCCCAGATGGGTCGAGATTACATCGGACCAGTGGGTCCTCGCCATCATCCGAGAGGGGTATTATCTGGACTTCCATCACATCCCTCCGGACAGGTTTGTGGAATCTCGGTGTCCAGTCCACAAGAAGGCGGCATTGGAAGTTACCCTGGCGAGGCTCATGTCCTTGAAAGCCATAATACCAGTACCTGCATAGGAAATGGATTCTGGGCACTATTCCATTTATTTCATGGTACCTAAGAAAGAGGGCACTTTCCGACCCGTCTTGGACATCAAGTCAGTCAACCGATACTTAAAGGTCCCGAGGTTTCGCATGGAAACTGTGCTCAGTCAAGACCGCAGTATAGCCAGGGGAATTCCTCACAGCCTTAGACTTGTCGGAAGCCTACCTGCATATCCCGATCCATCGGGATCATCAGCGTTACCTACGCTTCAAGGTTCTGGGACGGCACTTCCAATTCCGGGCTTTGCCCTTCGGGTTAGCCACGGCGCCGCGGACCTTCACCAAGGTGATCGTAGTGGTAGCAGCAGCGCTCAGAAGGGAAGGAATCCTTGTCCATCCCTACCTAGACGATTGGCTGATCAGGGCGAAATCACGAGAGGAGAGCCATCGGGCAACCAACAGAGTGATCGCCCTTCTGGAAAGCCTGGGATGGGTAGTTAACCTAAGCAAGAGTTGCCTACAGCCTTCCCAATCACTGGAATACCTGGGAGTCCGGTTCGACACCCAGGCAGACAAAGTCAGCCTAACCACCAAGAGAAGGTTAAAGCTCCAGATGCGTCTATGTTCCTTGATGGGAGCCAGCCGGCCCATAGCTTGGGATTACCTACAGGTTCTCGGTCTCATGGCATCCACCCTGGAAGTGGTACCATGGGCAAGGGCCCATATGAGACTGTTGCAACATTCCCTCCTCTCTTGGTGGAGCCCACGTTTACAGAACTACACCATGCATCTACCTCTACCCGCCAGAGTGCGGACCCAGCTACGGTGGTGGTTGCAGTCCGACCACACGAGCAGGGGGTCAAAGATGTCCTCCCCTACGTGGACTCTGCTCACCACAGATGCCAGCCTGAGCGGATGGGGAGCACACTGCGAAGAGCTCACCGCCCAAGGGCGGTGGAACAGAGAAGAGTCGGGGTGGAACATCAACCGTCTAGAGGCACGGGCAGTCCAGTTAGCCTGCCTGCGATTTGCTCACAGACTGAGGAACAGAGCAGTCAGAGTGATGTCCGACAACGCCACCACGGTGGCATACATCAACCGACAGGGCGGAACCAGAAGCCAACAGGTGTCCCTAGAGATAGCCCCGCTGATGGCTTGGGCAGAGGTGAATCTCCAGGACATCTCCGCCATCCACATTGCCGGAAAGGACAACACCACGGCAGACTTCCTCAGCAGGGAAAGCCTAAATCCGGGAGAATGGCAGCTGTCCCCCACAGCCTTCCAGATGATTGTGGATCAGTGGGGGACTCCGGACATGGACCTACTAGCGGACAGGTCCAATGCTCAAGTACCCAGATACTTCAGCCGCAAGCGGGATCCGTTCTCTCACGGGATCGACGCCCTGGTTCTGCCATGGCCTCCAGGGACCCTGCTGGGCGCCCTTAGACACAAGATTCAGAGGCACAGAGGCCTAGTTCTTCTAGTGGCACCAGACTGGCCAAGAAGACCCTGGTACGCGGACATGAGAAGACTACTGACAGGGGAGCCCCTTCCCCTGCCTCCTCTCAGGGACCTGCTACGTCAAGGTCCCATCCTCCACGAGGATCCGGCTCAATTCTCTCTTACGGTCTGGCCATTGAGAGGGCTAGACTGAAGAAAAGAGGTTACTCGGAGCCGGTGATAGATACACTCCTCCGAGCTCGCAAATTTTCCACATCCATCACCTACATAAGGATCTGGAGAGTATTTGAAGCCTGGTGCGACACTCATGGCACCAATCCACATGTGACCACAATCCCTATTGTTCTGGATTTCCTGCAGGATGGGCTTCAGAAGGGTCTCTCCCTCAGCTCCATCAAGGTTCAGGTGGCTGCGCTGTCTTGCTACGGTCCCAGGAGTGATGGCAAGACCATTGCCACGCACCCAGATGTTTCCCGCTTCCTGAAAGGAGTCAAGCACATTCGTCCGCCACTGAAGTGGCCAGTGCCCCTGTGGAACCTCAACATAGTGTTGGATTTCCTCGCGGGATCCACCTTCAGACCCCTCCGGGGCCTGTCTCTCCGTTCTCTAACGTTGAAGATGGTGTTCTTGCTGGCTGTGTGTTCAGCACGCCACATCTCTGAGCTCCAAGCACTGTCCTGCCATGATCCCTTTCTTAGGCTCACTCCAGAGGCTATCCATCTTTGCACGGTTCCCTCCTTCTTACCTAAAGTAGTCTCTCAATTTCACCTCAACCAAACCTTATCCTTGCCAACCACAGCGGGTTTGAAGAAGTCGGAAGAAGGGCATTTGCTACGCCCTCTCGACATCGGCAGATTGCTGCCCAGATACCTGGAAATGACAGAAGCAGTACGAAAGACGGACCATCTGTTCGTCCTTCACAGCGGGAAGAAACAAGGGGAAGCGGCCTCACGGCCCACCATCGCCCGCTGGATCAAAGAAGTTATCAGAGCGGCCTACGTAAAGTCCGGGAAGTCACCGCCTCTGCAGGTCAAGGCTCATTCTACCAGAGCGCAGGCGGCCACTTGGGCAGAATCTAGGATGCTGTCGCCCGCGGAGATATGTAAGGCGGCGACGTGGTCCTCCCTCCATATCTTCTCCAGATTTTACCATCTGGATGTCCAGGCCAGGGAGGACACAGCATTTGTGAGGGTAGTCCTACGCGGTCCTCAGGCAGCCTCCCACCCAGTTCGGGAGTAGCTTTTGTACATCCCACTTGTTCTGAGTCCATCTGCTACACGCTAGGAAATGTTGAGATTACTTACCTGATAATCTCCTTTTCCTTAGTGTATGCAGATGGACTCACCATCCCGCCCGGCTGCCAGTATACATGGGTTTCACCAATTCAAGGTAAGGCATGTCATTTCTTACACGAGAGTGTCCACTCTACCAGGTGTCGACGCCTTCCGGTTGGGAACGCTGGCGGTATCCAGCTACTATCAGTCGGTCAGGGGAATCCTGTTTCACTAATTCATTGAGTGGTCAGTACACATATATCCATAACAGCTTTTGCAAGGAAGATTACTGAGTTGCTTCACTTCCTGTGGGGGTATATGTACCCGTGCTGACATCAGATCCGTCTCCAACTGCTAGCACGAGCACACTATACCCACTTGTTCTGAGACCATCTGCATACACTAAGGAAAAGGAGATTATCAGGTAAGTAATCTCAACATTTCTGTGTGCAAGTACCACAGGGAAAGCTGTTCCCTGGTAATGTTTAGAGGGATGTGGATCATGCTTGTCAGATGATTCCGACAGGGATTTGTATGCCCCCCTTTGAAAAGGGAGAAATCCCACCGGATTCAGAACCGCATCTGACTCTATTCCTGTTGAAGCAGACCCTGAAGGCGCTTATTGTGAACGGGGCTGACGCTATGGGACTTGCAAAAGTAGGATCCCATATTGGTTATCTTATGACTCTGATTCAAGATTGATTGATCCTTGAATGGTGTGCCCAGATGCAAGTTTAAAAGGAGGCACGCATTAGTGGGTGTTGTACCTTTTTGTATCAGACGGCAAGGGTTCGGTTGCGATTTCCAAGGGTGAATAGCTTGGTATGTGCAGTTTGCAGGCAAACTGCTATTCCAGTGGAAGGGGAGGGGGGGGGGGGGAGGCAGTTTTAGAAGGCATTCGGAATAGGAGATTAAGGTTATCCTTAAGCAGACCTTTGAGGACATGATACTGCTTTGCAGAATGCTTCTTATTACTACCTGGTAGCTCAGGCTGGTTTGCATCTTTCTCAGGAGACTCAAGAAGCAGGGTTTGATAGTGGAATCTTTATGGATGGGGGGCTGCAATCTTAGCCAGTGTGGGCTGTGACTTGGTGTGGATGGCTACTAAAAGGATGGCTTCCGTGATAGTGGCTAGATGCCTGTTATGGCTGCAAAACTGATTGGCAGCCACACAAGGTTACCCTTTAACCCTTTGAACCCTAGGTTCCTATGGCGATAAACCACCCTAATTTCCTTGGGAAAACCAATAATTTGTCAGTGTGCTATTTTTAATATTAGTATTGGTTATTCAGTATGTGATTATACCGGTTTACCGGGATAATGGGTGTTGATAAGTGCAAGGTGATGCATATAGGGAAAAATAACCCATCCTATAGTTACACAGTGTTAGGTTCCATATTGGGTGCAACAACCCAAGAAAGAGATCTAGGCGTCATAGTGGATAACACATAGAAATCGTCAGTTCAGTGTGCTGCGGCAGTCAAAAAAACAAACAGAATGTTGGGAATTATTAGAAAGGGAATGGTGAATAAAATGGAAAATATCATAATGCCTCTGTATCGCTCCATGGTGAGACTGCACCTTGAATACTGTG
This sequence comes from Rhinatrema bivittatum, assembly GCF_901001135.1. Taxonomy (NCBI): domain Eukaryota; kingdom Metazoa; phylum Chordata; class Amphibia; order Gymnophiona; family Rhinatrematidae; genus Rhinatrema; species Rhinatrema bivittatum. The sequence continues at coordinate 59,412,343 of NC_042628.1, read as the reverse complement.
TACAATTCTGGTCACCACATCTCAAAAAAGATATAATTGCGATGGAGAAGGTGCAGAGAAGGCTACCAAAATGATAAGCGGAATAGAATAGCTCCCCTATGAGGAAAGACTAAAGAGGTTAGGACTTTTCAGCTTGGAAAAGAGACGGCTGGTGGGGGGGGGGGGGAAATATGGTAGAGGTGTTTAAAATCATGAGAGGTCTAGAATGGGTATTTATTTATTTATTTAAAAATTTATATACCGGAGGTTCCTGTATAATATACATATCACCCCGGTTCACAAAGAATAGTAACTATCGCTACAAATAGCGGTTTACATAGAACAGAATAAAAGAAGTTTTATATTGAACAAAAACTAAGTAAACAAGTTTTTACATTGAAGTCAGCATGTGTAAATTTCTGATTAACAAAGGAAGAAAAAAATAGATCTGAATAACTCGTTGTGGGCTTGAAAAGACTTTTCTTCGTGTTCTAGGCTCTAGGGGAAAGCTTGTTTGAAAAGCCAAGTCTTAAGTTTCCCTTTAAATGTAGGGTGGCATGGTTCTAAACGAAGGTCTGGAGGGAGCGAGTTCCAAAGTGAAGGGCCCGCTGTGGATAATGCACGTTTCCTCAGAACGGATTTCGCAGGTTGTGTGATTAGTCTGTTCTCATAGGCGCTTCTGGTTGGTTTCACAGATGTGTGTAATTGAATTTGGAATGTTAGGTTGAGAGGTGCGATGTTGTGTAAGGCCTTATGTATCATCATTAAAGACTTGAACTGGATCCTGTATTTAATCGGAAGCCAGTGGAGATGGTGGAGAATTGGGGTGATATGATCTCTCTTTTTGGCATTTGATAGAATTCTTGCAGAGGCGTTCAGGACCATCTGAAGTGGTTTGATGGTGCATGCTGGAAGGCTTAGGAGGAGAGAGTTACAGTAATCCAGCTTTGGGAGTATGATGGCTTGTAAAACCATGCGGAAGTCTCTGTATAGGAGGAGAGGTTTGAGTTTCTTTAATGTTTGAAGTTTAAAGAAACATTCTTTTGTTGTGTTGTTGACGAATTTGTTGAGACTGAGTCTGTTGTCTATGATGACTCCCAGGTCTCTAACTTGTTGCGTGGTGGAGAGCCCTGCGGTGACCGGATGTTGATTAGTGTTAGAATGTGAGGAAGGGGTATAGTTTTCCGGAGTTATAATGAGGATTTCAGTTTTGTTTTTGTTTAGAACCAAGTTGAGGCTGGTGAGTAGATTGTTGATAGCTGACAGACATTTATTCCAGAATGATATGGCTTTGTGTATGGAATCTTCTATAGGGATGAGGATTTGAATATCATCCGCGTATAGGTAATGTCTTAGCTTAAGGTTAGTGAGAAGTTGACAAAGTGGGAGTAGATAAATATTGAAAAGAGTCGGGGAGAGGGATGATCCTTGTGGTACCCCCCTTTTGGATTCGATGGTGTGGGACTCTTTGTTATTTATCTTGACCTTGTATGTTCTGTTCTCCAAGAACGATTTGAACCAGTTAAAAGCTACTCCTGCAATGCCGATGTCTATTAGGCGTTGCAGGAGGCATGAGTGGTTAACGGTATCAAACGCTGATGAAAGATCCAGGAGAGCGAGGAGGCAAGGTTGGCCCTTTTCTAGGTTGAAAATGATAGTGTCTGATAATGATGTTAATAATGATTCGGTATTCATAGACTTACGAAAGCCAAATTGGTTTGAGGTGAGGATGTTGTTTTCGTCAAGATATTCTGTAAGTTGTTTGTTTACAACTTTCTCCATAACTCTGGCAATCAACGGGAGGTTTGCTATGGGTCTAAAGTTTGCTGGGTCTGAGGTGGGTAAGTTGGGTTTTTTGAGGAGCGGCTTGAGCATGGCTAACTTGAGTTGGTTCGGGACAAGTCCTTGAGTGAAGGAGCAGTTAATAATGTCTGCTAAAGGTTTGGCTATGGTGTTGGAGATCAGACTCAGTTTGTTGGATGGAATATGGTCTGATGGATGGGAGGATGGTTTTATCTTCTTGAGAATATTCTCTATTTCTAGAGTGGATGTGAGCTCAAAAGTGTTGAGTACTGTTAGTGAAGTGTTAGGTTGTTTGACATTTGGGTGCGATGGTTGTTGATCTGTTGGGAGTGGTGGTTGAGCGGTTGAATGAGGTGTTTGTTGAGTGGGTGATTGCGAAGATTGGGGGGTGAGGTTGATTACGTGTTTTGGATGTGTAGATGGTCCCTTGAGGGGGGCTAGAAGTGAAGTGATTTTGTTGTCGAAGAAGTCTGCCAGTTCGTTCGCTTTGAGTGCTTGATCGTCTGGAATGGTAGGTGCCGGGGGTTTTGTGAGGGTTGATACATAGGAGAAAAGAGCTCTTGAATCAAAAATGAGGTGGTGGATTTTTTTGGAGAAGAATATTCTCTTTGTTGTGTTGATGTTGTTTCTGTATGAGTTAAGGCATGATTTGTAGATGAGGAGGGTGGTTGTAGATGGGTTTTTTCGCCAATTTTGTTCCTTGCATCTCAACTCGTGTTTATGATTTTTTAGCTCCGGTGTGAACCAGGGTCTCCTGTTGTCTTTGATTGGATTGATAGATTTAGTTGTCATGGGGCAAATTTGATCTGCAACCTTTTTAGTGATGTTGGTCCATGATGAAGTTGCTGAGTTTACGTCGGATAGGTCTAGGTGCTCAAGTTCCTTGGCTAGGTGTTCACCGAGTTGGTCTCCTGAGCACTGTTTCCTAAGCGAAATAGTTATAGGTTGTGTGGATTGTGGTGGAAGTTCTTTTATTTTTAAAACCGATGATATAATTCGATGGTCTGACCAAGGTATTGGAGTGCAAGTTGGAGTGGTGTGGGTTGTGATACCTTCATTTATAAAGATAAGGTCCAGCGTATGGCCTGCTTTGTGGGTTGGTTCAGTCACTATTTGTCTGAAACCCATATTGTTGAGAGAGGAGAGAAAAGTTTTACAGTTGGTAGAATGAGGTTGGATATCTACGTGCAGATTAAAATCTCCCATGAGGATGGTAGGTTTCGTGGAATTTAGGTGTTTTGCTGTAAGTTCTATGATGGAGGATGGGTCAGCTTCCAGTATTCCGGGGGGAGCATAGATAAGGCCGATAGTCAGATGTTTTGAGTTGAATAGGGCAAATTCAATCTTTGATATGTTATTGGAAGTCTGCAAAGTCAGACCCAGTGGTTTTTTTTGGCTGCGAGGAGAAGTCCACCTCCTCTTTTTTTGGGTCTGGGAATAGAGAGAACATCGTAATCCTGTATGGGTAACTGATTTATTAGTGCAGTGTCGGAGGGTTTTAACCAGGTTTCTGTGATAGCACAGATGTCAGGTTTTGTATCGGATAGGTAGTCGTTGAATATATGACTTTTCTTAGCGATCGATTGCGCATTAATCAATGTGAGTGAGAAGAGAGTTAGTCCAAGGAATTGAGTGAGTGGTGTCAGCAAGATGGGCCTGAGCCTCTGTTGACGATTGTGATGTTATTTACGCTTTCGGATAATAGACTAGGGGGCACTCCATGAAGTTGGCATGTGGCACATTTAAAACTAATCAGAGAAAGTTCTTTTGTACTCGACGCGCAATTAAACTCTGGAATTTGTTGCCAGAGGATGTGGTTAGTGCAGTTAGTATAGCTGTGTTTAAAAAAGGATTGGCTAAGTTCTTGGAGGAGAAGTCCATTACCTGCTATTAATTAAGTTGACTTAGAAATTAGCCACTGCTAATACTGTTAGTAACATCTCCAGACTTGAGGGTTCAATTATCAGGGTCTCAAGATGGGACTTTACCGATACAAGATTTGCCTAAATTTGAATTGCCTGAAGATGAGACTCCACCTGAAAACATCTCCCTGACTGATGTATGGAAAGTGGTCACAAAAATGGAAAGGATGTTATCCTTTACCATAGCTCAATCCACTACTTTATCTGTAGAAACTAGGAAGAGTTTGGAAGATCATAGTAAAAAATTAGCGTTATTGGAAACCCAGAATGTGACACATTCTGGCCAATTAGTAACTTTACAAGCAACCAGTGCTGCATCCATAAAGGACTCTTTAATGGTTCATAAAAAATTGGAAAGTTTTGAGAATGTTCTAAGAAAAAATAATCTAAGATTGTTAAACTTCCCATGTATTAGATTAATATCGGCCTTAGAACTGTTTAAAAAATATGTCAAAGAAATTTTAGGAATAATGAAGGAACTAACCGTATCTAAAATGTATTATTTGCCACTTAAGAAAAGAGATACATCAACCCCAGAAGGGGGAATGGATGTTCTAGTTTCAGAAAGTCCAAATTTAACTGAATTTTTAGAGACCTCTATGGATAACATACAAACGAGAGCTACTCTATTAGTGACATTCAGTTTGGAGAATGAAAAAAATTTAGTACTGCAAAATTATTTTAAAAATAAAGATATTCTATTCTGTGGTCAAAAAATTCATATATTTCCAGATGTTTCCAGAGAAACTCAGCTGAGACGGAAGTTATTTCTGAATTTGAGACAGAGAGTGTTGTCCCTAGGGGCTACCTACTACCTCAAATTCCCATGTAAGTGTATAGTCACTTTTCAAAGAAATAAATTTATATTTCTAGATCCATCTCACCTGGAAACTTTCCTAATTGACAAGGGTGGATGAGTAAATGACCACTTTCTATCGGGTTAATTGAATAAATGAATAGCTTCCTCCTAGAGATTCATAATGTGATGTGATAATTTGCCTATTATAATTTCCTGTTAATAGCTCCCCTTTAAGTGGACTAGATTTTGATTCCGAATGATAATTGAGAGGAAATGTATTTCTTTATTATTATGGATGATGTGAATCAATACTTCTTATTTTCATTTGCATTGTATAAATGTTTAAGAAATTTAATAAACTATAAATAAAAAAAAAAAAAAGAAATTAGCCACTGCTATTACTAGCAACAGTAACATGGAATAGACTTAGTTTTTGGGTACTTGCCAGGTTCTTATGGCCTGGATTGGCTACTGTTGGAAACAGGATGCTGGGCTTGATGGACCCTTGGTCTGACCCAGTGTGACATGTTCTTATGTTCTTATATTAGGCCACCCCTGAATTCAGGGACAATGGGTTCAAAGGGTTAAGTGTTCTTCTTTATTCAGCAGTGAATTGGAGAAAATAGCGAACAGCTGAGAGGAATCAAAGGTCCTCATTGGCAGAGGACAAGAAAGTGGCATCACGACATTTGGCGTGAAGGGGTGCTCCAGGAATTCTGGCGATTTTGTCCTTTCTCAGGAGTATCTACTCAAAGGTCTCATCCCTTTGTCAGACATCAGGCCTTCTTTCCTAGTAAGTCTCGTAAGGAGGTTGGCTCTGAGAACAGAGCACCCATGGACCAGCAGGTCCTGGAATTGGCGAGAGGAGACTATGCTTTGGGACTTCTCTCTCTTCCTCCAGTTACCTTTATAGCTATCCGTGCAGCACTCTACAGAAGAGTGGCAGTGGAGGTAACTTTGCAGAGATTCTTGTTTAGATGGCCATAATTCCGGTTCCCAGATAGCACAACCTAAGGTGTACTATTCCAGTTTTTGAAATTCCCAGGAAAGAGGAAAGGTCTGCTCGGCCCACCCTAGAATTTAGTGCAATCAATTGACATTTGACAGGTTCACATTTCCATATTGAAACTCTTCCTTCCTGAATAGTGGAAGTGCAAAAGGGTAGTACTCAAGCCCATGCTCTTGCAAGAATACATACAGTGGCAGAACCAAAAACTTCCCTTCAAATTCCCCCACCTATCCCAAAGGAAACAAATTTTCCACACTAAATGCCTATATAGATGTTTTATTCCCCTTATCTAAACACTCCCAAGTCCCCACCCACCAGAAGCTCTTTATAATCTGGCTAAAAGCATTTATTTGAACTGCACAAGGCCATCCATAAGCCAATTGTAACCTGACCCAGGCTCTCCTGAAGGTATAAGACCACACACTCCATACTTGAGCTAAGTCCTGGATTCACCCTTTTAGCCCTGAATTCAGGTCCTTTGGGGGTGGGAAGAAGGGTTGATTGATTTAAAAATTACTTATTCCTTGCCCTCTGAAGTTCGAGGTGAGTTACAAAGCTATAATTTCAAGACCCTGTGTATGATCTTCTGCATGTCAGTAGAGGCTGCATACTATACTGTTTACATGTTTACTAAAGAAATGATTCAGACATGGATAATGGCACTCGATACAAGCTTATCTCAGATAATAGTCATAAAACAACTGCAAGTAGTGAATATGTGCCCCCCCCCCCCATGCTTGGATTGAAGGTGAAGGTGCACTGGGAGAGGGTCCTCTTATCCTTGTTTGGACTCCTTGAGTGCCTGGTGATCCTGAAATTCTCCAGTTTTCTTCTTGTACCTTGTGAGCATCTCCTTAGCTGTCTGCTTCTGGAGAGCACCAGTGTGGTGATTTTAAGTTCCTCTCTCTTCTCCCAGGTAAGTACCAGCTGGTTATCCACTCTAATCGCCAGACTGGGGTGCAGCATTTGAACTCAGTCACCTGGATGACTTAGAAAAATTGAAATCTTCATTCTTTCTCTCTTGGGTAGGAAGGGTGGTGGTTAAAACTTCCTCCCAACAAAAATTGCATAATGAGTAAGCATGACCAAGAGATTATTGGCCACTGAATGTGATATGAAAAGTCCCCCATCCCCCTCCCCAAGGCTTTTGGCTTGCACTATACAAGCTTAAGGGAATTGAAAGGAAAGCTCCTATCCCTTCAACTCCATGCTAAAATATCCACACTAGGGATCACGTGCTAATATGCAAGCAGGTATAAACAATTGCAGCAACCTCTATCAGGGTGCTGGACAGATACTCTGCATTTCTCTGCACTACTAAGCCATACAACTTAGGGATCCTAGTGGGTCCCTACACAATTTTCAAGCAGGACAATTGTTCCTAATGCCCCTTTAAAAACAGGTTGGTCTGTATCTTTTCCATTTCTGTCCTGTCTAGTATTATACACCTGTGGGACTATTGCTGAGTCACCTGAGACTTCACCAAGTATTCCTTCTGTGCAGGATGAATCTCATTGCTGTTGTTAGAATAATCTTTTGCACTCCCATTTTCTCTTCCTGTAGGTGGGCGGGGAGAGGAATGTCCTGATTTTTGATCTGGGCGGAGGCACCTTTGATGTCTCTATCTTGACAATCGAGGATGGGATTTTTGAGGTGAAAGCCACAGCTGGAGACACCCACCTGGGTGGTGAGGATTTTGACAACCGCATGGTCAATCACTTTGTGAGCGAGTTCAAACGCAAGTACAAGAAGGACATCACGGATAACAAACGAGCAGTGCGGCGACTGCGCACAGCCTGCGAACGTGCCAAGCGCACCTTGTCCTCTAGCACCCAGGCAAGCATAGAGATAGACTCACTTTATGAGGGCACAGATTTCTATACCTCCATCACCCGAGCCCGCTTCGAGGAGCTCAATGCCGATCTTTTCCGTGGGACACTCGAGCCAGTGGAGAAGTGCCTGCGCGATGCCAAGATGGACAAGTCACAGATCCAAGACATCGTCCTGGTGGGGGGCTCCACCCGCATCCCCAAGATCCAGAAACTGCTACAGGACTTTGTCAATGGCCGTGAGCTCAACAAAAGCATCAACCCAGATGAGGCTGTGGCCTATGGGGCTGGTAAGTATGAGACACGTGCCTAGGTGTGTGCTGGATATCCACCGTCCGAAGATATTGTAGACTTTGTAAAGATTGGAGAGCTGAGCAATCTGGAATACTGGAGCAGAAATCTTAAATCTGAATTGGCTAAAGGCATGGGCCTATATCCAGCAGAGTACCGTAATCTGGGCCAAGTCAGCTTATTTCTCTGTGTCTAAATTCTAATTTGTTTGTTACTACCTTTTTGTTTGTGCTCTTGGGGGAGTCACAGTTAAGATTTATTTATTTATTTAACATTTTTCTATACCGACTTTCATGGTTAAATACCATATCAGGTCGGTTTACATCGAACAGGGGTAAATAACTAAGGTAAAGGAAAACAAAGTTACATTAAACGAGGACCGTGAACTTGGAAGCTTAGGTAGCTGGAAGATCTGGCTGATTTGTGCATAAAACTGAATCTTGTGCACACAGAATCCAAACAAAGGAACAGAACATATGCTAATTATTGCAACATTTTACACAATGTTTAGTAACTTTTTTTTCTGGAAGAATTGTCTGTTCTGGGGCAGTCACTTATCTGGGGTCTTGGCCATGCAGCAAGTTATTGAATGCAGGACTGCAGGTCTTAATGGGGCTATTTTGTGATTACAGCTGTGCAGGCAGCCATTCTGAGTGGAGATAAATCGGAAGATGTGAAAGACCTCCTGCTTTTGGATGTGACCCCACTGTCTCTCGGAATCGAGACTGCTGGTGGCGTGATGACTCCCCTCATCAAGCGTAACACCACCATTCCCACCAAGCAGACCCAAACGTTCACCACCTACTCTGATAACCAGCCGGGTGTGCTCATTCAGGTACATGCTTGGGAGGTGGAGAAGGGGAGAAGTTGGTGGGGAGGATGAGAGGAAGTAGATGGTGCGGTGGGGGATGGAAAGAGATGAAAGAAGGAAGTTATGTCTTCGAGCCAATTGCCCTTTTGCTAAACCTATCTGCTCTCCCTCCTCCATTCCCTGTACGCACCCGGATCAGACCATGGGTTTTGCCTCCCTTCTAGCAGGTGGAGACAGAGAAAAACTTGAAAGGCACCCTCACTTAACCTGGTGTGCCTCCTGCATCCCTTCAGTATTTCTCTGTCTCCAGCAGATGGAGGTAGTGCAAACCCTGCAGTCTTGCCCTGTTTCTGGGGTGTAGTCTATCCCTTGAAATGAGTGAACTAGCTATAAAGTTTTGAATAAAGCAAGTATTTAAAAAAAAAAAAAAAAAAAAAAGAGGCTCCAGCCAGGTAAGGTAAGCAGCTGGAGAAGAGATTACCGGTGGTCCGGTCCCTCTTACCCCATGGTGATCCTCAGCGTTTAAAAAAAAAATTGAAATTTTTGAAAATTTTTCTTCTTTGGTCAGCTGCAATCCAGGACCCCTCCCCGTCCGAATCGCCGCGTTTTTGACTAATTTCGCTGCGTTTTTGCCACGTTTTAGGCTGTTTTTCCCCCTCCATGATGCCGCGGCCATCTTTGTGTGTGGCATGTGGAGAATCGTCCGCATGGCTTTCCCAGGCCGGTATTTGCTCCCTCTGCCTTCCTGGAGGGGAAGGCAGCTCTTTTTCTGGGTCTGCAGCATTAACTAAGCCCCAAGGGCCTCGAACGATCTGCTCCGCGGGAGCCTCGGGCTGACCCATTTCTCCCTCAGTGCAGGGACGGCAGCCATCTTAAACAGCTTTGCTGAAGCAAGGGCTATGGGGGCAGGGGAGCTTCTCCCAGCACTGTCACCGGTCCCTGCCAGTCCTGTTGATACTTTTGATCAGGATTTTTTCCAGGGGGACCTTGATATCTCAGGAGATTATGTTGATTCTAATTCTTTTTCTTTAGATTTTGTCCTCCTTATGCATAAAGCCTTTTTGGCTTCCAGGTCTCCGAAAGGTGGTGCTTTGCCAGTGAGGCCTGCGCAGGGACTATCCCCAAGATAGCCAAGCACACTGATATGCCCGCATCTCTACGGGTCGCGAAGTTAAAAGGTGCTTTGGCTTCAGGAGGAGCAGCTGCTCAAGGCTGTGCGGCTGCAGTGGGGGATTGGATGAAGAGCAGGGGAAACAGACCCCCTTGGATGGAGATGACCCTAAAGTGGTCCGTCTGTTCCAGAGAAAGGAGTTAGAACCTCTCATTCCTTCAGTCCTCTCTGAGCTTGGAGTGGAGCTCCCCCTGCATGCTCCGCCGCAGGACTTTGTGGACCCAGTCCTGGTGGGATTGCGAACACCAACCCGAGCTTTTCCTTTCCATCCCATGCTTCAGCAGCTGATGACCAGGGAGTGGTACGCTCCGGATGCTAGTTTGTGGGTTGGTTGGGCCACGGTTAAACTGTATCCGTTACTAGATGAATCTCTGGAGCTTCTGTGGTCCCCTTAATTGACGCTTCAATTTCGGCTGTTGTCAAGTGGACCACTATTCCATTCGCAGGTTCGGTGGTTCTAAAAGATCTTCAGGATCGCAAGCGAAGTTCTGCTTAAGCGCATCTTTGATGTTTCGGCCCTAGGTATCTGGGAGGTGGTGTGTAGCAGTTACATGCTGCATGCGAGCCTGCGTTGGGTCCAGCAATTGCTGACATCCTCCTGGGGAGTCAGAGCAGGTGCAGCATTTGGAAGCTGCAGTGGCATATGGAGCAGATGTACTGTATGACCTGATCCGCACTTCCCAGACTATCCCAGACAAAAGCAGACGAACTGGCTCTTCATTTCAGTAAAAGAATCTCTGACCTCCTCAAACAACTGTCACCAAACAAGGGCACATCCAATAGTAACCTTCTCTCAAACAGACATTCACCTAAATGCCTTCGAACCCATCACCATTTCAGAGATTCAATCGGTTTTGAAGAAAATGAAACCGTCATCACACCCGTTTGATCAAATCCCGTCAAAATTACTTCTTCTAATCCCAGATACTATATCGAAATCTCTAGCTGACATCATGGTATCTACCCAGACGACCTCAAAACGGCTTCAATCAAAAACTACTCCTAAAAAAACCCAACCTAAATGCAAACGATCCCAACAATTACCGCCCCATCTCCAACCTTCCGTTTTATAGCCAAAGTTATGGAAAAACTAGTAAACACCCAATTATCTAATTACATCGGATCACAACATCCTCTCCCCGAATCAATATGGATTTCGCAAAGAATCAAGCACCGAAACACTTCTTCTCTCCCTCACGGACTTCCTACTCTCCAGCATAGATAAAGGTCACGCTTACCTATTAATCCTCCTCTACCTTTCGGCTGCCTTCGATACAGTCAACCACCACCTCCTCTTAAAACAACTGGCAAACATAGGAGTGAAAGACACAGCACTGACCTGGTTCAAAACTTTCTTGGACAACAGAGGATACAAGGTCAAAATTCATAACAAAGAATCACCTTACTTTCCTTCCTCTCAAGGGGTGCCGCAGGGCTCTTCCCTTTCACCCACGCTCTTCAATGTCTACCTGCTCCCTCTCTGCCTACTACTAATGAAACTAAACCTGAAACACTTCCTTTTTGCAGACGACGTCCAGATCGTGATCCCGGTAAAAGAATCCATCTCTAAAACATTAGAATTCTGGAATAGCTGCCTAACAGAAATCAACCACCTCCTCACCAATCTAAACCTAATTCTCAATGTCTCAAAAACGGAAATTCTACTTATTTCCCCGGAAAACAATACCCTATCAAAACCACCAGCCCTCCTTCAAACCTCTCACGTAAGAGACCTAGGAGCCATCATGGATAACCGTCTCAACTTAAAATCATTCATCAACCAAACCACCAAAGATTGCTTTCACAAATTACATATCCTAAAAAGAATAAAACCTTTATTCCACTCTCAGGACTTCAGAACAATTCTTCAAACAATAATCTTCTCCAAACTAGATTATTGTAACTCGCTACTACTAGGTCTCCCAGCTTCCCACACCAAACCTCTACAAATGGTACAGAATATAGCTGCCAGAATCCTGACGAACTCTAGGAGAATGGACCACATCATCCCAATCCTCAAGGACCTTCACTGGTTACCAATCCATTACAGAATTATATACAAATCCATCACCACCATCTACAAAGTCATTCACCAACAAGCCCGGATCAACTTACAAATTCCCTTCAAAAAACACACATCCGCCAGACCCATCAGGGAATCCTACAAAGAATCTCTTCAGGTGCCTCACGCAAAAACCATTCATCATAAGTCTCTCAGTGCCAGAGCATTCTCAACCGCAGGTCCACCATTATGGAACTCCATCCCTGCGGACCTGAGACAAGAACCCTGCCTTCCAACATTTAGGCTGAAAACGTGGCTTTTTAAAAAAAAAAGCCTTTCCAATCCCTGACTGAGACCTACTCCCGACATCTCAATCACACTATTAAAAATGGACTCAAATAACAATCTTTGTCATTCCCTGCCATCACCTTCACATTGTTATCATTATCATTCTATTCAAACCACATATCATACTATTCAAACCACATTTAATCGGACTCAATCTTGTAACCTTGTAAATAAGTTGCTGTAAGTTAAATCCCCTCTTCTTACCTCCAACTCCCAGTTATTTATTTCCATTTTATTGTAACTGTCACTCTCCTTTCAATGCTCTTGTTAGTTGTTGAGTTATCTCTTATCTTGTACACTTTGTTAAATGTAAACCAGTTTGTGATCCATGTCATGAAAGCCGGTATAGTAAAAATAATTAAATAAAATAAACGTCCTCTCGCACTGTCGTCGGCAGTGTGGGCAAGGCGGCTTTTGTGACTCTGAAACTGGTCAGCAGATGTTTCATTCAAGGCTCAGCTTGGGGCTATTCCATTGAAAGGTGGCTTTTTTTCGGTGATTTGGAACAGTTGATAAAGTCCCTGGGGGAGAACAAAGTTCATAAGTTACCAGAGGACAGACCAAAACCCTCAAGAGGATTTCAATCTTTCCACTCTTGTTTTTGATGACAACGTAGGTTTCGGCAGAGCAGGCTGCAGGTAGCCGGGCAGCGCCAGCCATTGGCCAGAAACCAAACTCGTCCTTTTGAGGTCGCAGAACCTCTCGAAAGGGTGGTTTGTCCTCGCCTCCAAGAGCCAGTCCACCTCTCGATCCCTCGGGTGGGGGGGTCGCCTCTCCCAATTTTACGAGGCATGGGCCAGGATTACTTCCGATCAGTGGGTGCTAAGCATAATAGAATGAGTCTATGCTTTCGAATTTGCTCGACCTCTCAAATTTCTACTTAATATCCCCATGCGGTCCCCAGGTCAAACGGCAGATTGTCAGACTCTCAAAACGTCTCCTGGCTCTCGATGCTGTAAAGTCAGTTCTCACAGGACAAGCAGGATGGTAGCCCTCACATGGGTGACATCACAGGATGGAGCCCAATCACGGACCACTTTTGTCAAAGTTTCTAGAACTTTGACTGGCACCTACTGGGCATGCCCAGCATGGCACTAAAATTGCAGCCAGCAGGGGTCCCCCTTCAGTCTTCTTTTTTCTGTGCAGCAGTAGCCACACGGGTTAAGGAGTTCCACAGAGATTCCTGACAGGAATTTTCCTCACGGAATTACTAAAACCTTTCATACCCCACAGGGGTCCCTCCTTCGAATTTTTGACTCCGCAGTACTCTGGTAAGTTTTTTACCTGGTTTCGATCGATTCCCGTCGAGTTTGGCCCTCGCGGCCTACTGGCTGTCGACCGTACCGCAGCTAAATTTTTAAAAGGCCATGGCGTTGGGGTTCCGTCGGTGCCCAGACTGTACTCGCACCATGTCCATTACAGACCCACATAAAGTCTGTGTAATATGTCTCTGGTGCAAGCATGATGTCCTCACATGCACCAAATATGCCTTAATGACACCAAAAGGTGACAAAGCCAGAATGGAGAAAATGGAACTCTTCCATTCTCAAACTCCGATGCCATCTATTGCATCGATGTCGTCTGAACCGGCACCGTCCACTTCGCGCCAGTATCGGCCACCGTCCATAGACGACTTCTTGGCCTTCGACTACTTCTACTCCCCCTCCGGACTGAGGGGATCGTAGAGAGAAACATCAGCATCGACACCGCATGTCTCGGACCATCGAGGAAGGAAAATCTTCAACCTCGCCATTGTCCAAGCCGCCATCGAAGAAACCCCGTGCAGAAAATGCACCGACCCTTTCTGCGACCGGGTCACCGAGGCAACCCTCACCTGGACGGGTATCAGGAGCCGCGACTCCGCCTTTAACGGTGGTCCCTCCGGCTATACCTCTGCCGCCTTCTTCCCTTCTGAAGCCGGGGCTGCTTGCTCTAGGTCTCCGTGAAGAACTGGACCGGATGGTTCAGGAGGCCATCAATAAGGCGATGCACAGACTCAAACTTCCTCCGACACCGAAACTGGTGCCGATTTTAGAACCGACCAACGATCCGATTCCGGCAGCACTGGCACCGCTGCTCTCGAAGATGGAAGCGCTTATAGCCGCTTTTCCACCGATGGCTCCAGTGCCCTCCCCTGCTTACTCTGTCATCGGGAGGGGAAACACCGTTCCGCATTCCTCCATCGGGAGTTCTTCCGATGCCGATGCGCCCATCAGCGCCACCGATCCATCCTCTATGCCTGCACCAGTGCCTTTGATGCCTTCATCGGTGCCTCCAGCACTTCCCTCAATGCCATCGGAACATAGACCGGGACCTTCAGGAATACCATCGTCCCGTACTTCTCAGGCTCCTAGAGGGGCAGGTCCTGATCCCTATGACACCTGGACCGACTGTTCTTCTCAAGACACCGATGACTTGCCATCACCACCTTCTCCTACTGAAAGCAAGAAGCGTTCTCCTCCAGAGGACCTATCCTTCATAAATTTTGTGAAGGAAATGTCTAAATTGGTTCCCTTCCAATTGCAGACTGAACAAGATGGCAGACATCAAATGATGGAACTATTACAATTCCTGGATGCTCCCAAGGAAATAACCTCTATCCCTATTCACCAGGTTCTTTTGGATCTCCTCAAAAAGAACTGGGAATACCCTGGTTCTGTTGCTCCAGTCAACAGAAAAGCTGATACTTATTTGGTCCAGTCAGCCCCAGGATTCCAGAAACCTCAGCTGGATCACCAATCTGTGGTTGTAGAATCTGCCCAAAAAAGGGCAAAAAGATCAAAATCCCACTCTTCCTTTCCCCCAGGTAAGGAACAGAAATTCCTGGATGCCATTGGCCGGCGTGTCTTCCAGGGATCGATGCTTAGCTCTTGGATCGCCTCCTACCAGCTGTATATGACCCAGTATAACAGGGTCTTATCCAAGCAGATACGGGACTTTGCAGAGTCCCTGCCACAGAAATCCCAGGAACAACTTTTAACCCTAGTACACAAGGGTTTTGAGGCAGGGAAACATGAAACAAGATCTTATCTTTGACACCGCTTCCAGGATAACTGCAACTGCTATTTCGGCAAGAAGATGGGCCTGGCTTAAGTCTTCGGACTTGCGCCCTGAAGTACAAGACAGATTATCTGATCTGACCTGCATAGGAGACAATCTGTTTGGGGAACAGATTCAGCAGACTGTGGCGGAACTCAAGGACCATCATGAGACTCTTCGCCAGCTCTCCCTGATGCCCTCTGAGTATTCCTCCAAACAGCCTTTCAGGAAGGATACTAAAAAGTCATTCTTCCGACCAAAGAAGTCCTGTCCACCACAGTCTAGGACTCGTTCCACGAGACCTTTCCAAAAAGGCCCAGTCTCGTCAACCTCATAAACAAAACCCGCAAGCAGCTCCTCAGCCGGGCCCTGCTTCCGGTTTTCGACTCCTGCATAGAGAGCAGCAGCCAGTTTCCACTGCCTCAGATACCAGTGGAAGGTCGATTATGCCATTTCAACAACAGATGACACACAATCACCTCAGACCTTACCATAATATCTCAAGGATATCGCCTGAACTTTCCATTCCACCGGACTCCCCACCTCTACCGGTATGGAGAACATCAGACCACTCACTACTCCTGGAGCAGGAGGTCTCCCTCTTCCTCCAGTCCAGAGCATTAGAACCAGTACCTTACACTCAACAAGGCCTAGGATTCTATTCCCGGTACTTTCTAATCCCCAAAAAATCGGGCAGCGTTCGTCCAATTCTGAACCTACGTGCCCTCAACAAGTACCTCCAACAAGAAAAGTTCAAGATGGTAACCTTGGGTTCCCTCCTTCCTGTTCTGCAAAGAGGAGACTGGCTCTGCTCTCTCGATCTCCAAGATGCGTACATGCACATTGCGATAAATCCATCTCATCGCAGGTTCCTGAGATTTCTAGTAGGCCCCAAGCACTATCAATACCGAGTGCTCCCATTTGGCCTGGCATCTGCTCCACGAGCCTTCACCAAGTGCCTCATAGTAGCAGCAGCCTTTCTCAGGACTCAAGGTGTTCACGTCTACCCCTATGTAGACGATTGGTTGATCAGGGCTCCCACTCAGCAAGCTGCTCTGTCGTCTCTACGTCTTACTTTACACACTCTGATTTTGCTAGGATTTCTAGTCAGCTACGCAAAATCCTGCTTAGTCCCATCTCAAACTTTATCATTCATAGGGGCAGACTTGAACACCTTGCAGGCAAAGGCATTTCTGCCTTGACAGCGAGCTCTCACTCATCTCCCTCGCACACCAGCTACGGTCTCAGCGGCGCACAACTGCACGCCACTTCCTCATCCTACTGGGACACATGGTGTCCTCAGTACAGGTTACTCCAATGGCCCGCTTGGCCATGAGTCATGCAGTGGACTCTAAGGTCACAATGGATTCAGTCCGTCCAACCTCTATCAACCACTGTCCGCATCACCAACTCACTCAGTCAGTCTCTAGCCTGGTGGAAAAATCAGATCAATCTCCTCCAAGGCCTGCCCTTCCAGGCTCCAGACCCTCAAATAATTCTCACCACCGATGCTTCCAACCTCGGCTGGGGAGCCCATGTGGCCGATTTGCAAACACAAGGAACCTGGTCTCCAGAGGAAGCCAAACACAAAATCAATTTCCTGGAGCTTCGAGCAATCAAATATGCTCTCAGGGTATTTCAGGATCGCCTTTCTAATCAGGTCATCCTGATTCAGACGGACAACCAGGTGGCCATGTGGTACATCAACAAACAGGGAGGGACGGGCTCCTACCTACTGTGTCAAGAAGCTGCGCAGATATGGGCGGAGGCCCTCTCCCAGTCAATGTACCTCAGGGCCATCTATTTGTCGGGAGTGGACAATGTGTTGGTGGACAGCCTAAGTCGCGCTTTCCATCTGCACAAGTGGTCCCTCAACCCCACAGTAGCAGACGCAATATTCCAACGTTGGGGTCATCCTCGCATAGACCTCTTTGCGTCACCTCAAAACCGGAAGGTAGAGAACTTTTGCTCTCTCACTCGCAGCCAACACTCACAGCCAAGAGATGTGTTCTCCCTCTCATGGGCAACCGGTCCTTTATATGCATTCCCTCCACTTCCACTTCTCTCAAAGACCCTCATGAAGTTACGTCAGGACAAAGGATGCATGATCCTGATAGCACCTCACTGGCCTTGCCAAGTGTGATATCCAATACTTCAGGATCTCTCCATTCGCAGGCACATTCCCTTAGGGAACAGATCCGCTTCTGATCACTCAGAACAGCGGGTGCCTACGCCATCCCAATCTTCAAGCTTTGTCCCTGATGGCCTGGATGTTGAAAGGTTAATTCTTCAGCCGCTTAACCTTTCAGAGCCAATTTCCCGTGTCCTGGTTGCTTCACGGAAGCCTTCCACGAGAAAGTCTTACCTATACAAATGGAACAGGTTTAAGACATGGTGTTCTTCTCAATCCCTTGATCCCTTTACCTGTTCCACCACGATGTTTCTAGACTATCTCTGGCACTTGTCAGAATCAGGTCTAAAAACTTCCTCCATCAGAATGCATGTCAGTGCGGTGTCGGATGTTCCTATTTCAGTACAACCCCTCGAAACATGTTTTCTGAAAGGCTTTCTTCACCTCAAGCCTCCACTACGCCCTCCAGCCCCTTCTTGGGACCTCAGTCTGGTTTTGGGTCAGCTCATGAAACCACCATTCGAGCCTCTCCAATCCTGTTATCTTCGTTATCTCACATGGAAAGTGATTTTTTTTTTGGCAATCACATCTGCTCGCAGAGTTAGTGAGTTACATGCCCTAGTTACCTATCCGCCTTACACTAAACGTCTGCAGGACCGGGCAGTACTCCGCACTCACCCTAAGTTCTTACCTAAGGTAGTATCGGAGTTTCACAGTAATCATTCCATTATACTACCTACCTTCTTTCCCAGGCCCCACTCCAATCCAGGAGAACAGGCTCTGCATACCCTTGACTACAAACGGGCTCTAGCCTTCTATCTAGACAGTACAGCTGCCCACAGGAAAAGCACTCAATTGTTTGTCTCTTTCCATTCCATCAAATTGGGGCAGCCTGTGGGTAAGCAGACTCTTTCTTCCTGGTTAGCGGACTGCATATCCTTTTGCTATCAGCAAGCAGGCATTCCACTTGAAGACCGTGTTAAAGCACACTCTGTGAGGGCCATGGCGACTTCATTAGCACACCTATGTTCGGTGCCACTTCCTGACATTTGCAGGGCTGCTATCTGGAGTTCTCTCCAACACCCTTCAGCCTGCCTGTTAGGGTTCAGGATGCCCTCTACCAAATTCCATCCCAGTTCTTGTGCCTATTGCACATCTTGGGTGCATTTGGTGCATTTCTCGGACATCCTCAGCTCGGTACTCACCCATATGTGAGGACTACCATCCTGCTTGTCCTGTGAGAAAGCAAATGTTGCTTACCTGTAACAGGTGTTCTCACAGGACAGCAGGATGTTAGTCCTCACGAAATCCGCCCGCCGCCCCGTGGTGTTGGGTTCGTTACGTTTTCTTATTTTATTTTTCGGCACTTCCTGTAGCTTTAAACAAGACTGAAGGGGGGCCCCTGCTGGCTGCAGGTTTAGTGCCATGCTGGGCATGCCCAGTAGGTGCCAGTCAAAGTTCTAGAAACTTTGACAAAAGTGTTCCGTGATTGGGCTCCATCCTGTGATGTCACCCATAGGGTGACATCACAGGCTAACATCCTGCTATCCTATGAGAACACCTGTTACAGGTAAGCAACATTTGCTTTCCTCCAGAACACTGGAGGACAGGGAGGTACTCCATTTACTTTGTGGTCCCAAAGAAAGAGGGTTCTTTCTGACCAATTTTGGATCTCAAAAAGGTAAACAAGTCCCTCAAGGTGCCGCACTTTCGCATGGAGACTCTGTGTTCCGTCATCGCGGCAGTTCGCAAGGGAGAATTCCTGGCCTCTCTGGATCTGGTGGAGGCATATTTACACATTCTCATTCACGAGGATCAGCAAAAGTGCCTTCGCTTTATGGTCCTGGGAATGCATTATCGGTTCTGTGCTCTGCCGTTCAGTCTTGTGACCGCCCCCCCCCCCCCCCCCCCCCAATACTTTCACCAAGGTCATGGTGGTTGTAGCGGCATCACTCCGGAGTCAAGCCTTCTCATTCATCCCTACCTCAACGATTGGCTCATCAGGGCAAAGTCGAGGGATTGTTGTGTGGAAGCGATCCACAAGGTGACCGTTCTCTTGGAATCTCTCGGTTGGGTAATCAGTCAGGCCAAGAGCAACTTTGTCCCTTCTCAGACATTGGAATTTCTGGGAGCCCGGTTCGACACTGCAGTCAGAAAAGTTTTCCTCCCGATGGACCGAATGCACAAACTAATGGGGCAAGTTTGTCACTTGTTGGCTTTTCCACTGTCCAAGGCCTGGGACTACCTTCAAGTTCTCAGCTCGATGGTATCTACCCTGGAGGTGGTTCCCTGGGCTTTTGTTCATATGAGACCGTTACGAGCGTTGCTTTCCCGGTGGGATCCCAAGTCAGATAATTTCCAATTCCCTCTGCCACTTACCGATCACACCAGGTCCAGTCTTAGGTTGTATGGGCAAAGCCACCACCCATCTCAAGGGGTGGATCTGGAGGTCCCGAACTGATAGTGGTGACCACGGATGCCAGTCTCTCCAGCTGGGAAGCAGTTTGCCAGTATTTTTCAGTACAGGGCAGCTGGTCCTCGGAGGAGTCCGGATGGCCGATCAGTCACCTGAAGACCAGAGTGGTTTGCTTGGCCTTGCAACACTTTTTCCCCCGATTATGCCATCAGGTGGTTCGAGTTCTCTCAGACAATGCAACGACTGTGGCCTACATCAACTGTCAAGGAGGCATCAGAAGCCAGGCCGAAGCCAACGAGGCAGAGCTGCTCAAGGTTTGGGCGGAACAAAATCTTGCGATGCTAGCGGCATCTCATATTGCCGGAAAGAACAATATACAAGTGGACTTTCTAAGTTGGAGGTGCATAGATCCTGGAGAGTGCTCGGTCTGAGAGTTCCCAATGGATCTCATTTTTCTCGCAGGTGGGGGACTCCCCACCTGGACTTGATGGCAACGCAGGACAATGCCAAGCCTCCTCGCTTCTTCAGTCGCAGAAGGGATCATGGTGCAGAGGGGGTAGATGCGCTTGTACTTCCCTGGCCTACATTGGTTCTCCTGTACATGTTCCCTCCTTGGCCTCTGGTGGGCAAAGTGCTTCGCAGGATAGAGGTCCACCCAGGGAGTGTAATCCTAGTGGCTCCCGAGTGGCCCCGATGCCCGTGGTTTGCGGATCTGATCAGTCTGGCCGTGGACGGTCCTCTAAGGCTCGGGCATCTTCCTAATCTTCTTCGTCAAGGTCCTATATTTTTCGACTAGGCAGATCGCTTTTGTCTAGCGGCCTGGCTTTTGAAAGGAGGAGATTGAGGAAAGAGGGGTACTCTGAGGAGGTTATCACTACTCCTGTTACAAGCCAGAAAAAAGTCTACCTCTTTCAAATATTAAGTGTGGCAAGTTTTTGAGACGTGGTGTCGTGAGCGAGAGATTCTTCCCAGACACGCTTCGATTGCTCAGATGTTAAGCTTTTTGCAAAATGGATTAGCCAAGGGCTTATCCTTTAACTCCCGGGTACAGGTAGTGACCCTAGGCACTCTGGTAGTTTGGTGGTGTCACATCCAGATGTGGTGCATTTCCTCTCGGGAGTAAGGCATTTAAAGCCCCCTGTCCGTCCAGTATGTCCTTCGTGGAGTCTTAATTTGGTACTTTGCATACTATGTGATCCGCCGTTTGAGCTCATTAAAACGACGACGTTGAAGGATCTCATGCTGAAAAAGGTCTTTTTGGTGGCTATATGCTCAGCTCGTAGAGTGTCTGAGTTTACAGGCTCTCTCTTGTAGAGAACCTTTTTTGAGGATTTCTGAGTCGGGGTTTTCTCTTCGAACTGTTCAGTCTTTTTTGCCAAAGGTGGTCTCGTCCTTCCATTTAAGTCAGTCAGTTGAGCTTCCAGCTTTTCCTAATTTATGAAACGAGGTTCCGCAGGCACGAGAGCTTCATTGGCTAGATGTGCAACGTTCTTTGTTACGCTACCTGGAAGTCGCACATTCTTTCAGACTCTCAGATCATTTGTTTGTCCTTTGGAGCAGTCCCAGGAGAGATCACAAGGCTTCTAAAATGATGATTGCTCGCTGGTTGAGAGAAGCAATTTCATCTGCATACATTTGTAAAGGACGACCTGTTCCTGAAGGCCTATTCTATTTGCTCTCATGCAGTTTCTTGGGCCGAATGCCAGTTGGTATCGCCTCAAGAGATTTGCAGAGCTGATACTTGGAAGACGCTCTACACATTTGCTCGCCACTACCGCTTGGACGTTCAGGCGCCTGGTGATTTTGGCAGTGGCGTGCTGTGCGTGAGCCTTGCAATGTCCCACCCGGTTTAGGGAAGCTTTGGTACATCCCATGGTCTGGACTGATCCTGGTATGTACAGGGAAAAGAAAATTGGTTTTTACCTGATAATTTTTGTTCCTGTAGTACCACGGATCAGTCCAGACCCCCGCCCAAAGACTAGGAGTGGGTAGCATGGAGATCTGTAAAATCCGCACGTGCATATTCCGGTTCTGTTATTGAAGCATATTAGGATAGAAAGTTACATGTTTATACATTCGATCTTACGGTTCTGTTCTTGCTTGATTCATTGCTAGTACTATTCTGCTTTGATACTGAAGGGATGCAGGAGGCACACCATGTTAAGTGAGGGTGCCTTTCAAGTTTTTCTCTCTCCACCTGCTGGAAGGGAGGTATAACCAATGTCCTGGACTGATCCATGGTACTACAGGAACAAAAATCATCAGGTAAGAACCAGTTTTCTTTTCCACCTCATACAGGTCTTTGAAGGCGAGAGAGCCATGACAAAGGACAACAATCTCTTGGGAAAGTTTGAGTTGACAGGGATTCCACCAGCCCCCCGTGGTGTGCCTCAGATTGAAGTCACTTTTGACATTGATGCCAATGGGATCCTGAATGTATCTGCTGTGGACAAGAGCACCGGCAAGGAGAACAAGATCACCATCACCAATGACAAGGGTGAGGCTGCAGGACACAGTGGGGGATCGGGTGGTAGGGAGGGAATCTCAAAGCTGGACTGTTTTCCCATATCAGCATAGGGTCTTGCATAAGTAATAACTAGTGCCAGATATGTTAGCTTGCATTGCCTTAAATATTTTTCACCTATCAGGACTGAGTTCCAATCAGTGGGACCAGGAGCCTGATCTACAATGGACTTGGTCAAACTAAAGGATCGCTAATATTTTAAGCGACAAGCATTTGGAACAACTAAGGTCCCTTCTTTAGCAAATGCCAGGGAAGTTTATGCCTTTAAACATGTTTAATTTCCCTCTACGTACCCGGATCAGTCCAGACCGTGGGTTAAGCCTCCTGTCCAGCAGACGGAGACAGACCAAAACTGAAAGGATATCCTATATCAGGACAGAGCCTACCCTGCAGCCCTTCAGTATTTGTCTGCCTCCAGCAGATGCGACAGCTCACCCTGCGGTTCCCTGTTCTTTTTGCCTATTCCCTTTTGGGAGGCTACTTTCTTCTCTAATTGTGTCGGATCAAGCAAGTATTGGTTATATTTTCAGGTTTTACTTTAAAAAAAAAAAAAAAAAAAAAAAAAAGGTTTCTCTGGACTGATTCCTGTAAGGGGACAGTTTTTCTGTCCCCTTGCTCTTGGGGGGACCTAGGGGGGCTTTGCCCCTTGTGTTACATAGCCTAGGCTCCCTATCCTCGGTGTTCCTCGGCTGTGGAGTGAAATTAGTGGTGCCAGTCACTTCCCCTATACAGCCTTCTCTCTCTTTCTCTCCCTGGGATGTTTCTTCCCCGGTGCTGCCTGCAGGGATGTTTCCTTCTCTTGCCAGCCCAATTTAAAAAAATAAATAAATACATAATACATCTATCGGGTGAATTCAGTGTTGGCAGCCTGTGTAGAGAGAAGTGAGTGTGCAGGGTTCATTCCTCTGCCTCCGCTCCTTCAGCCCCGGCGGCTCAGCTGATTTCTTTGCTCCTCTCTGCATCGGGGCCATGCCGTGATCCCCTCTCTGTTTAGCCTGTGGGGAGTCATCGATCCGACACTCCAGCGAGGGGCTCTGCTCTGTCTGCCAGGAGGGGAGGGTCCCTCCGTAGCAGCAATCACTGTAGGACCCCGGGCCAGGCCTCTGAAGCATATGGCTGTGCCGTTCCCGGGTCGGCAAACCGCGGGAACGGTGGCCAATTTTGGGTTTTTCGGATGCTGCTATTATGGGGCAGCAGGACTCACAGGACCCGGATTTTTTAGATGCCGCCACCCCCCCCCTCCCCCGTCCCGGAGGTTCCAGGCCTCGTTTTTCTTCAGAATTTGTGCTTTTAATGCACAAATCTTATTTAGCCTGCCTGCAAGAAGAGGCGGACCCCCCTCCTGCTCCTCCTCTCCTTAAAATTCCTCGGATTGCTGCTCCGTCCGCTCCAGCGGTTCCTGATATGCAGGGGGATGACCCCAGGGTTCTGCGTTTATTCAGAAGGGAGGAACTGGAGCCACTTATCCCTTTTATCTCTCAGGAGCTGGGAATAGAGTGCCCCGCAGTGGACGAGTTTTCGGCTGCAATGCCGGCTTGCGCGGACCCGGTCCTGGCGGGACTCAGGGCTCTTCCGTGCACCTTCCCCATTCCATTCGATGCATCGGCTAATTCTCCTTAGGGAGTGGGAGGCTCCCGAATCAGGGCTCCGCGTCGATAGAGCTATGGCGAAGCTTTATCCTCTCCCGGAGGAGTGCTTAGATATGCTGAAAATGCCCAAGGTGGATTGCCTAAGGGATGTCCAAGAACGCAAGCTAGAATTCCATCTCAAGTGCATCTTCGAAGTCTTGGCCTTGGGTGTCCGGGCATCAATCTGCAGCAGTCTCATGCAGCGGGCAAGCCTCAGGTGGGTTCAACAATTGCTCAGCACCCAGGACCTCCTGTCTGCTGAGGCAGAGCAGGCTGAAAGATTGGAAGGCGCTATAGTGTATGGGGCGGATGCCCTTTATGACATGTCCACAAACTACTTGAGGATTGCCCGAAACAAATGAGAACCTTTTTCCCTACTCACACCCACTTCAGGGGTCAGCGGATATAATATCCCAGGGAATGGGGCGCCTTCTCTAGAGGAAATTTCTCCATGTCTCAGTCCTGGTCTCAGTCCTTTTGAGGGCACTGTGCCTTCCGTGATGGTAATCCACAGTGCCCCCGCGTCCAAGCCCGCCTCTCAATAAGATTCATCCAGCCCATTCCTCTGTTCTAAACTT
Source organism: Rhinatrema bivittatum (assembly GCF_901001135.1). NCBI lineage: Eukaryota > Metazoa > Chordata > Amphibia > Gymnophiona > Rhinatrematidae > Rhinatrema > Rhinatrema bivittatum. Next base: position 59,388,063 of record NC_042628.1, on the reverse strand, counting down.
AGGTGGTCGGCTGTCCCTGTTCTTGGAAGAATGGGTCAAAATCACATCAGACCAGTGGGTCCTCGAGATAATCGAGAGGCTACGCTTTAGAATTTGCTCGGGGCCTGCCAGATCTGTACATGGTCTCCCCGTGCAGCCATCGGAAGCGGGCTGCTGTATGTCAGACCCTTGCCAGACTCCAGGGGCTGGGAACAGGGTGCCGGCCAGTATTCTATTTACTTGGTGGTTCCAAAAAAGGACGACTCTTTCTGCCCCATCTTGGACCTCAAGAGGGTCAACCGAGCCCTCAAAGTGCCCCATTTTCGGATGGAAACCCTGAGGGCAGTTATAGCGACTGTTCATCCCAGAGAATTTCTGGCCTCTCTTGACTTGACGGAGGCCTACTTGCACATTCCGATCCATGCCAAACATTGAGGTATCTTCGGTTCCACATCTTGGGGCAACATTTCCAGTTCCGGGCTCTCCCCTTCGGTTGGCCATGGCACCACGCACGTTTACCAAGGTCATGGTGGTGGTGGCGGCCGCCCTCCAGCTGAACGGAGTCCTAATCCACCCTTATCTAGACGATTGGCTAGTGCGAGCCAAGTCAGAGACCCCATGCAAGTTGGCAGTGGACAGAGTCCTTGCTCTCCTCTCCTCCCTGGGGTGGATAGTCAATTTTTCCTAAGAGCAATCTCTGACCTTCCCAGGTCCTAGAATTCCTAGGGGCTCGGTTCAATACTAGAGTCGGCAAGGTATTCCTGCTGGACTCTCGAGCGTTCAAACTGATGGATCAAGTCCAAAACTTCCTTTCCATGCCTCTCCCCACGGCGGACCATGGCTTCTACGATCGACTTGGTCCCCTGGGCTTTTGCGTATATGCGTCCTTTACAGAAAGCTTTGCTCTCCCGCTGGAAACCGGTGTCTGAACTGTTTCAAGCACAGCTTCCTCTCTCCGACTCTACCATCAGAGACATACATTGGTGGCTATCGCTCAAGCACCTTCTGAAAGGCATATCCCTTCAATGGATTGAAGTCACGACAGACGCCAGCCTCTCTGGTTGGGGAGCGGTCTGCCAGACACAGGCCACGCAGGGGTACTGGTCCCCTGCCCAATCCCGCTGGCACATCAATCGCCTGGAGCCTTGCTCTTCAAGCTGTTCTCCCCCTGCTCCGCCGAAGAGCAGTTCAGGTACTCTCGGACAACTCTACCATGCTGGCGTACATCAATTGCTAGAGGGGCACCAGGAGTCGCCTGGTGGCCCTCGAGGCCAACCAGCTCTTCACTTGGGCGGAGCGCCATCTGCAGTGCTTAGCATCTCACATTGCGGGCAAGGAGAATGTTCAAGCAGATTTTCTGAGTCGCCAGTGGCTCGATCCCGGCGAGTGGGAGTTGTCAGAGGCAATGGCGCTGATTGTCAACTGGTGGGGTCCTCCTCACCTGGACCTGATGGACAACGCCAAAGCTCCCAGGTTCTTCAGCCGCTGGAGGGAGCATTGTTTGGAAGGGGTAGATGTGCTAGTCCTTCCCTGGCCACGCGACGTCCTTCTGTACGTGTTTCCCCTGTGGCCCCTAGTGGGCAAGGTGCTCAGAAGGATAGAGCTCCACAGGTCCAGTCATTCTCGTAGCTCCCGAGTGGCCCCGCAGACCATGGTTCGTGAATCTCTTAAACCTGTCGACGGACAGCCCTCTTCGTCTCTGTCATCTTCCATACCTGCTCCGGCAGGGCCCCGTATTTTTCGAACAGGCGGATCGCTTCTGTCTAGCAGCCTGGCTTTTGAACAGCGGAGACTGAGGAAGAAGGGATATAGGGAAGACATCATCTCCACTATCCTGCGTGCTCGCAAGACTTCTATTTCCCTCACCTATGTCCAGGTCTGGAAGGTTTTCGAGCTTGTCTGCCCGGAATCGGGTGTCTCGGCACATTCAGCCCCGGTTTCACTGGTTCTTTCCAGCACGGTCTCTCTAAAGGCCTCTCGTTCGGTTCGCTCTGGGTACAGGTCTCTACCCTCGGCTCCCTCTTAGGAAGTCTTGAAGGTTATGCGGCTGCGTCTCATCCAGATGTTGTCCATTTCCTCAAGGGAGTTCAGCATTTGAGGCCACAACTGCATTCCACTTGTCCTTTGTGGAGCCTTAACTTGGTCCTCCGGGCTCTCTGCCTTGCTCCCTTTGAGCCTCTCCGCCGCTCTACTCTCAAGGATTTTTTTTTTTGTAATTTTCTTTTTATTAAAGCATTAATAAAAACCACAATATATAAATAAAAATACACAGAATAATGCATTGTAAACCATACAGGACTGTCAGGACTGTGAACCACTCTACCGGTGCTGATGTCCCTACTAACAGTTGTATATTAGTAGCTACCTACATATGTGAATATATATAAAACAACAATCAAGTATGAATACAGAAAAACATCAATCGGAGCGGCATGATAAGACCTAGCTACTGGTTTCTGCGCTCTCTCACATGACAGTCTGCAACTTATATTTTATTTATTTATTTATTTATTTATTGATTTTTTTATATACCGCGGCACGTTAATGAGAAGAATATTGCCTTCCTTCCCCTTCCCACCCTATTTCCCCTTCCATCCCCCCCTTATACCTTCCCTGAGCCTGTGGTCAATCCTAATAATGTGACCATCTCTGGTAGGCCTGCTAAATGTCATTAAATCTGGATATTCTGTCTCTCCGGATTGCTGTGAGATATTCCATATGATGTGTCCATTTAAGTCTGTGAAGAACCTTTGACCAAGTCTGCGCTCTGTCCTCCTTCCATCGTCTCGCAATTTCGCCTCTCACCGCCTGAGCCACCGCTCTAAGGAAATGTTGTTGTGGCAAAGTCACATTATCCACTGGGGCATGAAGTAGAGCCCCTTGCATAGTCCAAGTCATTTTTATATGGAGGGAATCATTACACCATTTCTCCACTTGTCCCCATAACCGTTGAATTACAGGACATGTCCACCACATGTGTTTAAAGTCCCCCTCCGACCCACACTTTTTCCAGCATAGGGCATCTTTTTTGAGCCTCATTTTACATAATTTAGATGGAGTATAATACCATCGAAACAAAACTTTATAGCTTTGTTCCACCATCTGTGCCGAAATGGAACTACGGCTCACCGCATAGAAACATACGTCCCATTCCCTATCCGTCCAAGAGATCCCCATATCGTTTTCCCATGCTACCATATGTCCCAGTGGATGTGGTAGTATTCCATTCAATAAACTGTATAATTTTGATATTGCACCCTTTACCGACTGTGCTGTCTCACAATAACCTTCCAGCAAGGTTTTCCCTTTAATCAGATCCACTCTCGCAGCTTTAGATAATATAAAATGCTTAACCTGAAGGTAAGCATAATGATCTTTGCTGTTGAGGGCGTATTTAGTTTTTAAAACCTCAAATGGCAGAACCCCCTGTGCTTGCCAGAATTGACCCATGGTATATAACCCCTTTCTCTCCCATTCCTGGAACACCTTTCGTTCTACCCCCCGCAGGAAAGTCTGCACAACCCCGTATAGATGTGGAGTGTAAGAACCTACGGTCCCCTATGAGAGCTTTTTTCCATGCTCTCCATACAGTAAAGGTGGTGACCGTGCACGGAGAAAAACTATCCATAGTCAGCTGTCATAGCTCTCCTGTCCAAAACAGCTGTGGTATCTTTACTCCCTTGGCCATAGCATGCTCTATATGTACCCACTGTTTAACATTAACATAATTGTGAAAATCAATAATAGCTTTTAGCTGCGATGCAACATAGTACTTAGTGAGATTGGGTACCCCCAAGCCTCCATCCATTTTACTTTGATAGAGCACTGCCCGTGCCACTCTTGGCGGTCTTCGTTTCCAAATGAACGAAAATATCTTAGATTGTAAGCCCTTCAAATATTTAGCTGGGATGAGACAAGGAAGGGTTTGGAAGAAATACGCTAATCTTGGTAAAAAGGTCATTTTTGTAGCAGCTATCCGGCCTAGCCAGGATAATATTAATCGATTCCAAGTATGTAGATCTCTTTCCAATTTCTTAAATAAAGGAAGATAGTTCTGGCGAAATATATCTCCATATTCAGCTCCAATTTGAACCCCTAAATATTTCACCGTCTGCTTAGCCCATTGAAAAGGAAATAATTCCTGTAAATGCGAAATTTGGCTGGCAGATAATGAAATAGGAAGTAGCTCCGATTTGGTTTGATTTACTTTAAAACCAGATACCAACCCAAACCTGTCTAGTTCCTCTAATAGCCTATGCAGTGACTGTTCTGGTCGTGACAGTGTGAATAAGACATCATCTGCATATAGAGATATCTTGTACAACCATTCTCCAATCCTAATGCCCTGAATGTCCTCTGTCTGCCGGATTTTCTCCGCCAGCGGTTCTAAACAGATAGCAAACAATAATGGAGATAGCGGACACCCCTGTCTTGTGCCTCATTGGACTTGAAAATTATCCGAATAACCCCCATTAATCTTAATACAAGCTGCGGGAGCTGTGTACAGTTCCCGCACCCACCTTAAAAACCCTCCTCCCAACCCCATCTTTTCCACTACTTTAAACAAGAAGGGCCAATGTACTCTATCAAATGCTTTTTCATCATCTACCCCAAATAACACGGATGAAACTGTATTCTTTTTTGCATGATATATGATGTTAATAACCTTCCGGACATTATCCCCCGTCATCCGTCCCAGCATAAATCTGGCTTGATCATCATGAATTAGGGAGGTTATAACGACCTTTAACCGGTTGGCCAGAATTTTAGCCAGCAGCTTTAGGTCTACATTTATATGGGATATCGGCCGATAAGAACTACATTGGGTTGGGTCTTTTCCCGGCTTCGGGAGAATCATAATACCTGCAACATTCGCTGCAGCGGTTAAGTGTCCTTCAACTCCCAAACTGTTAAACATCCGCATCAACGGTCCCACCAGTTCATCCTTAAATTTCTTATAAAAAAAAGTGGGGTAAACCCATCAAGTCCAGGGGCTTTCCCCGGCTTCAACTCCATAATAGCCGCTAATACTTCTGCAGCTGAAATGGGTTGCCCCACCCCCTCTGTTAATGCAGTGTCCAAACAAGGTAATTTAATTCCCTGTAGATAATTATGAATATCTTCTTCCATGGCCCTGTCCTCCCTAGCATAAAGATCAACAAAGAAATGATTAAATTGTTCTCGAATCCCAGCCCCTTCTACTATCAGAGATTCATCTGGTGCTTTGATTTTAGTAATCTGTGATTGAGTTGTACGGGCCTTTAAACTATGGGCTAACAGCTTCCCAGCTCTGTTCCCATGTTCATAATAGACTTGTTTGGTCAAGTCCAATTGATGAGCCAGCTCTTTGGCCCCTAACATTTTAATTCTATATCTTATGTCTATTATTTCCTTTAGTAAAACTTTTGTTGGTCTGTTTATGGGCTGTCTCTATTGTACTCAGTTTGTCTCATAACTCCTTGCTTTGTTTCTCTTTCTTTGTATATGAAGCAGTTGCTATGAGCCTCCCTCTGATGACCGCTTTTAAACACTCCCAAAGTATAACTGGTGAGGTTGCATTATCATCATTTATGGTGAAATATTCCTTTATGGCCGTCCATATTTGAGTTTCCACCTCCTTATCCTTTATCAAGGAATCATTCAGTTTCCAAAACCGGTGTCCACTCCCCCCCTGCAGATGGTCAAATTCCCACCATAAAGGTGCATGATCCGACCAATCTATAGTACCAATACCTACAGCCCTAGTATTACTTGCAATTGATTTATCAATAAGAAAATAGTCTATTCTGGTGTAAGTATCGTGGGCCATTGAGTAAAAGGAATAATCCCTGCCTTCAGGATTTCTTTCCCGCCAGATATCCAGTAATTGCCACTTAAAATTAAAGCTCTTCAGGGCCTTCCGATCTGCTTTAGACTGTTGACCTTTTCCTTTAGAACAATCTAATAAGGGGTTGCTTACCATGTTAAAGTTGCCCCCCATGATTACTTTTCCGCTCATACATTTTAGGAGTTGAGCATCAACCCGGTGCAGTACCTCCCTTTGTAGCGTTTTCGGGTTATAGATATTTACCAGATTGAATAGAATTTTATTGATATAAAGTGACACTATAATAAACCTCCCTTCTGCATCTCGGTGCACCTCTTCAATTTGTACCATTAAATCTCTGGAGATCAAAATCCCCACTCTGGAGTATTTAGAAGTAGGCGTGCTCGCCGCCAGTAAAATATGGGCGAACTGCTGATTGCTCAATCTTTCATGTTTCTTCCTAATATGTGTTTCTTGTATAAAAATTATGGAAGCTTTCATAGATAGGGCTTCCTTAAACATCTGTTTACGTTTTAATGGTGTGTTTAAGCCCTTTACATTGATAGACATCACCTTAATAGACAGCATAACCAGAAAATCTTCCCCCCCAACCCTCCAAGACTCCCAAAAGACAGTGCCACACCACATAAATCTACCCATGCGTGCCATGCCCCCTTCATGGTCACAGGCATGTTCCCCACTTCAAAATCTCCCTCCTCCGCCCTTTCTTCCCCTCCTCCTTTTAGTAAACCCATATAGCGTCCCCTGTCCCCCATCCTCCCCCATCCTCCCCCCTTTACCCCCAGCTACTGAGGGAGCTTAGTTGTGAGGTGGACCACACATCCCCCTCCCCCCATCCAATTTCAACCATACATGAAACTTATAACCGGTGTCTATTCAGAACTCTGACGCACATCAGTAAACAATAAACAGTTAAACAATACAACTGGAGAACCAAAGCAGCAATGTAACCCCAACACATGCAACTTGGACTTAACCTCCGTTCCTTTGACTGCAGATAAATCAAGCACCTGGCAATTGGGGCCGTGCCTTCAATCCACACCCTCTCGTGCAGCACTTGAAGCTGTTTCGGATGATTTGCGGCGTAAACGGGAGCCCGATTTCCCCACTCGTTGCCACCTCGGGCGCTCATTCACTTCACTTTTCTGAGTGGAGGTCTCATGTGCTGGGATAGGGAGCCCCGCTTCCGCCATCACCGCTTCGATTTCTGCTGTAGATTTAATTCGGTGTGTGATGCCTCCCGCTGTAAAGGTAAGGCCTCTCGGGTATAGCCATCTGTATCTAATGTTCTCTCTTCAAAGAAGGGCAGTTACAGGCCTGAGTTCTCTTCGCTGTTGTAGGGTAGCAGCAGCCAAATCTTGGTACAAGGTGATGGTATTTCCTTCCCAGGTTATAGTACCCATCCGTCTTGCCTGTTGCATGATTTGTTCCTTCAGCCGGAAACTATGAACACAGGCGATAATGTCTCGAGGCACATTGGTTCTCGGAGCACAAAGCGCTCTGTGTGCCCTGTCTAGCACTATATCATGGTCCTGCGTAGCTGAAACATCCGTCCCCGCATTAAGCACAACCGTGTATATCTTGCAAACCACCATGTCTACATCCTCATATGCATCTGACTCTGGGACGCCTCGTATTTGAATATTCGATCTCCGTGATCTATTTTCCATATCCTCGAGTTTCAGCAAAATCTCAGCAGTAGCGTTCTGTAAAGTGGTGATATTAGTTTTAAGGCGGGAGGACTCCAGTACTTGTTCCTCCACGATATTTTCCACTTCCTCATCACAGCGGCCATATTCCCCCATCTCTGAACGGAGTTCCTCTACAGCAGCCTGCATATCAGTTTTTAAAGATTTAATATCTTTTTGTATCTCGTGGAACCACATCTGAAATCTTCCTTGGTAAGTTCCTTCGGCCGAGTCTTATCGAGGGCTGTTGTTCCGCCACTGCCTTTATTATGCAGCTCTTCCGCATCCGCCATGCTCTCTTCCCCCATGTCTGCCGTTTCTCGCAGGGCCGCAAATCGCGATCCCCCCCACTTTGTATGAGAATGCTTTTAAATCAATAGATTTTTTTTTCTTGGTGGTCATCCCGTATTCTTTGGTGATCTCAAGTCGCTCTTGTAGACCTTAAATTCACATCGATGGCACCGGTTTAGAAAGGATTACAAAAAGGATGGGGGGGAGCTAGCGCCTTAAGCGACCATCTTACAGGGATGACGTCACTTCCCCCTACTCTCAAGGATTTAACACTTAAAGTGGTGTTCTTAGTCTCTCTTTGCTCTGCCAGGCGGGTGTCGGAGATCCAAGCGTTGTCTTGCCGGGAGCCATTCCTACATTTTTCTCCCATGGACCTTGCAAGTACGGTTGGGGATGATCTACGCCGTCTGGATGTGAAGTGCGTTCTCATGCGTTATCTGCAGGTAACCAATGAATTCAGAGTTTCAGATCATCTTTGTCTTATGGAGTGGGCCCAACCGGGGTAAACAGGTCTCTAAGACTACGATTTCTCGCTGGTTGAAGGAGGCGATAGCGTCTGCTTTATATCTGTCAGGGCCGGGCAGTCCCGGAGGGCCTGAAGGCTCATGCCTTGCGTTCCCAAGCTACTTCTTGGGTGGAGAGTCAGTCAGTCTCTCCGCAGGAGACATGCAAGGCAGCTACATGGAAGTCTCTGCATACTTTTGCTCGGCATTACCGCCTTGATGTTCAGGTGCCAGTCTTGGTTCCTTTGGTCGGCAGGTGCTTCGAGCGGGACTGTCTCAGTCCCACCCTGTTTAGGGAAGCTTTGGTACATCCCATGGTCTGGACTGATCCGGGTACGTACAGGGAAAGGAAAATTAGTTCTTACCTGTTAATTTTCGTTCCTGTAGTACCACGGATCAGTCCAGATGCCCTTCCTTATATTTTCTTCTGTCCGCTCGAAGTTTTTCCTTTTCCTGCAGGTTTTTTCGACTGATTCTTTATGTGATGATCATCAAGAGGCACCAGAAGCATCTATATGACTATGGATATTCATGCAAGAGCATCCATCTACAGAGTCCATAAATGTTTTGTGCTTGTTCAAATTTTTTTGAGTTCTCTTGTGGTTTTGCTAGAATTCTCTTGTTACTTGCTTGAGTCCTTACTGTTTATCTTCGTTTTCTGCTTAACAATGGTTATACTGAAGGGGCTGCAGGGTAGGCTCTTTCCTGATATAGGATACCCTTGTCAGTTTTTGGTCTGTCTCCATCTGCTGGACAGGAGGCTCAACCCATGTTCTGGACTGATCCGTGGTACTACAGGAACGAAAATTAACAGGTAAGAACTAATTTTCCTTTTTAAAGGGACTTCTGTGGGGTGAAGTACTTCAGTGACAGAAAAGGCCCTTTTAGAAAACTGTATGATGGTACGTGTCTTTCCCGTAGCTTTATGCACATGCGAGTGTTCTGGGGCTGGCATCTGGCAAGAGTTTGGACTTGCACTACAGATGTTCTGATTTTAAAAAGTGTGGGTGAATTCTCTGCAAAATTACACACACCAAATAGCAGATATAATTGTGTGCAGGTAGCTTGTCAGGATCATTTCAAAGCCAACTTCCTCTGCACTTGGACAGGCCGATCCTCACAAGTGGGTTATGCACCTTTACCAGCAGATGGAGTTGGAGTAAAAGCTGATGTCATGAACATAATTGTCCTGCCCTGACATCAGCCCTCCAGTTTTCTGTCTCCAGCAGATAGTGGACATGCATTTCCCATACTGGTGATTGCTTGTAGGTAAACAAAAAAAAAAAATTCCTGTGTTTCCTCCCTCGATTTATTACCTTGAGTCCGGTAGCTCTTTCTGGTTTGGAAATAATAATAAATAAATGTGGTAGACTGAGAGAGGCTCAGCAGTAATCGCTTTTTGCCCTCTCCCATCGGAGCCAGAAACCTGTTCAGGTTTTTAGTCAGGGAGGGACTGGCTAAAAAGGACAAAGTTGGTTAGTAAGACTAAGGAGGATCTCCTTTCTCTAATTCATTCTTACTGGATCTTCCTTCATAGTGTTGATGTTTGGCGTCTTCTCGCTCATCTCTCTGGGGCATTCAGTGAGGGTTGGAGGCAGCATGGGCTTGGCGGGTTGAGCATACTTTCATGCTTCATATCTCCGGTCGCATGGTAGGCTGCAGCGGCTCCTTCACGTGTTGAGCGAGATGTCTGCATGTGAGCTTACTAAATCAGGGTTTTCCCTATACGTTCCAGGATCAGTCCAGACTGTGGGTTGTCTCCCCCTTCCAGCAAATGGAGTCAGAGCAAAAACTGAGAAGGCGGTCCCTTATTAGCTAGTGCACCCTCTACATTCCCTCAGTATTCCTCTGACTCCAGCAGATGCAGGTTACACCTACAGTTCTCCCTCTGACTTTAGAAAGGACTTTCTTTTACAGCTCTTTCTTTTCCTTGGATGGATCTTTAAAAAAAAAAAAAAAAAAAATAGAGAGGAAAATGTTTAGACAGGCTGAACTTGCAGACAAGGGCTCCTGTTAGGGTCATTACTGTTTCCCTGTCTCCTTTATAGTCCTGCCCATTTGCTGCCCGGGGTGTAAGCTGTGTTTCAGCTTCTCCCACCTTTCTGGAGACTCACTGTCCTGAGAGGACGTTTCCTCAGGAGCAGCTTTGCGATCAGAGACGTGATATCCCTCTGATCTAATTTCTACTTACTTCAGTCAGGTTCACTCCTGCAGGTTTGGGTCACGAATAAAGCAGCATTGATTTTACTGTTCTGCTGCTGGCAGCCTTCGGAGGTTTCTTCACTTAACTCCCTGCCGTGCTTAGCGCGATGCTCCGGGTGTGGGGTGTCGGGTCTCCGGCTCTCGCCGGAAGGATTTTGTGCCGGATGCCTCCCTGGTGGGGAGGGACCCTCGAGGCAGGAGGGAAGCTGTGATTTCGTGCCCGAAGGTGGCACAGGCTGTGGAGGAGTCTGCCCCTTCCCGTCTGATGTGGGAACGGGTGGCCATTTTGTTTTCCTAGAGTCCTGCTCCCACGCAGTTCAGCGATTTTTCTCCTCTGCAAGGCCCCCTCCCCTCCGGGTTTTTACCCCGGCTGCCGTGCTGGCTGCGGCCTCACCGTGGGGGATCCCCCTCCCCTCCTTCAGGGCCATTTTCAACAGAATTTATTTTGCTTATGCATAATGCCTATCTGGCTCGGCTGAGCCAACAGCAGCAGCCGGATCCTGCTCTTGTCCCTCCTCCACCTAAGGTTCTCCGCTTGGATGCTCCCCCGGGTGCAGCTAGAATTCCCCAGGGATCGGGCCTTCCTCCAGGTGGGACATTGCCAGATGCTGCCTCCGGCTCTTGAGTTCGGGTGATTTCCCAGTCTACCCAGCTGACCCCTCAGCCTCAGAATCCCTTGCGTGACCCAGTCCTGGATGACCCTACCCCCTCCCCCCCCCGTCTCAGGTGGAAGGGGACGACCCCCGGGTTCTATGACTTTTTCAGCAGGATGAGTTGGAATACCTCATTTCCCATGTACTGGAGGAATTGGATTTCAAGCCTCCTCTGGTGTCTCCAGGGCCCAGTACTACAGCTAAGAAGGGGATCCAGTTCTTGCAGGTCTCCACCCGCCAGCGAAGACCTTACCTTTCCATCCCAGCCTCCTCCAGTTATTGTCCTAAGAGTGGGACACTCCTGAGGCAGCCCTGCGAGTGGGCAGGGCCATGGACAAGCTCTATCCGCTCCCGGAGGAGCTCCTCAAGGTTCCAAAAGGGATTCCTCAGTGACGGCGGTCACGAAGAGGACCACCATTCCGGTTTACAGGAGGGGCCTTGCCCTGCGCGACTTGCAAGACCGCAAACTCTAAGTCTGTTTAAAACAGATTTTTGAACTATCCGCCTTGGGAGTTCGGGCGGCTGTGTGTATTTTTCCTAATGCAAAGAGCTGGGCTCTGAGTGTGTTCAAGCAACTGCTTAGTACCCAGGATCTTCCCTGGAGGAAGCGCAACAGGTGGCGCGCCTGGAAGCGGTTATTGCATATGGGGCGGGACCCCTATATCAATCTACTCCGGGTGCTTGCTTGGTCATGGTGTCTGTGGTCTCGGCGAGATGCCTCCTCTGGCTTCGAAACTGGTCAGCAGATTTCTTCCTCCAAAGCTCAACTGGGTTCTCTTCCCTTCAAAGGCAAGTTACTGTTTGGAGACGAGTTGGACCAAGCTGATTAAATCGCTGGGAGAAAATAGGTACATAAGTTGCCGGAGGATCGTCCGCACACTCCAAGAGTCTTCAACTCCACGCGCTACCCGTTTTTCGAGTACACAGCCGTTTCCGGCAGTCTCGACCACTTTTTTCACAAGCCATCTTTGTCTAGGTTTGCAGTCCTGGTCGCATTTCTTTCGAGGCCGGCGACCCTCTTGAGATACCCTTCTGCTAAAAGAGTATCTAAATCCTCCCAATTAAATGTTGCCGGTCCACTCTTCGATTCCCAGGATAGGATGCTGTCTGTCCCTTTTTTGAGAGGAGTGGGCCAGAATCACCTCCGACCTTTTGGGTCTTAAATATTCTACGACAACGGTTACGCTTTTAGAATTTGCTCAAGCCCTTTGACAGATTTGTCTTCTCTCCATGCGGCCCGTCCCGGAAACAGGATGCCGTTCGCCAGAACCCTCGAGCGTCTCCTGGGTCTAGGAGCAATTCTGCCGGTGCCCATCCGGGAGCAAGGGCTCGGCCACTATTCAGTCTACTTCATGGTGCCCAAAAAGGAAGGTTCCTTCAGTCCGATCCTCGACCTCAAGTTGGTCAACAAGGCCCTCCGGATCCCTCACTTCAGGATGGAGACCCTTCGCTCGGTTTAGCAGTGGTGCGTTGAGAGTTCCTTGCCTCATTGGATTTGCCGGAAGCTTATCTTCACATTCTGATCCAAAAGGACATCAGCGGTTTCTGCGCTTCCGGAACTTGGGCCAGCACTTGCAATTCCAGGCCCTGCTGTTCGCCTGGCGACCGTACCGTGCACTTTCCCCAAGGTCATGGTGGTGGTGTGGCGGCGGCGGCTCTGCGGAAGGAGGGAGTCTTGGTTCATCCATATCTGGATGACTGGCTCATCCGGGCGAAGTCCAGGGTCTTGTGCCACAGGGCGATCGACAGGATGGTGCATCTCCTTCAGTCACTAGGCTGGGTGGTCAATTTTGCAAAGAGCCGGCTGACGCCGTCGCGGTCTCTGGATTTTCTTGGGGTCCATTTCGATACCGAAGTAAGCAGGGTCTCATTTCGTGCGGAACGCATTCACTCTCACCGGATGCAGGGTACGCGTTTTCAGGACCTTTCCTTTCCCACGGCTTAGGACTACTTGCAGGTTCTGGGAACCATTGCCTCCACTATAGATGTGGTACCGTGGGCTTTGGCTCATATGAGGCCGTTGCAAAGAGCATTGCTTTCCCGGTGGAAACAGATTTCCCGAGAATTTCAGATGCCCCTGCTGCTTCCACCGTCTGTCAGGACCAGCCTATCCTGGTGCCTCCATCTGGATCACTTGCTGCAGGGAGTGGAATTGGACATTCCCCATTAGGTGGTCATCACCATGGATGCCAGCCTCTCCGGTTGGGGAGCGGTATGTGGCATGCAGTCGGCACAGGGTCATTGGATTCCGGAACAAGCCGCTTGTTCCATCAATCGCCTGGAGACGAGAGCAGTCCGTTAGCACTGAAATGTTTTTGCCGGTTGGTTCGTATTCTCTCGGACAACGCAATGACAGTAGCCTATATCAACTGGCAAGGGGGCACCAGAAGTCTCCATGTGTCGCTGGAGACAGACATACTCCTGCCGTGGGTTAGAACTCCATCTCTCCCGCCTGGCGGCCTCGCACATTGCGGGAATAGACAATGTTTCAAGCGGACTTCTTGAGTCGCCAGCACATCGATCCGAGGGAAAGGGAACTGTCCGAGCAGGCTGCATCGCTGCTCTTCCAGAGGTGGGGGCTCCCCATCTAGATCTGATGGCCACTCAGAGAAATTCGAAGGCCCCACGCCTCTTCAGTCGAAGACGGGAAACATGGTGCAGAAGGCATGGATGCCTGGTGCTACCATGGCCACAGCACATTCTTCTTTACGCATTTCCACCCTGGCCACTAGTGGGAAAGGTGCTCCGGAGAATAGAGGTCCACCAGGGGCCCGTCATCCTGGTGGCTCCGGAGTGGCCGCATCGTCCCTGGTTTGCAGACCTCATCAACCTAAGCGGTGGAACGGTCCTCTGCAGCTGGGTCATCTACCGAACCTCCTGTGGCAGGGCCCAGTATTTTTCAACCAGATAGAATGCTTTTGTCTTGCGACTTGGCTTTTGAGAGGCGCAGGCTGTGAAAGTGCGGGGTATCCTGAAAGCGGTTATCTCTACTCTTCTGAAGGCTCGGAAAACTTCTACCTCGGTAGCCTATGTTCGGGTCTGGAAAGATTTTTGAATCCTGGTGTGCGTCCACGCATATCTTGCCCCCCAGGCGTCCATAGCCCAGATACTGGAAGTTTTACAGCGAGGTCTCAACATGGGATTGGCTTTCAATTCCTGAGACTCCAAGAGTGACAGCTCTCAGAGCCCTCTTGCGACACTTGGATGGTGCTTCGCTTTCCTCGCACCCCCAATTAATTGTCCAGTTTTCTCAAAGGAGTGAAGCATATCAAACCTCCAGTTCGCAATTTGTGCCCTTCGTGGAGCTTAAACTTGGTGCTTCGGACTCTAGGGGGTCCACCTTTCAAGCCTTTAAGAGGAGCCATACTCAAGGATCTCACTTTGAAGACTGTTCTTGGTATCCATTTCTTCAGCATGCCGGATCTCTGAGCTCCAGGCTTTGTCATGCAGGGAACCTCATCTCCATATCACAGACTAGGGAGTATCCTTGACCACAGTACCATCGTTTTTGCCGAAGGTAGTTTCCACCTTTCATTGAAATCAGTTGGTGGAACTCCCATCTTTCTCTGATGAGGATCCAAGGGAATTGCGGCGACTTGATGTCAAGCGTGTGCTCATGCGCTACTTTGGAAGTTACTAATGATTTAGTCTCAGACCACCTCTTTGTTCTCTGGAGTGGTCCCAAGAAAGGGTCATAAGGCTTCCAAGACCTCTATTGCTCGCTGGCTGAAGGAGGCAATCTCTGTCGCCTACATTGGCACACTGGTCAACAGCCTCCAGTGGGCATTAAGGCTCACTCTCTCTGAGCTCAAGCAGCGTCCTGGGCTGAATCCCAGGCGGTCTCCCCGCAGGAAATTTGCAGAGCGGCTACTTGGAAGTCTCTGTACAGCTTTACTCATCACTATCAGTTGAACCTCCAACCTCCAGTTTTGGGGTCTTTTGGAGCTCAGATCATTCGAGCTGGGTTTTCCGGGACCCACCCTACTTAGGGAAGCTTTGGTACATCACACACTCTGGATTAATCCTGTTACGTACAGGGAAAGAAAACTATATCTTACCTGCTAATTTTTGTTCCTGTAGTACCATGGATCAGTCCAGACACCCGCCCTTTTGAGATTTGGGGGGTTTTTTGGGACTTTTTCAGCTCGATTCACTTTCTGTCTCCTACCAGATATGTACCTGACTAAGAGTTCATTTGCAAGTTTCTGGGTTACTTGTTGTTCAAGTTATACTTGTTGGATTGGTTTGTTCCATCCACAGTTTCCATGGTTTTAGATCCATCCAGGATGTTTTATCTTTTTGCTTGGATATTCTGTATACTGAGGGAATGTAAAGGGCACACTAGCTAATAAGGGACCGCCTTCTCACTTTTTGCTCTGACTCCATCTGCTGGAAGGGGGAGACAACCCACGGTCTGGACTGATCTATGTACTACAGGAACAAAAATTAGCAGGTAAGATATAATTTTCTTGTATACTCTGGGTCCCCTCTTGTCCATTACTGCATGCAGATGCCGTGGTGCAGTGGTTCCTGATGTTTGGGAGGATGCAGCTCAGGATACTGACTATTTGGGTTTTCCCCTCTTGAGGAAAGGGAAATTCCTCCAGATTTAGAGCCACGCAGAACTCTGCTCTATTTCTTTCAAAGGGATGAGTTGCAGGGTCTGGTTATTTCTTCTGAAGATGCTTGGAGTGGCTGGGAGTGATTCTATGTGCACAGAAGGACCCCATATTGATCACACTACGCAAAGAGTAGTTTTCCTAGCGTGTAGCCAGATGGACTCAGAAAAAGTGGGTATAGTGTGCTCGTGCTAGCAGTTGGAGACGGATCTGACGTCAGCACGGGTACATATACCCCGACAGGAAGTGAAGCTACTCTGTATTTCCATCTCCAAAGCAGTTTTGGAGAGCCTGCACGCTCACTGAGCGTGTTTTCCAATACTACTTTCTATATTCTACTTACTAAATTTCTACAGGAACATCGAGCCCCGCACTCCTGCAGTGATACCCTCTGGTCCCTCCCCCAGTTGAGTTTCCCGGGGTGATTTCAGTGATCCCTCGGAGGTCTAGGCCTCGGTCCGGTGGCCGAATCGCGGCAGGGACCCAGCCCCGAGCGAGAAGGGCTTGGGCGGGCTGAGAGGCGCCTCGGTCCCGGCGTGGACCTAGAGGCAGCGGGTGCATTTCCTCAAGTGCAGCGGTGAAGGTATTTTCCCTCTCCCCCCGCAGCCGGAGACCGCCCGGGTTCCAGCCGGGAAGCGCCGAGGATCAGGTAAGGCGTACATCTCTTACTTTTGGTGTCCGGGGTACGAGGATCGGCGGCGTTGCCTGTATGCGGCACACCGTGGAGGTCGCCATTTTGTCGGCTTTGTTCAGGTATTGAGCGCCCATGATAGGCGCCTGTATACTGTTGAGCGTATATTGCTGACCACATATTATTGAGCGCATATTGTATATCTTTGAGCGTATATTGCTGACTGCATATTATTGTGCGCAGATTGTATTAAGCGTATATTGCTGCCGCATATTATTGAGCGCATATTGTCTTGCGCGTATATTGCTGCCGCATAGTATTGAGCGCATATTGTATATCTTTGAGCGTATATTGCTGACCGCATATTCTTGTGTGCAGATTGTATCAAGCGTATATTGCTGCCGCATATTATTGAGCGCATATTATATTAAGCGTATATTCTTCGCAAGCCGCGATGGAACATTTGAACGCCCCGGCGTCTCCTGCGGCGGCGCCTTCTGATTCCGGCGTGAAAGCTCTCGGCCTCTGCTCAGCATGCCAGCTTAGAGCCACGCACAGCGAAGAGCCAGACTCCCTTTGTGCCCAATGTGAGGAGGCAGTGGGAGCCTCGGGCCAGGACCAGTCTCAACCGAGGTTTGCTGACAGTTCCCCAGGGGCCACCTCGGATCTAGCGGGCAGTCTCGAACAACCTGGGATCCCGGGGGACCTGGTACCCCGACGACTAGAGACCACTTCCATTTCCTGGGTGGATCTCTTTAAGGGGATCCATGCCTTTGTACAGATGCAATCAGCTTCCCGTCCAGGCCCTGCTGCTGCTGCTGCTTCTGCTTCAGCTGATCCTGCCCCTGGACCTTCGCGCCCTTATCGTGGGCACCCGCCTCCGGGCATTCCGGCTCAGATGGACCCTGATATCTCGGAGGACGAGTCCGAACCCACCCGAGGAGGGGGGGAACTTTCCTCGGGATCGAGCCATATCGGAAGGAAGATCTCTCCGACCTGGTATCTCAGTGCCTGGCGGAGTTTGGCTATTACAGGCCCCAGCACTACGGTGCCATCTACGCAGAACCCTCTGCTGGAAGGTCTTCGTCCTACAGCCCGCCATTTTCCCTTCTTGCAAGCAGCACAGCAACTGATAGATTTGGAATGGGCTGCACCAGCGGCCGCATTCAAAGGGGGTCAGGCCCTGACGGGCATGTACCCCCTGGACCCGCAATCAAGGAGATGCTGGCCTGCCCTCAGGTGGACGCCTTGGTGAGCGCTGTGGTCAAGCGCACTACCATTCCAGTTGAGGGGGGGCGGCCCTCAAGGAGCCTCATGACCGGCAACTGGACGTCATCCTGAACAGACCTTTGAGGTGGGCAGCTCTATCTTTGCGGATCGCAACCTGCTGCACAGTGGTGACGCGTTCCTGTTTGTCATAGGTTAGGAACAATGCTCCGGCAGCGGACATGGAGTCAGCTCTCTCGTTCCTCACGGATGCCGCATCCGATCTAGTCCGTACAACAGCCAAGGGGGTCTCATCCTCTATTGCTGCCAGGAGGCAGCTCTGGATAGGGAATTGGTCAGCCGATGCTCCTTCGAAGACACGCCTCACCAGAATGCCCTTTAGGGGTTCTCTCCTGTTCGGCAGCGACCTTGATAAACTGGCCAGCACGAGGGGTGCCTCTCCAATACCTCGCCTGCCGGAAGATAGGTTCAAAAGGAACCAGCGTGCCTTTCCGAGGCCTTCCAGAGGCAGAAGCTCCCAACGCTTCACTCCCTATAGGAGTCGCTACCAGGCACCCCGTCCTCAGGCCAGGAACCAGGCCTTTCGGACCAAGCAGCACAAGAGGGGAGCCGGCTTGGGTTCAGGGCCCGGCCGCGCTTCCCAATGAGAATCAGCCGATCCATCCGGGGGACGGAGCCATAGGGGGCAGGTTAACCCTCTTCTACCCCAGATGGGTCGAGATTACGTCGGATCAGTGGGTCCTCGCCATCATCCGAGAGGGGTATTTTCTGGACTTCCATCATCTCCCTCCGGACAGGTTTGTGGAATCTCCATGTCCAATCCACAAGAAGGCAGCATTGGAAGCTACCCTGGCGAGGCTCCTGTCCTTGAAAGCCATAATCCCAGTACCTGCATGGGAAATAGATTCTGGGCATTATTCCATTTATTTCATGGTACCCAAGAAAGAGGGCACTTTCCGGCCCGTGTTGGACCTCAAGTCAGTCAACCGATACTTAAGGGTCCCGAGGTTTCGCATGGAAACTCTGCGCTCAGTCAAGACCGCAGTACAGCCAGGAGAGTTCCTCACGGCCTTAGACTTGTCAGAAGCCTACCTGCATATCCCTATCCATCCGGATCATCAGCGCTACCTATGCTTCAAGGTTCTGGGATGACACTTCCAATTCCGGGCTTTGCCCTTCGGGTTAGCCATGGCGCCGCGGACCTTCACCAAGGTGATCGTAGTGGTAGCAGCGGCGCTCAGACGGGAAGGAATCCTGGTCCATCCCTACCTAGACGATTGGCTGATCAGGGCGAAATCACGAGAAGAGAGCCATCGGGCAACCAGCAGAGTGATCGCCCTTCTGGAAAGCTTGGGATGGGTAGTCAACCTAAACAAGAGTTGCCTACAGCCTTCCCAATCACTGGAATACCTGGGAGTCCAGTTCGACACCCAGGCAGACAGTCAGTCTCACTACCAAGAGAAGGTTAAAACTTCAGACGCGTCACCGGTCCTTGATGGGAGCCAGCCGGCCCATAGCTTGTGATTATCTGCAGGTGCTCGGCCTCATGGCATCCACCCTGGAAGTGGTACCTTGGGCAAGGGCCCATATGAGACCTCTACAACGCTCCCTACTCTCTCGATGGAGGCCCCGCTTCCGGAATTACTCCGTGCATCTACCTCTACCAGCCAGAGTGCGGACCCAGTTACGGTGGTGGTTGCAGTCCAACCACACGAGCAGGGGGTCGAAGATGTCCTCCCCCACGTGGATTCTGCTCACCACCTATGCCAGCCTGAGCGGATGGGGGAGCACACTGCGAAGAACTCACCGCACAAGGGCGGTGGAACAGAGAAGAGTCGGGCTGGAACATCAACCGCCTAGAGGCACGGGCAGTCCGGTTAGCCTGCCTGCGATTTGCTCACAGACTGCGGAACAGGGCAGTCAGAATGATGTCCGACAACGCCACCACGGTGGCCTACATCAACCGTCAGGGCGGCACCAGAAGCCGATAGGTGTCCCTAGAGATAGCCCCCCTGATGGCTTGGGCAGAAGCAAATCTACAGGACATCTCCGCCGTCCACATTGCCGGGAAGGACAACACCACGGCAGACTTCCTCAGCAGAGAAAGCCTAAATCCGGGGGAATGGCAGCTGTCGCCCACAGCCTTCCAGATGATTGTGGATCAGTGGGGGATTCCGGACATGGACTTACTAGCGGACAGATCCAATGATCAAGTACCCAGATACTTTCAGCCCGCAAGCGGGATCCGTTCTCTCACGGGATCGACGCCCTGGTGCAGCCATGGCCTCCAGGGACCCTGCTATACGCCTTTCCTCCGTGGCCCCTGCTGGGCGCCCTTCTACTCAAGATTCAGAAGCACCGGGGCCAAGTTCTTCTAGTGGCACCAGACTGGCCAAGAAGACCCTGGTACGCGGACATGAGAAGACTGCTGGCAGGGGAGCCCCTTCCCCTGCCTCCTCTCGGGGATCTGCTACGTCAAGGTCCCATCCTCCACGAGGATCCAGCTCAATTCTCTCTTACGGTCTGGCCATTGAGAGGGCTAGGCTGAAGGAGAGGTTACTCTGAGCCGGTGATAGATACACTCCTCCGAGCTCACAAGTTTTCCACATCCCTCACCTACGTAAGGATCTGGAGAGTATTTGAAGCCTGGTGCGACACTCATGGCACCAATCCACATGCGACCACAATCCCTATTGTTTTGGATTTCCTGCAGGATGGACTTCAGAAGGGTCTCTCCCTCAGCTCCATCAAGGTTCAGGTGGCTGCGCTGTCTTGCTACGGTCCCAGGAGGAACGGCAAGACCATTACCACGCACCCAGATGTTTCTCGCTTCCTGAAAGGAGTCAAGCATATTCGTCCGCCACTGAAGTGGCCAGTACCTCTGTGGAACCTCAACATAGTTTTGGATTTCCTCGTGGGATCCACCTTCAGACCCCTTCGGGGCCTATCTCTCCATTCTCTAACTTTGAAGATGGTGTTCTTGCTGGCCGTATGTTCAGCACGCCGTATCTCGGAGCTACAGGCGCAGTCTTGCCGTGACCCCTTTCTCAGGATCACTCCAGAGGCTATCCATCTTTGCACGGTTCCATCCTTTTTACCTAAAGTCGTCTCACAATTTCACCTCAATCAAACCATATCCTTGCCAACCACGGCAGGTTTGAAGAAATCAGAAGAAGGGCGTTTACTACGCCATCTCGACATCGGCAGATTGCTGCCCAGATATCTGGAAATGACAGAAGAAGTACGAAAGACGGACCATCTGTTCGTCCTTCACAGCGGGAAGAAACAAGGAGAAGCGGCCTCTCGGCCCACCATCGCCCGCTGGATTAAAGAAGTTATCAGAGCGGCCTACGTAGAGGCCGGGAAGTCACCGCCTCTACAAGTCAAGGCTCATTCTACCAGAGCGCAAGCAGCATCTTGGGCAGAGTCTAGGATGCTGTTGCCCGCAGAAATATGTAAAGCGGCGACATGGTCCTCCCTCCAAACCTTCTCCAGGTTTTACCATCTGGATGTCCAGGCCAGGGAGGACACTGCATTTGCGAGGGCGGTCTTACGCGGTCCTCAGGCAGCCTCCCGCCCAGTCCGGGAGTAAAGCTTTTGTACATCCCACTTGTTCTGAGTCCATCTGGCTACACGCTAGGAAATGGAGAGATTACTTACCTGATAATCTCGTTTTCCTTAGTGTAGACAGATGGACTCAGCATCCCGCCCGGCTGCCGGTATACATGGGTTTCACCGATTCAAGGTAGGCCATGTCATTTCTTACATAAGAGCGTCCCCTTTGCCAGGTGTCGACGCCTTCCGGTTGGGAATGCTGGCGGTCTCCAGCCACTATCAATCGGTCAGGGGAATCCTGTTTCACTAATTCATTGATCGTCAGTACACATATATCCATAACAGCTTTTGCAAGGAAGATTACTGAGTAGCTTCACGTCCTGTGGGGGGTATATGTACCCGTGCTGACATCAGATCCGTCTCCAACTGCTAGCATGAGCACGCTATACCCACTTGTTCTGAGTCCATCTGCATACACTAAGGAAAAGGGAGATTATCAGGTAAGTAATCTCTCCATTCTTTCCCCTCCTGAATGCAATTGAAGAGTTGATTGACCTTGAATGGAATATGCCAGAGGCAAGTTTTAAAGGGGGGGATCCGAAGGCAAGCGAGCAGTTGTGTTTCACAAAGGTGGATGTCCTGGTGGTTCTGTTACTAAGCAAACCACCATTCCATTGGAAAGAGGGGCAGCTCTAAAGGACACTCAGGATAGAAGGATTGAAGCTATCTTTAAGCAAGCTTTTGAGGCCATGGCGATGAATTTGCAAATTGCTTCTTGTTCTCCAGTGACTTGAGCTAGTCTCTCTCAAAAGTCTAAGGGAATGATTTCGAGTGGCAGAGCGGTAATGAAAATGCCTTCTTAGCTGATGCGGACTGTGACTTTTTTTGCTCCGCCGCCAGAGATGTTGTGTCTGTGATAGCAGCTGTGGATGTGAAATTGGTTGGCTGACACAATTTCTAAGTGCAGTCTCCCTAAACTGTGCCTTTCCCTGTACGTATCCGGATCAGTCCAGACTCCTGGGTTATGCCCCCCTTCTAGCAGATGGAGACATAAGTTTACCAACAAACTCCACCTTATCTAGGAGGGTGCCACCTACAGTCTGGCAGTATTCTTCAGTCTCCAGCAGGTGGAGAGGGTGCAAACCTACAGTCTGTGTTAGGGCCTACTAGGAATTTAGGTCAGTGTTAAAACACTACTTTTTGGTTTTTTTTAATCAGGAGATGAACCGCAGTGCATTCCTGCAGGTCGGAGTCTCTCACCTCCCAAGGGGTTGTGAGGTCCTGAGGGGACCATCCCCCCTGGTTTCAGAGGCAGCTGAAGTGCTGGGTTGAGGACCCACTTACCAGCTTGTGCAGCCACTGGGGGTGATACCGGGGAGCCTGGCTCACTCCCCCCAGTAGGTTCAGGACCTGGAGATTTCGGGCAGGTACTTTTTAAAAAAAAAAAAATAAATAAATTTTTGACTTTTGAATTTTTTGGTGCAGCTCTACTCTCCCTGGCCTCCCAACCATGGTGGGGGTATTTTTGTCCCGTTTGTGGGTTTTTTTTTTGGGGGGGGGGGGGTACCGTTGTGTTTTTCCTGTCAGCGATGCCTCGTAGGGCCACATGTTGGGCCTGCGGCGCTGCGCCTGTTGCGGGAAAATTTGTGTTCTACTTGTGTTTCAGGGGGAGAGGGAGTCTCCACGACCCCGAGAAGGGTCGTTCTCTGGGTCCAAACTGTTACTGGTACCTTCGGGGATCTGCCGCATGCGCTTTCTGAACCATTCCCGGGTAGCGCAGGAACGGGCGCCATTTTGGGTCTCCTGGGATCCGCGGCCTTGGCTGCAGGTGTCATTTTATCTCCGATCAGGGCTGTGGCCTCAGCAGCGCAGGCAGAGCGCGGAGAGGAGGCTTTCCCGCAGAGTTTGTCCCCACAACGGACTGTTCCTGAGGGGGAAAATCCCGCGGGTGTTGGAAGGCATGGCGCGGGGGATATCCTAGCCGGGGGACACAGATGATTCGTCATCAGTCCTCTCTTTCCTCCGATTTTATTCTGCTTATGCATAAGGCCAGAAAGACTGGCAAGAAGAAGCCTCTTCTCCTGGACTCGCAGCATAGTCCTCAGAGGGCTCAGACCGTCCAGGACATGGGCTTGTCGTCCGGGAAGCGTCCCTCCACTTTGAGGACTCCCTTGATAGATACGGATTCCTCCACGGAATCTGAGGACCAGGCGGACCCTGAGCTTCCTTCTCAACCTCTGCGGGGGATTGAGGGGGAGGGAAATCAGATGCAAGAAGATCTGCGAGGGTCTCATGGAACGGACGGAGACGACCCGAAGGTGGTCTCTCTCTTTCGGAGAGATGAACTGGGTCCTTTCATCCCAGCCATTTTAAAGGAGCTCGGTATTCAGCTTCCCCAGGAGGAGTCTCGCCTAGGAGCTGCGGACTCGGTAGTGCATGGCCTACGGGGTCCTCCCTCGCCCTTTTCTTTTCATTTTTCGGCTACGGACTTACTTTTTAAGGAGTGGGCCACTCTGGACTTGGGACTTAAGGTGGTGAATGCGATGGATAAGCTTTATCCTCTACCAAAAAAGGTTTGGATAGGTTCTTGGAGGAGAAGTCCATTAATGGCTATTAATCAATTTTACTTGGGGAATAGCCACTGCTATTAATTGCATCAGTAGCATGGGATCTTCTTAGTGTTTGGGTAATTGCCAGGTTCTTGTGGCCTGGTTTTGGCCTCTGTTGGAAACAGGATGCTGCCGGCGCCATTTTCCGTACGAAAACGATTCGCGGCGGGAAATCGCTCCCTGACCCCCGCTGGACCTCCAGGAACTTTTGGCCAGCTTGGGGGGGGGCCTCCTGACCCCCACAAGACTTGCCAAAAGTCCAGCGGGGGTCCGGAAGGACCTCCTGCCGTCCAATCGTGTTCGTCTATGGCCGCCGCCATTTTTCGGCGCCATTTTGGAAAATGGCGCCGGCTGAAGACAACAAGATTCAGTAGCAGGAGCCCGTTCCGGACCGCTGCCGTTCCGGACCGCCGCTGGACCCACAGGTTATTTAAGTCATTTGGGGGGGGGTTCGGGAGGGTGGGGGATTTAATTTAAAGGGTCGGGGGTGGGTTTTAGGGGGTTTTAATGTGCCGGTTTTGCGATTTTACGTTTTTTCGATTTTTTACGATTTTTTCACGATATTTTACCCCCCCAAACGGCAACAATACGATTCCCTCCCCCTCCCAGCCGAAATCGATCGTTAAGACGATCGAGGACACGATTCACATCTCTAGTCGGTAGAGCTTCCATCCTTCTCCGATCTGGACAGGTCGGACCTTATTTCTAAAGATTTACGGAAGCTGGTCATTCGTAGAGCGTTGCTCCTCTATCTGGAAATTACCAATAGTTTCCGAGTTTCAGATCATCTGTCTGTGCTCTGGAGTGGGCCACGACGAGGGAACATGGCTTCTAAGACTGATAGCTCGCTGGCTGAAGGAGACCATAAATTCTGCTTATTTATTGAGCGGGCGTTCTTTACCAGTGGGTCTTCGAGGTCATTATACTCAGGTGACATCCTGGGCAGAATGTCAACAGGTTTCTCTAGAGGAGATTTGTCGAGCGGCTACCTGGAAATTGCTGCATACCTTTGCCAGGCATTACCGGCTGGATGTTGGGGTGTCAGGGGACTGGTGCTTTCGGAGAAGGTGTGCTTTGAATGGGCCTTTCTGGATCCCATCCCAAGTAAGTATGGCTCTGGTACATCCCAGGTGCCTGGACTGATCCGGGTACGTACAGGGAAAAGAAAATTGGTTCTTAACTGATAATTTTCATTCCTGTAGTACCAAGGATCAGTACAGAGCCCTGCCTTGATTAGGTACTTGAAGGTCATGGAGTGTCCGCACTGTTTTCTTTTCAATTCTTGTTCTTTTTCATTGACAGATCACTCAAGTATTGTTCTGGATAGCACTGGTTCTGTTCCCTTTTGGGGGTCAATGAGCCTGTTTGTGGTTGTTAGGTTACTGTATATAGTTAGTTTGAGTTTTTAGATTCATTCTGCTTTGACATTAAGTAATACTGGCAGACTGTAGGTGGCACCCTCCTAGATAAGGCGGAGTTTGTTAGTAAATTTCTGTCTCCATCTGCTACAGGAGGGGCAAAGCCCAGGAGTCTGGACTGATCCGTACTACAGGAACGAAAATTATCAGATAAGAACCAATTTTCTTTTAAGGGTTCTCTCTTCAGTAGTGAGTTGGAACAGATGGCAAATAAATGGGGTGAAGCCCAGGTCATTTATTTTCCAGAGGAGCCAGCTTCATGTCGTCTTTTTTTTTTTTGGTCAGGGGCTGCTTCTCAGAGACCTTGTCTCTGTCCTTTTACCCTAAAAGGCCTCAAAAGGAGGCGGGCTCTGGGTGCATATCCTCCTGACCTTCGAAATGAAGGTTTGCGGATTCGTCTTCTGGTGTAGGAGATAGGCAGGTGCCTATCTCACTTTTATTAGAGGTGAGTCCAGATCATGTCTGACCAATGGTTCCTGAAAGTAATTTGGGGTGGCTATGCTCTAAAATTCCTGCACATTCCTCTGGATACTTTTATGACTTAGCCATGCAACTCCTCTCAGAAAAGGGTGGCAGTGGAGATACCATAAGGATGCTGCTGGACTTAAAGGCCATGATTTCTGTTCCCGAATTGCAAGAAAGTACGGGCAGTTATTCAGTCTATTTTGTTGAACCCAAGAAGTCCTTTTGACCCATCCTGGATCTCAAAAGTGTCTTTCATCTGAGGGTGACTCATTTCCGAATGGACACTATGTACTCTGTAATAATGGCAGTACAATCAGGGGAATGCATCCCTGCCAGCAGCTGGACACAGAGAAAGTTTCACTGACACTTCTTACCATGAACCTGCACTCTTAAGAGAGCTAGGAGACAAGTCTTGAAGAAAAGATAAAATGTCTGGGACAGAGGACTTGAGAGGTCTTACTCCATGAGCAGTGCACTAGGAATCAAACACCTTTCATACTCTTAACATAAGCCATATTTGTGGACTTGCTTTTAGCTTGCAGTAAGGTGGTTATGATAGTTTTGGAATAACCTTTACTCCTTAATCTTCACTTCTCAAAAGCCATGCCACCAGACAAAAGAAAACAGCCTAGTCGGGAAAATATGGAGCCCTGATGAAGGAGACCCTCCAGATGCCCAAAGCGAATTGGTCCATCTACTGGCAGGTTAATCAGATCTGCGAACCACAGTGACTCCGGAGCAACCAATATCACCTCTCCTTGATGTTTTTCTATGTGATGCAACACCTTGCCCACTAATGGCTGGGGGGGGAAAACCCCCTTGAGCCCAAGGCAGATATAGCACATTGGCGTCTCCGACTGAAGAAACAAAACTCTTTAGCATTTTGATGAGTTGCCATGTCAGTGAAAGTATACATGAAGTCCAAGAGCCAAGTATCCGCCCCAGAGGATAGCATGTTCTGAGTATGTAACCAATGGATCATAGGTTGCCAAATAGCCTGAAATGTTTTCATGGCATCATATTTCACAGCAGTGAGATAAGACAAATGGTATTGACTGTGTAGTCTATCAAGAACCACTGCCATAGATGGGATGTCTGACTTCCAAGCCTTAGCCAATTCAGCCCTAGCTGCTATAAAGACTTGGGTAAAGAATTTGATAGGTTTAGGAAAGCCTTCCAGAGGTACATGTAATAAGATACACTTAGGACTCAGATCCCTGGATCCAGGTACCACAGTATCTAACCAATCAAAGATCCCTTTCCAGAATAATAGTACCTTCGGGCATTGCCACCAATTATGAATATAATTTATTTAAAGCTTTTTTTATGATGTTGCTATTAGTAGCAACATCATATCGGTTTACATTAGAACTAAAGGTTGAAAATTTACAAATAACAGGTTACGGGGATGGGAAGAAAGGAACTAAGTTACAAAATGAACTAAGAAAGCAAGCAGAAAAACTGCTGAGCTAAAAAGGCATAACATTTGCAAAAAGGAAGATAGCAACAGTAAAATCATAGTAGTAATATAGTGTAACAATGTAACGGAATGTTATACAATACTAAAAATCCTTATACAGAAGGACTGGATGGGATTAAGGAGAAAGGGCAGGAACCTACTGTGGGTAAGCTTGTTTGAAGAGCCAAGTCTTTAAATTCGCTTTGAATCTAGTAGCAATAGGCTCAAGTCTGAGGGTTCTAGGTAGTGTATTCCAGAGTGTGGGTCCGGCTATTGAAAGGGCACGTTCCCTGGTAGATGTAAGTTGTGCCTTTTTTAGGGAGGGTACGTGGAGGGTCCCTTTGGTGGTGCTAGTGGGGCGATTGCAGCGAGTATATTGGAATGATTCGTCTAGCAAGTCGGAGTTGTGGGTGTATATGGCTTTGGGTATAATAAGGGTTTTGTATAGGATACTAGAGGGGATAGGGAGCCAATGTAAATGGGATCTTCTTAGTGTTTGGATAATTGCCAGGTTCTTGTGGCCTGGTTTGGCCTCTGTTGGAAACAGGATGCTAGGCTTGATGGACCCTTGGTCTGACCCAGCATGGCAATTTCTTATGTTAAGACTTCCAATCTCAATCGAGGGATCGACCTTGATGTTCGAGATTGGAAGTCTGAACATAAGAAATTGCCATGCTGGGTCAGACCAAGGGTCCATCAAGCCCAGCATCCTGTTTCAAACAGAGGCCAAACCAGGCCATAAGAACCTGGCAATTACCCAAACACTAAGAAGATCCCATGCTACTGATGCAATTAATAGCAGTGGCTGTTCCCTAAGTAAACTTGATTAATAGCCGTTAATGCACTTCTCCTCCAAGAACTTATCCAAACCTTTTTTGAACCCAGCTACACTAACTACACTAACCACATCCTCTGCCAACAAATTCCAGAGCTTTATTGTGCGTTGAGTGAGAGAGAATTTTCTCTGATTAGTCTTAAATGTGCTACTTGCTAACTTCATGGAATGCCCCCTAGTCCTTCTATTATTCGAAAGTGTAAATAACCGAGTCACATCTACTCTTTCAAGGCCTCTCATGATCTTAAACACCTCTATCATATCCCCCCTCAGCAGTCTCTTCTCCAAGCTTAACAACCCTAACCTCTTCAGCCTTTCCTCATAGGGGAGCTGTTCCAGCCCCTTTATCATTTTGGTTGCCCTTCTCTGTACCTTCTCCATCGCAACTATATATCTTTTTTGAGATGCGGTGACCAGAATTGTACACAGTATTCAAGGTGCGGTCTCACCATGGAGCGATTATAGAGGCATTCTGACATTTTCCGTTCTGTTAACCATTCCCTTCCTAATAATTCCTAACATTCTGTTTGCTTTTTTGAGTGCTGCAGCACACTGAGCCGATGATTTTAAAGTATTATCCACTATGAAGCCTAGATCTTTTTCCTGGGTGATAGCTCCTAATATGGAACCTAACATCATGTAACTACAGCAAGGGTTATTTTTCCCTATATGCAACACCTTGCACTTGTCCACATTAAATTTCATCTGCCATTTGGATGCCTAATCTTCCAGTCTTGCAAGGTCCTCCTGTAATGTATCACAGTCTGCCACCAGGAAAGGCTCTCACTCGCTTCACCCTCAAGGGGCAACAGCATTTGAAATTCCTTGGATATAGACTGCTAAAGAGCCAAAAGCGCCCTCTGCAAGGGTCTCAGATGGGGGAAAACGCCCACAACACCAGCTCCAGGGTGGAAGTCATGGAGACCAGGACCTGCAAGTAATCCCAGACCTTGGGAACACGTAACTGTATCAACCAGCGAACCTGACTCTGCAGTTTCAATACTCTCTTCCTCCGAAAGATACACTTTGCCGACCAAGGTTCAAACAGAACTCCCAGATGCTCCAAAGATTGTGTTGGGATCAAATGACTCTTTGCCACGTTCACTAATCAACAGAGGGACTGGAGAAGATTGAGAACCAATTGGTGACAAAGGGCCTCAGACTTCGCTCTGATAAGCCAGTCGTTCAGATATGCGTGCACCAGAACACCTTCCCACTGCAGCACCACTGCTACCACCCCCATCACCTTGGTGAAAGTGTACTGGGCTGTGGCCAGAACAAAAGGAAGGGCCTGAAACTGAAAATGCTGCGAGTCCGGATTGATGGGAATGTGGAGATAGGCCTGGGTGGATCCAGCAAAACAGAAAACTCTCCCTTGCCAACCACCGCTATCACTGACCGCAAGTTCGCCATCCAGAAGTGTGGCACCTTGAGCGCTGCATTTACCTTTTTTCAAATCTAGAATCAGATGAAACTTGCCCTCCTCCTTCGGGACCACAAAATAGATGGAATATCTTCCCTTTCAAATTTCCACCAAGGAAACTGGAATTACCACCCCCATGCGTTGGAGACTATCTAGGGCCTCCCGTACCTCTGACTGCTTGCTCACAGGACCGCAGGGGGAAATTAGAAACTGTTCACGAACAGGCCGAGCAAATTCTAAAGCATAGCAGTCTCTCTGACCACACTGAGAACCCACTGGTCCTGTGTAACTCTGGTTCACTCGTCGTAGAACTGAGTCAGGTGACCTCCTATAATAGGGACAACTGAGTGGACCAGCCTTGCCTCATTGTGAGGACTTATTTCTGGCTGTAGACCCTCCAGCAGCTCCTTGGAATGGCCTCTGGGCACCCCGAAAGGACTGACCCCGAGGAGAGAACTGCTTCTGAGAACCGGGCGCGGCCATTGAGGGTCTAGATCTCTTATCGGAGTGAAAATGAGACCGTACCTGAAAAAAAAATAAATTTTGGCCTTAGGCTTATCCTCTGGTAACCAGCGGGTCTTATTCTTTCCAAGATACTGCATTCGTTGCTCAAGGTCCTCCCTAAATAAGAGGTGACCTTTGAAGGGAAGTGATCCTAACTGCACTTTGGAGGAGACATCCGCGGCTCAGTTACGCAACCAAAGTAATCTTTGGCTGTGGCGGCCAGCCATTATCCTAGAGGAGGTAGGCACCAAATCATAAAGCACACTATACCCATTTGTTTTGAGTCCATCTGCATACACTAAGGAAAAGGAGATTACCAGGTAAGTAATCTCAACATTTTGTCTCCAGACTCGGCTGCTCCGGCGCTAACAGGAGAAGAGCAGGACGCTCCTTTCTCATCTCAGCTGCCGGTTTTGACACCCGTTCCACCTCTGGAGCCTTCAGGGGATCTTCCCACTCTTCCTCCATCGGGGCCACCTCCATTTTCCACAGATTTAGTTCTCCTGCTTCACAATGCTTACCTGGCCAGAATGGGCCAGCACCAGGAATCTTTGGCGGGACTTCCTCCTCCTAAGGTACCCAGAATGACTGATTCCACTGAGATCTTGGGAAATGCCCAGACCGTAGGGGAGTGCCCAAGGGTCAGCTGTCCCGGGACCAGGGATACCTCCGACCACCTCAAGTGCTCCAAGGGTCCGTTTGGTACACCCCTCGGTGGGGGGGTCTGTTCCTCAGCAGGACCCGGATCCGGATGAACCTTCAACTATGGCTCAATTGGAAGGGGATGATCCTAGAGTTCTGTGGATCTTTCAGAGGGATGAGCTGGAACCCCTCATTCCATTTATCCTGCAGGAATTGGACATTGAGGCCCCTCAGGACCCGCCTGAGCCTAATCCACCAGCGAAGAAAGGGGACCCTCTTCTGGCTGGTCTACATCCGCCGTGTAGGTCCTTTCCTTCCCATCCCACGTTCCTTCGCCTGTTATCCAGGGAATGGGATTCTCCGGAGACCTCCCTCAAGGTCGGCAGGGCCATGGATAAGCTATATCCTCTCCCGGATGATTTCCTGGAGCTTCTTAAGGTTCCCAAAGTAGATTCTGCAGTCTCAGCGGTGACAAAAAGAACTAACATTCCAGTAATGGGTGGTGTAGCCTTGCGAGATCTTCAAGATCGAAAGCTGGAAGTTTATCTTAAGAGAGTTTTCAAGGTGTCCACCCTGGGGGTCCGGGCAGCCATTTGTAGTTCCTTCACTCAGCGTGCAGGCCTCCACTGGCTTCAACAGCTGCTCAGCTCCCAGGAGTTGCCTCCTGAGGAAGCACTTTAGGCAGACCACCTGGAGGCCATCATAGCATATGGAGCAGACGCTCTATATGACATTATAGAAACACAGAAACATAGAAATGACGGCAGAAGAAGACCAAATGGCCCATCCAGTCTGCCCAGCAAGCTTCACACATTTTTTCTCTCATACTTATCTGTTTCTCTTAGCTCTTGGTTCTATTTCCCTTCCACCCCCACCTTTAATGTAGAGAGCAGTGATGGAGCTGCATCCAAGTGAAATATCTAGCTTGATTAGTTAGGGGTAGTAGCCGCCGCAATAAGCAAGCTACACCCATGCTTATTTGTTTTACCCAGACTGTTATACAGCCCTTATTGGTTGTTTTTCTTCTCCCCTGCCGTTGAAGCAGAGAGCCATGCTGGATGTGCATCGAAAGTGAAGTATCAGGCACATTTGGTTTGGGGTAGTAACCGCCGTAACAAGCCAGCTACTCCCAGCTTTGTGAGTGCAAACCCTCTTTTCTTCTCCCCTGCCGTTGAAGCAGAGAGCTCTGCTGGATGTGTGAAGTATCAGTTTTTCTTCTCCCCTGCTGTTGAATCAGAGAACTATGCTGTATATGCATTGAAAGTGAAGTATCAGGCTTATTTGATTTGGGGTAGTAACCGCCGTAACAAGCCAGCTACTCCCCTCTTTGTGAGTGTGAATCCTTTTTTCCACATTTCCTCTTGCTGTTGAAGCTTAGAGCGATGTTGGAGTCACAGTAAGCATGTGTATGTTTATTTAATAAGGGTATTGACTCCAGGCAGTAGCCATCATTCTGGCGAGTCACCCACTCTTCATTGGCAGCCTCTTGACTTTATGGATCCACAGTGTTTATACCACGCCCCTTTGAAGTCCTTCACAGTTCTGGTCTTCACCACATCCTCCGGAAGGGCATCCACCACCCTCTCCGTGTATTCTTAGAGTATTAGCCAGATCTATGGTTTCTGCAGTCTCGGCTAGATGCCTCCTCTGGCTTCGCAACTTGTTGGCGGATTCTTCTTCTAAGTCGCAGCTGGGATCTCTTACCCTTCAAGGGTAAGCTACTGTTTGGGGAGGATCTGGACCAGATTATCAAGTCCCTCGGAGAGAATAAGGTACACAAACTGCCAGTGGATCGCCCTCATTCTTCTAGGTCTTTTAATTCCACTAGAAGCCGATTCAGGAATCAACGTAGTTTCCGCCAAGCAAGGACTGCAGCTCCTCGTCAGCCGTCCTCTCGATCTCAATCCTGGACTCAGTCCTTTCGTGCCCGAAGACAGTCCCGCTCTGGTCCGGCCAAGGGGACGTCCTCCAAGTCTTCACAATGAAGCTATGCCGGCCCACTCCCCAATCCCCAGGATAGGGGGACATCTCTCTCTTTTCTACGAGGAGTAGGTCAACATCACCTCAGATCAGTGGGTCCTGGATATTCTAAGACACAGCTACGCATTAGAATTTGCTCGGCCGCTAAGAGACAGGTTCCTCTTCTCTCCATGTGGCCCAGTCCAGAAACAACTCATAGTCCGGAAGACACTCGACAGGCTGCTGGCTCTCTGAGCGATTCGTCCAGTCCCCCCCCCCCCCCCCCGTCCCCCCCCGGAAGTAGGCCGGGGACATTATTCGGTATACTTCGTAGTCCCCAAGAAGGAAGGTTCCTTCCGCCCAATCTTGGATCTCAAGATGGTCAACAGATTCCGCACTTTCGGATGGAAACCTTGAGCTCCGTGATAGCGGCGGTACACGCCGGAGAATTTTTGGCCTCCCTGGATCTGATGGAAGCTTAATTACACATTCCCATCCTCCAAGCGCATCAGCATTTTCTGCGTTTCAAGACTCTGGGACAGCATTTCCATTTCCAGGCTCTACCCTTTGGTCTTGCGACTGCTCCTCGAACCTTCATGAAGGTGATGATAGTAGTAGCTGCCGCTCTCTGGAGGGCGGGAGTCTTGGTGCACACATACCTGGACGACTGGCTCATTTGGACAAAGTCCTCAGCCCAGTGCCACCGGGCAGTCGACAAGGAGTTGACACTTCTTTACTCCCTCGGTTGGGTGGTCAACTTCGCCAAGAGCAGCCTTTCTTCATCTCAGTCTCTGGACTTCCTGGGGGCGCATTTCAACACAGCGCTGGGCAAGGTTTCTCTGCCCCCGGACAGGGATCATACACTCATAGCTCAGATACAGCGATTCATCGGTCTCTCACTTCCAACGGCGTGGGATTACCTCCAGGTCCTGGGATCCATGGCTTCCACCACCTTACAGCGCGCCTTGCTCTCCTGCTGGAAGCCGGTGTCACGGGACTTCCAAGCCATCCTTCCTCTCCCGCAGGGAGCCAAGGACAGTCTCTCGTGGTGGTTCAACCTATCTCATCTTCTCCAGCGTGTTCCTTTGGACATCCAAAAATGGGTAAACATCACAACGGACACCAGTCTCTCTAGCTGGGGAGCAGTGTGTCAGATGAGTTCTGCGCAAGGGAAGTGGACGCCGTCCCAAGCAACTTGGCCGATCAATCGCTTGGAGACCAGAGCAGTGCGTCTGGCATTGAAACGCTTCCTACCTCTCGTCCATCATCGTGCAGGCCGAATAATCTCAGACAATGCGACCACTGTGGCCTACATCAATCACCAAGGGGGCACGAGAAGCCGGCATGTCTCTCGGGAGACAGACAGGTTGATGGCGTAGGCGGAGACTCATCTCTCCCGCCTAGCGGCTTCTCATATCGCAGGCGTAGACAACGTTCAAGCCGACTTTTTCAGTCGTCAACATCTAGATCCTGGAGAGTGGGAAATCTCAGAGGAGGCGGTGAATCTCCTGTTCCACAGATGGGGAACCCCCTATCTGGATCTAATGGCAACCTCCCGGAATGCCAAGGCAGCTCAGTTCTTCAGTCGCAGAAGAGAGTACGGCGTAGAGGCCCCTGGCCCCGTCATGTTCTCCTCTACGTGTTTACCCCTTGGCCTTTGGTGGGCAAGGTGCTCCGGAGAATAGAGTCCCACCAGGGTCTGGTAATGCTGGTGGCACCAGAATGGCCCCATCGTCCATGGTTTGCAGACTTGATCAACCTCGCAGTGGACGGTCCTCTTCGTCTGGGTCATCTTCCACGCTTGCTGCATTAGGGTCCGGTATCTGGACCCTGATGCAGCCCAGGCCGATCGCTTCTGTCTTGCGACCTGGCTTTTGAGAGGTGCCGGGTGAGATGGCGTGGATACCCAGAGGCCGTTATCTCAACCCTCCTCAAGGCTAGAAAGACGTCTACCTCCATCTCCTATATCAGGGTATGGAAAGTTTTTGTGAACTGGTGTGCCTCCATACCTGTGTCGCCACGGCCCGCCTCAGTGGCTCAGATCCTATCTTTTCTTCAGCAGGGACTGGAAAAGGGTCTGGCTGAGAGTTCAAGTCTTTCCCTAGGCTCTCTACTTCATCAACGAGAGGGAACTTCCCTCTCCTCTCACCCGGGTATCATCCGATTCCTCAGGGGGTGGAGCATGTGAAACTCCCAGTCCACGCTCTTTATCCTTCGTGCAGTCTCAATCTTGTTCTCCTAATCTTGGTCGGACCACCCTTTGAACCCATGCATTCTGCGACCCTCAAGGATATCACGTTCAAGACTGTTTTCCTGGTAGCTATCTGTTCTGCCCGCAGAATCTCGGAGCTTCAAGCACTCTCGTGCAGAGAGCCCTACCTTTGTTTTACGGATTCGGGAGTTTCCTTGCGCACTGTGCCTGCTTTTCTGCCCAAGGTAATTTCCGAGTTCCACTTGAATCAGACGGTAGAGGTTCCGTCCTTCTCAGCGGACGCATCGCAAGCTGGATGTCAAGCGTATCCTCATTCGCTATCTGGAAGTCACTAATGATTTTCGCTTGTCGGCCCATCTTTTTGTTCTCTGGCATTGTCTGAAGAAGGGGGCTAAGGTGTCGAAAACTACCATTGCTCACTGGCTGAAGGAGGCGATCTCTGTGGCCTACATTGGAGCAGGTTGACAACCTCCGGCGGGTGTCAAGCCCCATTCTCTTCGAGCTCAGGCTGCTTCCTGGGCGGAGATGCAATCGGTCTCGTTCCAGGAGATTTGTCAAGCGGCAACTTGGAAATCGTTACATACCTTTGCTCGTCATTATCATCTACACCTACAGTAGCCTACTTTTGGCTCTAGGGTCATTCGAGCAGGGCTTTCCGGGGCCCACCCTACGTAGGGAAGCTTTGGTACATCCCACTGTCTGGACTGATCCTGGTACGTACAGGGAAAAGAAAATTATTCCTTACCTGCTAATTTTCGTTCCTGTAGTACCAAGAATCAGTCCAGACGCCCTCCCTGACTGTTTATTGGGTTTGGGATTGCCTCTCTGCTCAAATTGTTCTTCAAAATGCCTTTTTTCCTTTGGCTGGTTAATGGTTCATTCTGCAAGTTTGTTGTTTGACACTGTTTTGTGCCCTTTGCACACTGTTATTTGTTACTTAATTCTATTGCTCTTGATCCATCCTGATTTGCCTCTTTGCTTTGATATACTCCATACTGCTGGAAGGGGGAGATAACCCACTGTCTGGACTGATCCTTGGTACTACAGGAACGAAAATTAGCAGGTAAAGAATAATTAAAAAAAAAAAATGAAATAAAACAAGGGAGATTTTTTTTTCATGTACGGTCCTATTATTGGTTGACATAGGACAATTTGTTATGCACCAGAATTATCTTGTATAAAGGACACATGGTCATTCTGTGCACATAAGCATAAAGGTTTCACTTCTTTCCCTGCCCTTCTGGTTTCCTATCCCTTCCCCTGTTTGCCCTAATCCTGACAGGCCGTCTTAGTAAGGAGGAGATTGAGCGCATGGTGCAGGAAGCCGACAAGTACAAGGCTGAAGATGATGCCCAGAGGGAGAAGATTACAGCCAAGAATTCGCTGGAGTCATTGGCATTTAACATGAAATCCACTGTGGAAGATGAAAAACTAAAGGACAAGATCAGCCCTGAGGAGAAACAGAAAATCTTGGACAAGTGCAATGAGGTCATTTCCTGGCTGGACAGGAACCAGGTGAGGGGGGAAGGGGAAATAAGAGATGAAGCATGATGGGTACCAGAATGCATTGTAGAAGAAGCTGGTCTACAGCTACCACATTGCATGGAAGATGAGGACTAGGTCACTCCAGATATTCAGGGACAGGCCAAGCCAGCCTTGGTTTATTCCCATGGCATCTGTAGTGTTGCAAGTCCAATTTCTTTAAGACTACAAGTCCATACACGGAGCTATCTAGTCACCCTAATTGAGGAGGGATATAGAACGGAAGTACTATGTTTTGAGGTTTAGTTGTGACCCTTAATGGGGAGACTTCATTTGGAGGGGAGAATAATCAGGAATAACATCAGGAATTAGTTCTTCATGGAAAGGGTATGGATGTATGGAATACTTTCCCGGGAGAGGTAGTTAAGATGAGAACTGTAATGGAATTCAGAAGAGCTTTGGATAAACAGAGGATCCCTGGTAGCTAAAGGGTGGAAATAAGGGTGACCTGCAAGGAGCACCAGTCTCTCCCTTTGACAGAGAGCATGGAGGTGGCCAGCCTGGAGCAGCAATTTCATTAACAATAAAAATAAGAGTAAACAAAGTTTTGGCAGACTATAGATGGGTCTTTCTCTGCCATCATTTACTATATTAATGTGTGCTTTTAATCCTCCAGATGGCTGAAAAGGATGAATATGAACATCAGCAGAAGGAACTTCAGAACATCTGCAACCCTATCATCACCAAACTCTATCAGGGTGCTGGAGGTGGTGGTATGCCCAGTGGCATGCCAGGTGGCTTCCCCGGGGCAGGGCCAGGCACAGGGGGAGGCTCCTCTGGCCCCACTATCGAAGAGGTGGATTAAATCTGTTATGGGAGAGATACCAGAGATGGACCAGGTATTCCAGTATATCAGGTGTCACCTGTAGAAGGGTCTATTAAAACTTGGAGAATTTCCAAGCCTCACTTCTAATGACAGGTGAGAAGAATGCAGTAAAAAAAAAAAAAAACCTATACCAAAAGAACAGAAGTCTGGTGCCAACAGAAGTATCAAAGATTAATCTAGTAGGAATTCTAGGCCCCCACTACCCAACCCTCAAAAGAATGTATTGGTCAATGGATCTTTACTGTATTGATGATATACCTGCTTCACCACTAGATGGTGCCATTTGCTTATGTTTCATTTCTAACAGGTGCAGCTGGTACTACAGGAGTACCCTCTCCATCTCACATTTTAAAAATGTAACATCAAGTAAGAAATAAAAAAAAGTATGGAAATGGATAAGAATTATCAATTTTTCAGAAATATACCAAATTCCATAAAACCATTGTAGTTCTTTGATTCAAGTATGCATGGAAACCTTGCAAGGCTCTTGTTTCTTGGAAATGGAAGGTTTATGGGACTGTACAGCACTTCTGCAAGGCACAACTGGATTCTGAAGACTCCTGCTGGCAGACATTCTGTAGCCGTTCTGGGATTGTTTATGACCTAATTTCATCTAGGTCTCTTCCATAGACCCAGAATGGGAGTCTGGACCTATAGGGAGGGGTTACCGAGCAAAGCTTATGAAGTGACATGCTATCCTAAGCAAACATGAGTCTGAAAATGTCTTTCTGCAGTACCAGTTTGTGCATTGGCAGTGTCCTGATAAACCAAAATCATTCATATGATATTGAACCCTTTGCGCGATAGCTGCAAATGCTCTTTCCCTGAACGTACCCGGATCAGTCCAGACTGTGGGTTGAGCCTCCTTTCCAGCAGGGGGAGACAGACTAAAACTGAAAGGATATCCTATATGAGGACAGAGCCTATCCGGTAACCCTGCAGTATTTGTCTGTCTCCAGCAGGGGCAGCACGTCTCTCTTCGGTCTCCTGATCTAGGCTAGTCAGCCTTCTTTGTCTTCCTTCCTTATGGGATCAAGCAAGTACTTATTCCTTAGGGATTTTGTAGTTGTTTTCTTCCTGTTAAAATAAAGTTCAAAAGTTTAGTCAGGAAGTTGTGGAGTTTTTCTTCAGGAGACTGCTCCGTCTCCTGGCTCTTGCCGGACTCAGGGGGACTTTGCCCCTTGTGCAGTGCATAGCCTGTGTCCGTTACCGCTTCCAGGTGTGGGGACCGAATCTGTCCAGGGCTCATCTCCCCCCCCCCCCCCCTTGGCTGCCAAAGGGTCTTAATGTTACGCTGCTGTGCTCAGTTTATTTACAAAAAAAAAAGGGACACAGAAACAGGCTTAAGTTTAAAAGTGCTCCCAGTGCTTTTAATACTTACTACAGCAGCAGACCAATATTCTGTGTCTTTCTCCCCAACCTGGGCTTGAACCGGCAGCCAGACAGGCAGGAGTCAGCAGGTTTTCCCCCCTGCTTCACTCCAGGCCTTCAGGCTGTCAATCAAATTTTCTCTGCAGCCTTTTTTGCTTCAGATCGGCTCTCTCTTTGCAGTGGCAGGCAGCCTGCCTCTTCTCTGCCAGCCCCTTCGTGTTTATTTTTTGCGAGGGGAAAGCCCGGGAACGGCAGCCATTTTGGATTTTTTGTCGGCTCCGTTTTCGGAGCTCCCTGGGGCTGGGGGGGCCAATTTTTTTTTTTTGCAGCTGCCCCCCAGGATGGGTTTTCTGTCACCCTCTCGCCTCTCCCTCCCCCTCCCCCACCCAGGACTTCCAGGGCTCGTTTTATATTTGATTTTGCTCCCCTCCTGCGAAGATTTTATTTAGCTAGCCTGCAGGAGGAGGAGGAAGGTTCCCCCCCTTGCCCCTCCTGCAAAAAGAAAAAAAAATGTCCTCGCTCCACGCCATTGACGGTTAGACCGGCTGCGGGTCCCAGGGTTGCCCTTCCCCCAATCCTGCCGCCAATCTGGATGCGGAGGATATCCTTCCACCCCTGGAGAGGGACGACCCCAGGGTCTTCGGACTCCCTTACGGCCTCTTTGCCCAAGGATATGGACCCGGTCCTGGCGGGAATCAGGGATCTGGCAATCGCCTTCCCCTCTCATCCCATGCACAAGTTGTAGTGCCTGTGGGAATGGAACGCTCCCAAGACGGGACTCTAGGCGGGCAATGCACTAGATAAGCTCCCCCTCCCAGAGGTATTGCTTAGATTTAAAAAAAAAAAAAAAGACAATAATCCCTCCGGGGACTACTTATGCGATCACAATACAGGAGGGTTTCCCGGCTTTTAAAGCCGCACAGGTCCGCATGCTCAAGGCTCATGTGATGCGCATTTTTTATGTCCTGGCGCTGGGGGGGCGTGCGCCTATTTGCAGCAGTCTCATGCTGTGGGCAGGTCTCAGGTGGGTTCAAAGTTGCTCTGCGCCCAGGAGCCCCGTAGGCAGAGGCTGCGCTTACGACCTTCTCCACATCCAGGCAAAAGCGATGGCTACGGCGAGGTCCGCCAAACGGCTCCTCTGGCTGCGCCATTGGTCGGCCGATCCATCCTCCAAAGCCCGGTTGGGCACGTTGCTGTTCAAAGGTAAGCTGCTCCTTGGCAAGGGCCTTGAGAAACTATGGATTCCTTGGGGGAAAGTAAGGTCCATAGGCTTCCGAAGGACCATCTGAAACCATCCCGTTCCTTTACACCCTCTTGTCCACGTTATCTGGGCCAGAAGACGGTATACCCTACGTGGGCAGGGTGACTCCTCGGGGTTTTTTCCGTCTTGCTCGCAGTCTTGGTCGCAGCTTTCCTGTGGGCGCCATTCCTTTCGTGAGGTCCAGCCCACGTGCTCCATCCTTACGCCTGCCACACAATGAAGTTCACTCGACTCTTTCCTCGGTCCCCTTCCTAGGCGGTCGACTCTCCCTGTTTTTCGTGGCATGGGTCAAATTCATGTCTGACCAGTGGGTCTTCGACATCCTCAGAGATGGGTTCGCCTTCGCTTTGCTCGAGATTCTCGAGATCCTTTTTTCTATTTCCCCATGTGGTCGGTCCCAGCAGCAAACGGTGGAGCAAACCCCCACCTGGCCCCTGTGTCTGGGTGTGGTGGTCCCGGTTCCAGACAGTAAACTTGCCGCAGGCCAGTATTCTATTTACTTCGTCGTTCCCTAACAGGACGGGTCTTCGTCCGATCGTAGACTTCGCAAGAGTCAACCGGGCCCTCAAGATCCCGCTTTCCACATGAAAACTCTGCGAGTGGTCCTCGTACCGTTTCGCCCCGGAGAGTTCCTCTCCTCACTTGCTTTGACAGAGGCGTGTTTCCATATTCCGATTCATCACGGCTACCGTAGTCTCTTTACGTTCACATCCTCCACCGGGACTTCCAGTTCAGGGCGCTTCCCTTTGGTCTCGCGACGGCACCTCGCACCTTCACCAAAGTCATGGTGGTGGTGGCGGCAGCTCTCCGCCGGAAAGGGATCCTTGTTCACCCCTACGGGACGTCTGGCTCGTCAGGGCCAAGGCAGAGGCTCTTGCCGGCAGGCGGTGGATCGTGTGTTACCTCTCCTCGTGTCTCTCAGGTGCATACTGAATTTCTCCAAGAACTACTTTCAGCCCTCCCAGGAGTTAGGGTTCCTGGGAGCCCACCTCGACAACCGGGTGGGCAAGGTTTTCTTGCCTCGCGCGCGGGCTCTCGAGTTGATTGGCCGGTTTCAGAGTCGGGTCTTGCTGCCTTCTCCGGCGGCCTGTGTCTGCCTGCAGGTCTCGGGCCCCTTGGCTTTTGCCATCAACCTTGTCCTTTGGGCTTTTGCTCATATGCTACCGTTCCAGAAAGCTTTGCTGTCCTGTTGGCAGACAGTGTCGGAACAGTTTCACACAGTCCTCCCGTTTTTTGGGCCTTACCGTCGCCGACTTGCAGTGGTGGCTTTCCCTTCCTCATTTGCTACAGGGAAAGCCTCTCCAAGTCCCTCAGTGAATGATAGTAACGACGGACGCCAGTCTCTCGGGCTGGGGTGTGGTCTGCCTCTCCCAGTATGCCCAGGGAATCTGACTGGCAGCTCAGTCTTGCTGGCACATCATTCAGTTGGAGGCTCGGGCGATGTTCCTAGCTCTTCTGGAGTTTCTCCCCCTCATCTGCGGCAAGGCGATACGGGTCTTGTCCGACAGCTCCTCCACTGTGGCTTGTCAATCGCCAAGGAGGCGCCCGCAGTCCGCTGATGGCCCTGGAAACCAGCCATCTCTTCGCCTGGGCAGAGCGACATCTACAGTGCCCGGCGGCCTCCCACATTGTGGGCAAGGGGAATGTTCAGGCCGATTTTCTCAGTCGTCAGTCGCTCGATCCCGGGGAGTGGGAACTCTCTGATGCAGCCATGAATCTCATCGTCGACAGGTGGTCCCCCACCACCTGGGCCTCATGGCGACCCTTTGCAATGCCAAGGCAAATTGGTTCTTCCGCCGCTGGAGGGAACACGGCTCGGAGGCCGTAGGTGCTTTGGCTCTCCTTGGCCGACGGAAGTCCTTCTGTACGTGTTCCCCCCCCCCCCCCCCCCCCGTGGCCCCTGGTCGGGAAAGTTCTAAGAATGGAATGCCACCGGGGTCCCGTGGTTCTGGTAGCACCAGAGTGGCCGCGCAGGCCACTCTGGTGCTACCAGGAGCAGACGAGGACTAACGAGATCGGGGCGGAGAACGCTGAGATACCCGACTCCACACGGACCCGTCCGCCGGACGGACCTCTGCGGCTAAGCCATTTTCCTCTGTTCCTTCGTCAAGGACCTGTATTTTTCGACCAGGCCAATCGCTCCAGTCTAGAGGCCTGGTTTTTGAAAGATGATGCCTAAAGTGCAAGGGCTATTAGGAGGAGGTCATCTTCACCTTGTTGCGGGCCCTTAAACAGTCGACTTCCCTGGCGTACGCGCATATCTGGAATGTGTTTGAAGCTATTTGTGAGGAGTCGGGTATCTCAGCGTTCTCCGCCCCGATCTCGTTAGTCCTCTCTTCCCCAAGAAGATCTTCTCGGCTCTCTCCTGGGTCGGGTAGAATATCATCACTGAACGGGCCACCCGGATGTGATTGGTGCTTGAAGGGCGTTAAGCATCTACGTCCACCTTCTTGGCCGCTTGCCCATCGGGGAGTTTTAGTCTGATCCTTCAGGCCCTCTGTGCACCTCTGTTCGAACCTCTTCATCGCGCTACCTTGAAAGCTCTTACGCTTAAGACTGTCTTTCTGGTCTCTATCTCTTCTGCTCGTCTGATCTTGGTGATCCATGCGCTGTCCTGTCGGGAACCTTTTTGTTTTGCAATTTTCCGATTCCGGGGTATCCCTCCTGAAGGGGCCCTTCCTTCTTAGTGAAGGTTCTTCTAACCTCCATGTCAACCTGTCGGCAGAACGCCCTGCGACTGGGGACGATTTCTGTAAACTTGATACTATAAGAGTTCTACTTCGCTATCTCCCGGTTACCCATGGCTTTCGGGTCTTGGTTCATCTTTTGTCCTCTGGAGTGGGCCCATTTGGAGTACGCCGGCTTCTAAGACCACTATCGCGCGGTGGTTGAAGGAAGCGATCTCCTCGGCCTCTCTTTGTCAAGGACGGGCGGTTCCCGAGGGCCTTACGGCTCATTCACTGTGTTCTCAAACTACTTCCTCGGCGGACAGTCAGTCGGTCTCTCCGCAGGAGATTTGCAGTGCCGCCACTTGGACGTCCTTGCATACTTTTGCTCGATACTGCCGTCTGGATGTGCAAGCTCCGCTTCTTGGTTCTTTTGAGCTACAAGTGCTTCGAGCGGGACTGTCTCGGTCCCACCCGATTTGGGGAAGCTTTGGTACATCCCACAGTCTGGACTGATCCGGGTACGTACAGGGAAAGGAAAATTAGTTCTTACCTGTTAATTTTTGTTCCTGTAGTACCACGGATCAGTCCAGACGCCCTTCCCTGTTTGTCTTTTTTCTGTCCTTTCGAAGCTTGTTTCTCTTGCAGATTCGTAGATTTGTAGATTTGCACACATCTTTTTTGTGCATGAATACTGAGCAAATACACCGGAAGCCTTGGTTGCTCAGCACCAAGTATATGTAAGAGCAGTTAGTCATACCATATCTATTACATTGTTCTACATCTGCTCCATTGAGCTTTATGGTTACTTGCTTGATCCTAATCTGGTTTTGTTATTTTCTGCTTTGACATTTGTTATACTGAAGGGTTACAGGATAGGCTCTGTCCTCATATAGCATATTCTTTCAGTTTTAGTCTGTCTCCACTTGCTGGAAAGGAGGCTCAACCCACAGTCTGGACTGATCCATGGTACTACAGGAACGAAAATTAACAGGTAAGAACTAATTTTCCTGTGGCTTCCATCTCCTCTCTGCCCAAGTTTTAGTTTAAATATACTCTTCCACATGTAGCTCCTATGCAAAGCCACCGAACTAGAAAGTCTGGAAAGGGTTTCAGTGTAGCTGATGTCATGAGATTAAGGAAGAGTCATTGTATGATATCTACTAATTAATGGCAACAGCTGAGGGAAAACAGGATCCACCCTTCACTTTGTGCTCTATTTTCAATTTCTGGTAAGTGAGTAAGAAAACAAGCAGATGTGTGTCTGTTTCATACTGCCCATTTCTATTTCTTTGGTATAGAAACTTGCTCATGTTATAACAGTTCATTATAGGAATTTTTGTATAAGTACATCATTAACCATTATAATTAAACATTAGAGATGGTGTTCCCCTATGGGCAGTGAAACAAGAAATGGAGTCAGCTGGTGCCTACAGTCACTAAGCAATGGCAGGGCTGCTTTAAAAATAGATAAAATCACCTTGAGGTTATAGCTGAGCTGAACTGGCCTTTTTCCCTGGTAGGAGGAAGAGAAGAGCTTTTATATGTAGGAGGTGTCAAGGGCATGTAAAAAAATGAGCCAGGGCTCACTAGGCACTCCATTTGATTGCATTTATCAAGTTGCCTAAGACTATCTCTAACAGTAAATAAGTCAAAACATAAATTGGGAGGACAGTATTCAGTAGGCCAATTAGTGGACAAGTTATCCAGCTAAGGTTAGCAGAATAACTTGTCCTGTATATTCAGCGGGATAAATGTCCCATTGAATATACTTGGTTAACCAGCTACATCTCAAAAAGATATCTGGGTAAGTAGTGCTTTAGCTAAAAATAAAAAAAATAATAATTTCAAGCAGCCTGTGGCTGATTTTCCTTTCCCTGTATGTACCAGGATCAGTCCAGACCGCTGGGTTATGTCTCCCTTCCAGCAGATGGAGTCAGAGAAAAAAAACTGAAAGGCACCTGTGATCCTCCATTATTTTCTCTGACTCTAGCAGATGAGGGTGACAAAACCTGTGGTCCTGATCTGTAAAAAAATTAAAAAAAAAAAAAAAAGGGGGGGGGGGGGTTTGGTTTTAAAAGAAAGCTTGTTCTTTCAGACAGTTTGTGCCTGTTCCTTTGGCTACATCAAACTAGTTAAAAAAAAAAAATACATTTATTCTTTGGCTGATGTTTTATAGGTGGATCCTCCCAAGTCCCCTTGGTAGAGGCTGGGGTGGGATGCCCTGATAGCTCTATTCCCGGAGCCCAACCACCTGGTAAGTGGGGAGATTCACTGGTGGGCCGGTCCCTCTCCCTCACACCTTGAGATGTGCGAAATCCTCGGGTGCCCCTTCAGCGCTAGTGGTCCCAGGGACGTTTGGTTTCCCCTGGTTAACAGTGTAAAAAAAAATAAAAAAAAAGTTTTTTAGAATCTTGGCGCGCAGGTTCCAGGGGCTCCGGAGGGGTGTTTTTGGCACCAGATTTTTCTTTGATTGTATGCCACGGGGTGCCTCTTATCCCGCTTGCGGGGAGCCGGTCCGGCGGCTCTCCTGCGATGGCCTCCTGCACCGGATGTCTCCCCAGTGATGAAGGACCATCAGGGAGTGCCCGGGGAAGCATGTCAACACGTTCTCTAGGCGCGGACAAA
Organism: Rhinatrema bivittatum; assembly: GCF_901001135.1. Lineage (NCBI taxonomy): Eukaryota > Metazoa > Chordata > Amphibia > Gymnophiona > Rhinatrematidae > Rhinatrema > Rhinatrema bivittatum. The sequence goes on along the minus strand of NC_042628.1, from coordinate 59,343,068 downwards.
GGTTTTCATCCCTGCCGCGCTCGGGCTGTGCTGTCTCCATCCAGCGCGGGAACGGTGGCCATGTTGCTTTCCCCATGAGGGGAAGAAGAGGAGCTGGGTGCAGGGGGAGGGGTGGTCCAGTCCCTCCCCCGTTGACACCCCTGAGAAGTTTCATGCCTCGGGTCTCTTGTTGTCAGAGAAGTAAAATTCCTCTGTCAATTTAAGCTGTCTGGAGGGGGGAGGGAGAGGAAAGGTTTTTACTTTTTATTAATCAGTACACTGTACAAGGACCGGCAGCTTACAGGGGAAGGAGCGGAGAGCAATTTTCTCTCTCTCCCGCTCACAACAGTCAGACACAGAAGGACTTTGCCATTCCCATGGCAAATCCTCATCCCTCCCTCCCGATGCCGCTATCACCATTTTGTATCCACATGTGGCGAGCCAGCCTGCTGCACATACCGAGCCTGTTTCTTTGCTGGACAGGGGAAGGGATTCTGTAATTCATCAATCTCCTCCGGATTTAAGCCTCGTGGACTCTCCAGATTTGATCCTGGACCCTTGGGACGATATCCCCCCTCCTCTAATTCCAAGGAAAGCCCCTCATTTTGCTTCTGATTTTGTACTTTTATTACACCTAATTTAAGCCCTGTGCGACCAGCTGACCTAGAGCCTGTCTCGGGGGGGGGGGGCCGCCTTAAAGAGAAAGCAGTCCTTTTCTTCTAAGTTTGTGCTTTTAATGCACAAAGCTTTTTTAGAAGCGGAGGCTGAATAGCAGGAGGAGGGACCTACACCAGGAAAGGTCCCCAGGCCATCAGGGGTGTTGGATCTCTCTAGGGTAATTCAAAAACAACCAGGATGTGTAAAGTAATGAAATATTCAAATGAAAAATCCCTTACACCAAACCATTTATTCCGCCAGAGTTAAAAATGTACAATGGCCCTTTGTGGAGGAAAAAGACCTCAGAACCCAAGTGCAAGTTTTATACAAAACTTATGCACATTTATGGGTAGGTCAATCATTGGTCTTTGAAAAAACCTCTCCATATGCCTTTATTATGTTTAATTTTTGTTTCAATATTTCTTCTTTTTATTAAAAATCACTGTTTAATTCTTATTGTGATATCCAAATGAAATTTGTTTTTAAAAAACTTTCACATCTGAAAATCATGCACAGCTTTCTAATGAAGGTCACATTATTATAAGAAGCTCAAAATAGCTCAAACCTTTTGAAAAAATCAAAACTTAAGTCAGAAGACTGTTGACTTATTACCAGTTTTTCTTGATAGCTTGCATGGAACTTCAGTACATTAAACCGTTATACGGAAATTTTCATTTCGGAAGTCACTCCACATAACCACTCGTGTTGTATATCATATGCCGACATTAGTTAGTGTTTCGCTGTTAAGCTGTTTCAAGGCAATAACTACAAGACGAGACAGTGTCAACAACTATTAACATAATGCACAAATTATTCTTTAAAACTTTATACCTCCTCATGTTACCATGTTTGTAGGTTTAATCTAACGTATTCATGTTTCTTTTTCTGCGGTTCCACCGCTAATGGCGATTCCTTGCAAAGAACGCTAGCACATGTGCATTTCTTATATATACTTTAATAGTCAATCAAAACAAAAGATAACCCGACAGGGAATTCCTCCCTTTCACTGCAAATGAACCTTCACAATTGGCATAAATTCTTAATAGATTTATCATATTTTTGAAAGAAGTCTTAAATGCTGGTAACTTATTCAAAAAAAGGAAAACCATTCCTTGTCAAAATTTAAGCCATAAGGTGTATAACTCTGCAGTTTGTAAATCCACCGCAGTTCCTATTGTAACAACTGCCTTTCTTTGTCACCACCTCTTATATTACATTTACTCGTTCCAAAACCAAACATTTTAATTCTTTAAATTTATGGTTAAAGTCCAGGCAATGGGATACCAATGGGGCAACCATCTTCTTATTCTTCAAGCAACTTTTGTGCTCAGCCAATCGCGTTCTTAAGTTCTAATCATTTTGCCCACATATAGCTTTTGACACGGACATTTTCTGAAAGAATATACCAACTGTACATCAGATTTTGTGGTATATGTCTTGTAGTTATTGCCTTGAAACAGCTTAACAGCGAAACGCTAGCTAACGTCTGCATATGATATACAACACGTGTGATTATGTGGTGACCTCCGAAATGAAAATTTCTGTATAATGGTTTAATGTACTGAAGTTCCATGCAAGCTATCAAGAAAAACCGGTCACAAGTCAACAGTCTTCTAAGACTTAAGATAAGTTTTGATTTTTTTTCAAAAGGTTTGAGCTATTTTGAGCTACTTATAATAATGTGACCTTCATTAGAAAGCTGTGCATGATTTTCAGATGTGAAAGTTTTTTAAAAAAAAAATTTCATTTGGATATCACAATAAGAATTAAACAGTGATTTTTAATAAAAAGAAGAAATATTGAAACAAATTAAACATAATAATAAAGGCTTATGGGGAGGTTTTTTCAATGATTGACCTACCCGTAAATGTGCATAAGTTTTGTATAAAACTTGCACTTGGGTTCTGAGGTCTCTTTCCTCCACAAACATAACATTTTTTTAACTATGGTGGGATAAATGGTTTGGTGTAGAGGATCCCTCTAGGGGACAGTCAGGACAGATAGCTGTTAACTCCTTGGGGTCTTTAGCTCCTAATCCACCGGACCCTGGGTCACAGGACCTTCTTGGGGATGGAGATGGGGACGTTGATGGGTCCGCCCCAGTGGAGGGGGATGATCAGAGGGTCTTTAGGTTGTTTTAGAAGGAAGAGCTGGAGCATCTGATTCCCAAGGTACTGGAGGAGCTGGATGTTGAGGTGCCGCAACCGAGCATCGAGGTGACCAAAGAGGACCCGGTTCTCTCGGGACTTAAGGCTCCTCCTAAGGTTTTCCCATTTCACTCGATGTTGATGCAGCTGGTGACACAGGAGTGGGAGACTCCCGAGGCCAGCCTCCGGGTGGGATGGGCTATGGAAAAGCTCTACCCTTTGCCGGACGAAGTCTTGGCTGTCCTTAGGGTGCCAAAAGTGGATGCGGCTGTCACCAAATGGATGACCATCCCAGTGGTGGGGGCGACCACCCTTAAGGTGGTCGCCCCCATTTTTGAGGTCTTGGCCTTATGCATTCGGGCAACAGTGTTCAGTAGCCTCATGCAACGGGTAACCCTTAGATGGGTACAGCAGATGCTCACTAAGCAAGAGTTGCCTCTGGTGGAAGCTGAGCAAGCTGATAGCATGGATATCACACAGCGGATGCCTTGTATGATCTTCTGCGGGCGTCTTCGTGCAATGTTGCTTTGGCGGTTTCGGCCAGAAGGCTTCTGTGGCTATGAAACTGGTCGGCCGATGTTTCCTCCAAGACTCAGTTGGGCAATCTGCTTTTTAAGGGTAAATTCTTGTTCAGGGATGATCTGGAGGCCCTTATCAAGTCCCTAGGCAAAAATAAAGTGTACAAGTTACTGGAGGATAAGCCTAGAGTATCTAGGTCCTTTGGTTCAGCTCGCCCTAGGTTTTGGGGCCAGCGCCAGTTTCGTCAGGGCAGGGCCGCCTCCTCCTATACTTCCCGGCAGCCATCACAGAGGTCGCAGGCTTGGCCTTCTTCCTTTTGAGGCCGCAGGCCTCCCCGGGACGGGGGTCCTTGTGGCTCTTCCAGAGGCAAGTCCTCACAATGAAGGTGATGATGTGGTTAGTGCAGTTAGTATAGCTGTGTTTTTTAAAAAAGGATTGGATAAGTTCTTGGAGGAGAAGTCCATTACCTGCTATTAATTAAGTTGACTTAGAAAATAGCCACTGCTATTACTAGCAACAGTAACATGAAATAGACTTAGTTTTTGGGTACTTGCCAGGTTCTTATGGCCTGGATTGGCCACTGTTGGAAACAGGATGCTGGGCTTGATGGACCCTTGGTCTGACCCAGCATGGCATGTTCTTATGTGCTGGCCCACTCCTCGGTCCCGGTGATAGGCGGCCGCCTTTCTCTTTTTTTCAAGGAATGGGTTAAGATTACATCGGACCAGTGGGTGCTAAACATTGTCGAACATGGTTACGCTTTGGATTTTGCTTACCCGTTGCGGGATCTCCAGTGGTGGTTGATTCCAGCCCACCTGCAGTGCGGTATATACCTAGAGGAACCTCATTGGGTGATAGTGATGACAGATGCCAGCCTCTCCGGTTGGGGAGCTGTTTGTCAATCCCAGGCAGCTGGCCAGGGCAACAGGCGAAATGATCCATCAATCGCTTGGAAACCAGAGCGGTGCATCTAGTGTTGCGCCATTTTCTTCCTTTGGTTCTCCATCGTTGGTGCGAGTGTTGTCCGACAATGCGACAGCGGTGGCTTACATCAATCGTCAGAGGGGGACCAAGAGTCGTCCCATGGCCACAGAGGCTGACCGTTTGATGGTTTGGGCGGAGCGTCATCGGGTCGGCCTGGCGGCTTCTCACATAGCCAGAGTCGACAACGTTAAGGCGGATTTTCTCAGTCGTCAGCGTGCCTCGCTTGGACTTGATGGCGACTCAGAAATGCAAAGGCGGCCTGGTTTTTCAGTCGCCGTAGGGAGCATGGGTTGGAAGGGGTGGATGCTCTAGTCCTCCCATGGCCTCACGACATCCAGCTTTACGTATTTCCTCCCTGGCCATTGGTGGGCAAGGTCCTATGGCGCATAGAGGTGCATGCAGGGCCGGTTATCCTCGTGGCGCCGGAGTGGCCACGAAGGCCATGGTTTGTGGATCTGATCAACTTGGCGGTCGATGGTCCGCTTCGACTCCATCATCTACCGAATCTGCTTCGGCAAGGTCCAGTATCTTTCGATCGAACGGATCGATTTTGTCTAGTGGCCTGGCTTATGAGAGGTAGCAGTTGAGGAAGAGAGGCTATTCTGATTCGGTTATCTCCACCCTCCTGCAGGCGTGTAAGAAGTCCACGTCTCTTGCCTATGTTAGAGTATGGATGGTCTTTGATACCTGGTGCAGTGGGTTGAATGTGGCCTTGTGGCACGCTTCTCTGGTACATATTCTAGCATTCTTGCAGGAGGGCTTGAAGAAAGGTTTGGCGTGTAGCTCCCTTCGGGTGCAGGTGGCGGCCCTTGGGTGTTTGTGGGGAAAGATTGATGGTGTTTCTCTTGCAACTCATCTGGATGTGTTGCGGTTTTTGAAGGGCGCCAAACATCTGAATCCTCCTGTTAGACAGGTGTGTCCTTCGTGGAGTTTGAACCTGGTTCTCCGTGGCTTGTGTGGTCTTCCTTTCGAACCTAGCAAGCGGGCCACCTTGAAAGACTTGACGCTCAAAGCCATTTTCTTGGTGGCTATCACGTCGGCACGGCGGATATCAGAGCTTCAAGCGTTGTCCTGTCTGGAGCCCTTTCTCTGGATCTCGGAGTCGGGAGTTTCCATTAGAATGGTGCCCTCCTTTCTGCCGACGTTGGTTTCGGGGTTTCATTTGAATCAGACAATAGAGTTGCCTGCGTTCTTGCATTTGGATTGAAATTCGCCTCAGGCTCGCGACTTGCATAGATTGGACGTGAGGCGGGTTCTTCTTCGATATCTGGAGGTCACCAATGCCTTTCCTTTGTCCGTCTGATCATCTGTTGTCTTATGGTGTTGTCCTAAGGCCAGATAGCATCTAAGGTTGAAGGGCGCCATATCCTCGACTTACATCGGTCTTGGGTGCTCAGTACCGGATGGTCTGCGGGCGCATTCCACCAGGTCGCAGGCAGTGTCTTGGGCAGAAATTCAATTTGTCTTGCCGCAGGAGATTTGCAGGGCGGCTACCTGGAAATCCTTGCATACATTTGCGAGGCATTACCATTTGGACGTCCGGGATGCGGATGTCGACTGCTTCGGCAGCAGTGTTCTTCGAGCGCGACTCTCCAGGTCCCACCCTATTTAGGGCAGCTTGGGTACATCCCAGCGGTCTGGACTGATCCTGGTACGAACAGGGAAAGGAAAATTGGTTCTTACCTGCTAATTTTCTTTCTTGTAGTACCAAGGATCAGTCCAGACGCCCGTCCATGGAATCTGGAGAGTCCGTTCGGTATCATTTTCTTTCTGCAGAATATTCTCAAGTGGACAGCATTCACGTTGCATAAGGAAATACTCCCTCCTTTACATAAGTTCCGGAAGTTATGCAGTTTTGCTCATTAAGTGGTTTGAAATAGCCATTGGTTCTTATGTTAGGATATGATATGTTTCATTCTGCTATGGTATGGGTTATACTGAAGGATCCCAGGTGGCACACCAGTGTAAGAGGGGGGGTGCCTTTCAGTTTTTTTTTTTCTGACTCCATCTGCTGGAAGGGAGACATAACCCAGCGGTCTGGACTGATCCTTGGTACTACAGGAACGAAAATTAACAGGTAAAAACCAATTCCCCCCCCCCCCCACCTAAGAATAAAAATGCTCAACTGGGCCTTGTATCCCCCCACGCACCAGCTCCTAAAAACAAAAATGTGGTGGGATCGCAGCAGCTGCCTTATCCCTCCACTCCTCACCCCCGACAAACCACTTTCATAAAGAAATGAAGGCCAGGTCCTCCCATCACACCCCTGGCAATATAAAGTACCATCTCTCCATATTCCCCTGCCCCCGGACCCTCCTCCCACTTCCCAATGTCTAAAAATCCCTGCTGGGACCAGGGTCTGCACTTACCCACTCTTGGCGAGATCCATTGTAGCTTGACAGAAGCTGTACTAGATCCTGCCAGGTTCTTATGGCCTGGATTGGCCACTGTTGGAAACAGGGTGCTGGGCTTGATGGACCCTTGGTCTGACCCAGTATGGCATGTTCTTATGTTCTTAGGGTAAGTGCAGACCCTGCTCCCAGTGGGGATTTTTAGACATTGGGAATAGTGTGTGTGCGAGATGGAGATGTGAGAGATGGTACTTTTATATTGCCAGGGGTGGGATGGGAGGGCCTGGCTTTCAGTTATGTGTGGAAGTGGTTTGTTGGGATGGAGGGATGAGGTGGCTGCTATGATCCCACCACATTTTTTGTTTTAGGAGTTGTAGGGTGGGGGATGCAAGGCCTGATTGGTCGTCTTTATTCCTAGGTGGAGGAAGAAAGGAAACCTGCCATAGGCTGCTTGAAATCTTTTATTAGCAAAAGTGCTACTGACCCGGGTGTCTTCAAGATACCCAGATAAGTAGCAAGTTAGCCGGTCTTATATTTATTTGTGTGATATTCAGCTAAGTTAGGTAGATAACTCAACCCCTTCCCAGGAACGCCCTTGTAACTCCCCTTTTTTTTATCCAGCTGAATTCTAGCCAGATAAATGATTGAATGTGCCTGGTGGTCCAGGGGGGCCGGCCATCCATCTTTACTCATTAGCCCTATAGGGGCTAATGAGTAAAGATGGCGCCGGCCATCCAGTGCTCCTACCATGTGACAGGGGCCGGCCAATGGCATGGATACCCTGTCACATGGTAAGGGCAAAGGGGCATCGGTGCCATTTTGTTTTTAGAACAGGTGATGCCTGGGAACGGGAAATCTGTCCCCGAGGCCCCCCTGGATCTCTCCCCGAGGCCCCCCTGGACCACCAGGTAAATTTTAATAAAGGGTCGGGTGGGGTTTTTTGTTTTTTTTAGCGGCGCGGGCCTCCCTAAAAAAAAAGGGTCGGGAGGGTGGGAGAGGCTAAGGGGGGTCGATTTAAAGGGTCGGGTGGGTTTTTTATTTTATCGGGCCATTGGCACCATTTTAATTAGTGGCAGCCAAAATGGTGCCGATGGCCCGAGAGCGGGAGATCGCGCTGGGCCCCCTCCCCCCACTGGACCACCAGGTAATTTAACATTTTGGGGGGGTTTGGGAGGGTGGGGGAGGGTAAGGAATTGGTTTTAAAGGGTCGGGGTGGGTTTAGGGGTTGTTTTGGTGTGCCGGTTTTCCCGCCCTCCCCCAAATAATTCCCGTGCCCTATTTAACGATACAATACAAATGCCCCTGATGATAAATCGGGGGCATTTGTATTGTATTGTGCACTCTTAACGATTTAGGACAATTTTAAAATTATCTGACGATAATTTTAATCGTTCAAAAAGATTCACATCCCTAATATACAATCTACATGTACTTTAGTATAAATATTAAAAGAAGCCACTTAACAAATTAATATTTAAAGCTTACTTTTTAAGCAAATCTCATCGCCTTCCTGAAATCCATAAGATCTTGCATAAGCTGGCCTCACTGGGTTGCTTTTTCATAAAAGAGGTATGAACACTTGGAGGCCAATACTTAAGAGAAAAACTTAGCTAACTTTAGCAGGGTATCAGATATTCTGTCCTGCTGAATATCCTCTAAAGTTTATCCATGTATAAATACCCAGGTAACTTTGAAACCGAACTGGCTGTTTGAATGTAGCCAGCTAAGGTAAAATTAATTTACTGATAGTATTAAAAAAAAAAAAAAAAAAAGACTCCTAGCAGGCCGTTCCCCCACCCTTCTGCAATAAATGTTGGTCATAACGACTGACTTTTAAATGTTGGAGTGCTGGTTAATTGGCTATATTTGAATAGATCTGATTAAAGTAACTTTATCCCTGCTCTTAGCCATGTTCAGCTTTGGCTGAATAGCTCTGAACATCAGTTAGCTGGGCAAGTTATTTGGGCTAGATGAATGCTGTTCTGGAATACCCCAATATTTTATTCAGTTAACGATTGATGTGGATACATTTTTTTCTCCTAGGACAAGCAGGATGGTAGTCCTCACATGTGGGTGACAACATCTGATGGAAAACGTTTGTCAAAGTTTCTAGAAACTGGCCAGCAGACTGAGCGTGCCCAGCCTGCTACTATCCATGCAGGGTCCCCCTTCAGTCTCTTCTTTTCCATGGTGCAGTTGCCTTGCAGCTCATTGAGCTCCATTTTTCTTTTTGTTTTGCCTCGATATTCTCAAGTTGCCTTCCAATCCTCGTCGGGTCCCCCTTTGTGGGCCACTAGTCATCGACCGCACGCTGGGTCTTTTTCATGGCGTCAACCAGTTTTCGTTAGTCTGCGGGCACTGGGGGCACCATGTCCATCTCAGACTCGTACAAGGTTTGCATCCTCTGCCTGGGTGCCGTCTGTGCAATCAGATGACACTCAAGGGGCATTGAGCATGCCTCGACAAAACGGCGAAGCTTTTCGGGTCCCCGAAATCCTCTACTCCTGTGTTAGTTTCTTCGATGCCTAAGGTTTGCAGGGAGCTATATCAGTCTCTCCCCCTTGTGACCCCTCTAGTCAGAACTCCCAAGGATTGGGGAGAGGGAGATCGATCCTCTGTGGTCTCACTCTCTCCCCCCCCCCCCCCCCCCCCAAACATCAGGGTCATCAACTTCAGAACTGATGAAAGACTGGGCCGAGCATCAGAAGGGATCCCAGAAGCACTGGTACCGTTCACTGTCCCGGCATGGTTCCACAGTGGCAGCGGCAGCCACCAAGCTGCTATCAAAGCTGCACCGGCCCCCGGAGGTCCCATCCTCCGGTGCCCCTGGTAGCCCGAAGCATTCCCCACTGATATCTGTGCAGGGTCCCGTACTGCCTCAGGGATACGAGGATGAGCCGGTGACGCTTCGTCCCCCTGTATCAGTCCTGACCACTCAGAACTTCCAGGAGGAGCTGGACCACAGGGTGCAATCGGCAGTGCTCAAAGTGCTATATGCCACTGGCCCCCCATACTGGTACCCCTGCATCTGGATGTCCTTCCAGATGCAGCTGGTGCCCAAGGGGCCATCTATGCTCAGTTGGCCACAGATGCCCTCCACCCGAACAATCCCGATCCTTGGCTACATCGAGGAGGGATGAGGTCACTGGGGCTAGACATCCTCTCCCACAGTTCCCTGAGCCACTGCCAGGCTCCTCTGGCTTGCCACGGCCAATGACACCTTTATGCCAGGGGATCCATCGTTGCCGCCGGTACCCTGGTGTCCTCCGAAGCCCTTGGAGCCCAGGGTTGATGTCCTTAGAAACATAGAAAAATAGAAATGATGGCAGAAGAAGACCGATTGGTCCATCCAGTCTGCCCAGCAAGCTTCACACTTCTTTTTTCTCATACTTATCTGTTTCTCTTGGCTCTTAGTAACCTTAGGTTCTATTTCCCTTTCACCCCCACTATTAATGTAGAGAGCAGTGATGGAGCTGCTTCCAAATGAAATATTAAGTTTGATTAGTTGGTAAAGCGGCAGTAGGGATGTGAATCGTTTTTTGACGATTTAAAACAATCGTCAGATACATTTTAAATCGTCAAAAATCGTTAAGAGTCGCGAAACAATAGAAATTCCCCTGATTTATCGTGAAAAATCGTACATCGGGGGAGGGGGGAGGGCGGGGAAAACCGGCATACCAAAAAAACCCCTAAACCCACCCCGACCCTATAAAACGAATCCCTTACCTTCCCCCACCCTTCCGAACCCCCCCCCCCCCCAAAGCTTTTTACGAGTACCTGGTGGTCCAGTGGGGGCACGGGGACCGATCTCCCGCTCTCGGTCCATCGGCACCATTTTGGCTGCCACTCAAAAATGGCGCCGATGGCCCGATAAAAAAAACAAACCACCCGACCCTTTAAAAACGACCCCTTAGCTTCCCCCACCCTCCCGATCCCCCCCAAAACATTTAAAAATTACCTGGTGGTCTAGTGGTGGTCCCGGGAGCGATCTCCCGTTCTCAGGCCGTCGGCTGCCACTCATAAAGATGGCGCCGATGGCCCTTTGCCCTTTGCCCTTACCAATATTTAAAAAGGGCTCCAGGGGTGATCCGGGAAACTACAGACCGGTTAGCCTGACTTCAGTGCCAGGAAAAATAGTGGAAAGTGTTCTAAACATCAAAATCACAGAACATATAGAAAGACATGGTTTAATAGAACAAAGTCAGCATGGCTTTACCCAGGGCAAGTCTTGCCTCACAAATCTGCTTCACTTTTTTGAAGGAGTTAATAAACATGTGGATAAAGGTGAACCGGTAGATATAGTATACTTGGATTTTCAGAAGGCGTTTGACAAAGTTCCTCATGAGAGGCTTCTAGGAAAAGTAAAAAGTCATGGGATAGGTGGCGATGTCCTTTCGTGGATTGCAAACTGGCTAAAAGACAGGAAACAGAGAGTAGGATTAAATGGGCAATTTTCTCAGTGGAAGGGAGTGGACAGTGGAGTGCCTCAGGGTTCTGTATTAGGACCCTTACTGTTCAATATATTTATAAATGATCTGGAAAGAAATACGACAAGTGAGATAATCAAATTTGCAGATGACACAAAATTGTTCAGAGTAGTTAAATCACAAGCAGATTGTGATAAATTGCAGGAAGACCTTGTGAGACTGGAAAATTGGGCATCCAAATGGCAGATGAAATCGACGAGGCGGCTCCCTCCGCCTCGTCGAGCCTCCTCCGACCGGCAGCTGAGCTCCGCCCGTTGTCCTCCCGACCAATCGGAGTTCTTCTTCTTCAGACAGCCAATCAGGCTGTCCTGACCGGGCCATAAAAAACAGCTCCTCCCGGCGCCGGCTCCTCTTCGCCCGGACGACCCGACCCGAGGGGATCGCAGGCCTGCGCAATCGGCGCAAGGAACCCACCGGGGTAAGGCCTAGATTTAAAAACACTTACCCTAGCGGGTCCTCCAGGCCGACCACGCGGCTCCCTCCGCCTCGTCGAGCCTCCTCCGACCGGCAGTTGAGCTCCGCCCGTTGTCCTCCCGACCAATCGGAGTTCTTCTTCTTCAGACAGCCAATCAGGCTGTCCCGACCGGGCCATAAAAAACTGCTCCTACCGGCACAGAGCGTCGCGCGCCGAAGGAGCGCGACAAAGGGGCCTGCCCCTTTGTGTGCCCCTTTTCAGAATCATACCAGCGTACAGATTATCTGACAGCACTCAGAGCTCAAGCAACTTCAGACAACGACCTTTCTACAATCTGCATGCAGGCAACCTCAAACAACTACCACGCAAACAACTCAAACCACTCAAACAACCTCAAACAACTACCACTCAAAACTAAGCATCCAAGCAACCTCAAACAACGACTACTCTGCACTCTGCTGTCAAGCAACCTCAGACAACAACCTCTGACAGCAACCCAGACATCGACCACAAAAGCATTCAAACAACCTCAGACAACAAACACCCAACGCTCAACATTCAAGCAACTCCATTATTAAGCGCAGCCATACCGCACTTCACCCTCTTTTAACTTCCCACTCTACAGTATTTGTATTTCATTTGGACCAACACTTTTATCATGATAAACTCCCACATTCCAGTTCTTAAATACTCAAACTTCACCTCCAATATAAGGATAACAAGGAATATCAATTCATATTACAAAACCCTCATTCCTATAATGACGTCACCCTTCACTCAAATTATAGGTTTAATGACGTTCTCTATCCTGCTACTGAACACACAATCGCTTCTAAAAAAGATTAATCTTTTAGACGACATACTCAACGATGAGTCACCTGACATATGCGCAATCACGGAGACCTGGATCAAAAGCACTGACATCGCCGTAATAAATCAACTTCCATCCGATGTATATGATTTGTTCTCCATTCCGAGACCTAAAAAGAAAGGAGGGGGACTTCTCCTGGCAGCTAAAAAGAAGTTCAACCTCTCCCTACAACACACCTCCCCCCCTCATAAGATAGAAATTGGTCTCTTTAAATCCAAAAGCCTGCAAATTTGCTTAATTTATGCTCCCCCTGGCTTACTGGAAAAGAATCCATCAACACTTACGGAATACATTACAAAACACATTGACATCAACATGCCAGCCATCATACTTGGAGATCTTAACCTCCATTTTGACCGGTCCCCCCTCACACCTGCATGTGATGCCACACTCGCGACCCTTAACGCAATCGGATTTAAACAAATTGTCTCAGGCCCAACACACAAGGCTGGCCATACACTGGACGTTATCTTTACGAACTCTCTCATACAACCTGACCACCCCCAATGCACACCTATACCATGGTCAGACCACTACCGAGTAGACACGCACTGCTCCATTAACTGCAACCCCCCAAGCAACACACTCAAAGAAAAGAACCATTGAATTCAGAAAAAAATGCCAAATAGACGATATTATCGAAGCTATAACAGAAGATCTCCATAAATTAGACCTCTCTGATGCCAATACTGCTTGTACCTCTTGGCATCAACTCACCAGCAGCATATCTAATCGACTCTGTCCACTACTAACGAAAGAAATCAGCACTGATAAAAAAGATAAAAAACCATGGTACCACACGGATCTTAGAATTATGAAGCGCGAACTCCGTAAACTGGAAAAGAGATGGCGTAGAAATCAAGATCAAACACATCTACAGAAATTCAAATCCCTACTCCATAAGTATCATAAAACAACAGATGAAGCCAAGAAAAACTACTACACAGCAAAAATTCATCAATACCAGTTCAACCCGCGTGCTTTATTCCAATATATTTCTAACATTATTACCCCACCATCAAACAGCAAACCAGAAAATGAGGATAAAAACAAATGTGAGAAGCTAGCTACCTATTTTTATGACAAGGTTTCTAATATGGCGCGCTTTACCTCACATTCTCCACTGGTATCCCTTCCACCCACAAGCACCATGATCACCTCACCCTCACTCACTAATTTTGAAAACACGATTGCTTCAGAAATTGAAGTAATTCTAAAAAAGATAAAACCTGCATTGCACCCTATGGATATCATGCCTACAAAAACACTCCTCTCCATCCCTACTAGGATTGCACCTCCCATCTCCAACATCATCAACAAATCTATATCGACTGGTGTTTTTCCTACGCAACTCAAGCATGCAATTATAAAGCCAACTCTCAAAAAACCAGACCTGGATCCATCTGAACCGGCCAATTATCGTCCTGTCTCGAGCCTCCCATTCTTGTCAAAAATCATAGAAAAAGTAATCAACAAACAACTCACTGACTATCTAGACGATAACAGATTACTATTCCTGTCACAATATGGTTTCCGTAAGAACCATAGTACTGAAACGCTGCTAGTATCCCTATCAGACTCTATTCTAAAAACACTAGATTCTGGTCATTCATACATTCTTGCCCTTCTTGATATTTCTTCGGCATTTGACACAGTCAATCATAATATCCTTCTATCCCTCCTCTCTCAAATCGGCATCACTGGCACTGCATTATACTGGATCCAATCTTTCCTGAAAGACAGGACATACAGTGTCAAGTTGGGATCCCAAATATCTAAACCAAGAAATCTGCTACAAGGTGTACCACAAGGCTCTTCGCTATCATCAACCCTGTTTAACATTTACTTAGCTCCTCTCTGTCGACTCCTAGCAAAACTGAATCTCCGTCACTTCATATATGCTGATGACGTACAGATTCTCATCCCTATTAATGATTCCCTCTTTAATGCTCTGAAAACCTGGGAATCAGCCCTGGCTGAAATAAAAAAGCTTCTCACAGAAAACTTCCTAGCTATAAACACTTCCAAAACGGAACTCATCCTCATCACGCCACACAATAACATCTCCTCCAACACATCCCATCTTTCAACGTCAGTTCTTCCCCAACTACAGCAAGTCCGCAGTCTTGGCATCATAATTGACAACCATTTTACATTAAAGAAATTCATCTCGGCCACAATAAAAAATGTTTTTTTCAAACTTCACACGCTAAAAAGAATTAAACCTTTTCTTCATCCACAAGATTTCCGGACGGTATTGCAAGCTACCATACTACCAAAAATTGACTACTGCAACACATTACTCTTAGGTCTCCCTAAAAACTCAATTCAACCTTTACAGATGTTACAGAATGCAGCAGCTCGACTAATCACCAATACCCGCCACCATGATCACATTACACCAGCTCTCATGTTCTTGCATTGGCTTCCAGTAGCATCTAGAATTATCTTTAAAGTTCTCTCCCTGATTCATAAGTCGGTCTATAACCAAGAGATGCAATGGTTCTCGGAGCAGTTTGTTTTCCGTACCTCTACGAGACCAATAAGAAATATTCATCAAACTAAATTTGCAGCTGCGCCGATTAAACATATCAAACACGTGACCACAAGAGACCGCGCTTTCTCCATAGCGGGAATCAACCTATGGAACAAGATGCCCACTGACTTGCGTCTGGAACCCTGCCATAAGAAATTCAAACAAGGCCTCAAAACCTGATTATTTGAACTAGCTTTCACACAATGATATCCAATTAAACTGAAATGCCATTCAATTTGCAACCCCCTCTTTATCCCCTGCTCCTTGTCCCTCCTACCCACTATCCCTCCCTAAATTCTTCCCCTCCAATTTGCCCGCTCTTTCCCCGATTATGATATTTTAATTGATTTTATATAATAGAATTATCCTCTATTCAATCTAGAACTTGTATTCCCTCTCAGCACCGTTATTGTATTATATGCTCTATGGTTTTAGTGTTGGTTCGTAAATATTTTTAGTTACTTCAATTTTATTTTGGTATGTTAAACACTAATGGATGGTCCACGGTCTGTACAGCCTGTTTTTCCGTCAATCACGTTATTTGTAATTAATTCTAATTAATACATTATTAATAAGTTATTGTTAAATGTAAACCGCGGTGATGTATATCCTTACGTACTGCGGTATATAAAAATCTCTAAATAAATAAATTACACAATGTTGGGTTCCATATTAGGTGCTACAACCCAAGAAAGAGATCTAGGTGTCATAGTGGATAACACATTGAAATCGTCGGTGCAGTGTGCTGCGGCAGTCAAAAAAGCAAACAGAATGTTGGGGAATTATTAGAAAAGGAATGATGAATAAAACTGAAAATGTCATAATGCCTCTGTATCGCTCCATGGTGAGACCGCACCTTGAATACTGTGTACAATTCTGGTCGCCGCATCTCCAAAAAGATATAATTGCGATGGAGAAGGTACAGAGAAGGGCTACCAAAATGATAAAGGGAATGGAACAACTCCCCTATGAGGAAAGACTAAAGAGGTTAGGACTTTTCAGCTTGGAGAAGAGACGACTGAGGGGGGATATGATAGAGGTGTTTAAAATCATGAGAGGTCTAGAACGGGTAGATGTGAATCGGTTATTTACTCTTTCGGATAGTAGAAAGACTAGGGGGCACTCCATGAAGTTAGCATGGGGCACATTTAAAACTAATCGGAGAAAGTTCTTTTTACTCAACGCACAATTAAACTCTGGAATTTGTTGCCAGAGAATGTGGTTCGTGCAGTTAGTATAGCTGTGTTTAAAAAAGGATTGGATAAGTTCTTGGAGGAGAAGTCCATTACCTGTTATTAAGTTCACTTAGAGAATAGCCACTGCCATTAGCAATGGTTACATGGAATAGACTTAGTTTTTGGGTACTTGCCAGGTTCTTATGGCCTGGATTGGCCACTGTTGGAAACAGGATGCTGGGCTTGATGGACCCTTGGTCTGACCCAGTATGGCATTTTCTTATGTTCTTATGTACCATATGACAGGGTATCCGTGCCATTGACCGGCCCCTGTCACATGGTAGGAGCACTGGCTGGCCGGCGCCATCTTTAAAGATGGCCACCGCCGTATTTAAAGATGGCTGCCGCCGTCTGGTTCAGGAGGGTGGGGGAAGGTAAGGGGTTAATTTTAAAGGGTCGGGCCTCACAAAAAAAAAATAAATAAATAACGATGTGAATCGGAACCAATTCCGATTCACATCACCCACGATCAGATTTTTTCCCCTCTCTAGCCGAACCCGATCGTTAAGACGGTCGGGCACATGATTCACATCTCTAAGCGGCAGCATAGCTCTCTGCTGTTGAAGCAGAGAGCAATGCTGGATATGCGTGAAGTATTAGTTTTTCTTCTCCCCTGCTGTTGAAGCAGGGAGCTATGCTGGATATGCATTGAAAGTGAAGTATGCCTTGAAAGTCACATTAACTATCATCAAATATTGAAAAGCCTAATAATTGGTAATTGAATAAGCCTAATAATTGGTAATACCTATAGCCCATGAACCCATCCCTGGTTTTTTGTTTGTTTCTTTGTTTGTTTTCTTTTTTTAATTGGGAGATGGCAGCCCTCCACCCTTCCACTCCGTGAAGGTGGAACACCAACCACTGGCCAACATCAACCACCAACCAACCTTCACGGCCCTTGCCCTCAATGCCCTGGCCCAAGTGAAGAAGAGGGTCCTTATGACTTTGGGGTGATGACTCATTTAATTGATCTTCAAAACAAACTATCCACCCTCCTCACAGTGGGGAGCAGTGGAACTAGTCCCGCATGAACAGCGGGGCCAAGGGTTCTATTTGACATTTCTTCATCCCGAAAAGGAATGGTGGCTTGCACCCCATTTTCCTCTACCTTAGGGACTGAACAAATTTCTCGTAAGAGAAAAATTCAAGATGTTCTCTCTGGGCACGTTGATCTCCCTCCTCCGAAGAGGAGACTGGCTTTGCTCTTTCAGCCTGAAGGAGGCATTTGCACACATTGGGATTGTCCCCAACCACAGGAAGTACCTCTACTTCCTGGTGGGGAATGCATATTTTCAATACAGAGTGCTGCCCTTTGGGCTGGCATCAGCCCCCCTTATCTTCACCAAATGCTTGCCAGTGGTGGCTGCCTAACTCAGGCGTTGCTTGGCCCATGTGTTCCCATACCTGGATGACTGGCTGGTCAGGAGTGACTCCTGCTCCGGAGCCATGCAAGCTCTGGCCCTGAATGTTCAGACCCTGCAGACGGTGGGGTTTGTTATCAACTTACCCAAGTCTAGACTTCATAGGTGCGAGGTTGGATACGGCACAAGTGAAAGCTTTACAGGGCCACATGGCAGCCTCCATCCACGTGATTCCCTTAGCCTGCCTCCACATGAGCCCTCAGTGGGCCTTGCGGTCCCACTGGCAGCAGGCATTTCAAGATCTGGAGGCTCCGGTCACGGAACCTCTCTAGCTATCCCTGGCCTAGTGGGAAGCCCTCCCCAATTTAGAATGCAGCCTTCCCTTCCAGCCTGTGCCGCCCTATGTGACCTTCATCACCGATGCTTCTCCTTAGGTGGGGAGCCCACACAAAGGGCCTACACACTCAAGGGCTGTGGACCGCAACGGAAGCATGTTGTCTGATAAACTTTCTAGAGCTTCTGGTGAAATGGTATGCCTTGTGGGCATTTCAGGATCAGTTGTCATCCAAAGCAGTTCTGATCCGGTCGGACAACCAGGTTGTCCGACCGGATCAGAACTGTGGTACATCAACAAGCAGGGGGACACAGACTCGTTCCTCCT
The DNA here is from genome assembly GCF_901001135.1 of Rhinatrema bivittatum. Lineage (NCBI taxonomy): Eukaryota > Metazoa > Chordata > Amphibia > Gymnophiona > Rhinatrematidae > Rhinatrema > Rhinatrema bivittatum. Next base: position 59,324,865 of record NC_042628.1, on the reverse strand, counting down.
CTGCCAAGAGGCAGTACAGGTTTGGAACTGGGCCCTTTCCCAGGGGATGTATCTATGGGCAACCTATCTGCCAGGTCACCTCAGCGTGCTCCTGGACAGTCTCAGCCGGTCCTTCTATCAGCCCGAGTAGCCCCTCAACTCGACTAGCGACCCACCACTGGGGTACGCCAGTTGTGGAGCTGTTCGTATCCCCTCTCAACCATAAGGTGAACAGATTCTGCTCCCTAGTACCAGGGAACAGCCATCCGACCTGCGATGCCTTCTCTCTTCACTGGGGACAGGGCCTCCTGTATGCGTACTCGCCTTTCCTGCTTCTCTTGAAGGTGCTGTTGAAGTCTCAGGAGGATGGGGGGACCATGATTCTTGTGGCTCCCTTCTGGCCTTGGCAGGTTTGGTTCCATCTCCTCAAGGACCTATCGCTGCATGCGCTCATCCTGTTGGGAATGGCGCCGGACCTCGTATTGCAGAACCAGGGCACTCTGTCACCCAAACCTCTGGGCACAGATGTTGAGCGCATGATCCTCCAGCCATTACAGCTTTCGAACTGTATTTCCCGGATTCTGATCAAATCCCAGAAACCTTCGACTAGGAAGTCCTAGACATCAAAGTAGAAACACTTTTTCCATCTGGTGCAAAGGGCATGGGTTGGACCCTTCTCATGCCCTCTTCCCTGGCTGCTGGACTACCTGTGGCACCTGTCTGAGTTTGGGCTCCACACCAGTTCCGTCAGAGTACACCTCAGCACTGTCAGTGCGTACCACCGAGGTGTCGCTGGTATGCCCATCTTCGGTCCAGTCCCTAGTTGGCCGTTTCGTATAGGATCTTCTCCAACTGAAGCCCCCTCTTCAGCCTCCGACAGTATCCTGGGACCTTAACGTTGTCTTGGCGAGACTGATGCAGCCTCCCTTTGAGCCCCTACAGTCCTGTGGTCTGAAGTTCCTCACCTGGAAAGTCATATTTCTGGTGCCGCTCACAGGGGCAGTGAGTTTCAGGCCCTGGACAAGCAGGATGGTAGTCCTCACATATGGGTGACATCACAGGATGGAGCCCAATCATGGAACACTTTTGTCAAAGTTTCTAGAACTTTGACTGGCACCTACTGGGCATGCCCAGCAAGGCACTAAACATGCAGCCAGTAGGGGTCCCCCTTCAGTCTTCTTTTTTTCTGCGCAGCAGTAGCCATGCAGTTTAAGGAGCTCCACAGAGATTCCTGACAGGAATTTTCCTCACGGAATTACTAAAAACTTTCATACCCTACAGGGGTCCCACTTTCAAATGTTTTATTCCGCGGTACTCCGGTAAGTCTTTTACCCGTTTTCGGTCGATTCCCTTCGAGTTGGGCCCTTGCAGCCTACTGGCCGTCAGCCGCACCATGGCTCAATCTTTCAAAGGCCATAGCGTCGGGGTTTCGTTGGTGCCCTGACTGAACTCGCACCATGTCCATTACAGACCTTCATAAAGTCTGTGTAATGTGCTTCAGGTGCGAGCATGATGTCCTTACTTGCACGAAATGTGCCTTAATGATCCCAAAAGGTCGCAAAGCCAGAATGGAGAAAATGGAACTTCTCTTCCATTCTCAAACTCCGACGCCGTCTATTGCATTGACATCATCTGAACCGGCACCGTCCACTTTGCACCAGCATTGGACACCAGCTGGTGACCGTCCGGTGTCGATGACTTCCCGGCCATCGACTACCTCTATTCCCCCTCAGGACCAAGGGGATCATAGAGAGAAGCATCGACACTGGAAGCCTCGGACCATCGATGAAGGAAAATCATCGACTTCGCCATCGTCCAAGCCGCCATCGAAGAAACCCCGTCCAGAAAAGGCATTGACCCTTTCTGGCACCGGGACACCGAGGCAACCCTCACCCGGACGGGTATCGGGAGCCGCAACTCCGCCTTTTATGGTGGTCCCTCCGGCTCTGCTTCTGCCTCTTTCTCCCCTTCCGGAGCCGGGGCTGATTGGAACTGGGCCCTCTCCCAAGGGATGTATCTATGGGCAACCTATCTGCCAGTCCCCTTCCGGACCGAAGGTTCAGGAGGCATCGATAAGGCACAGATTCCAAGTTCCCCCGGCGCCAAAACCGGTGTCGGTTGCGGAACCGACCACCGATCCCATTCTGGCAGCATTGGCACCGCTGCTTTGAAGATGGAAGCGCTTGTGGCCGCCTTTCCACCAATGGATCCCGGATCACCGATTGCTCCGGTGCCTTCTCCACTTACTCTTTCATTGCAAGGAGAAACACCATTCTGTCTTCCTCCATCGGGAGTCCTGCAGATGCCTCAGCCATCGATGCCGCTGCAGCCATCGGCGCCACCAATCCATCCATAGATGCCCTCTATGCCTGCACCGGTGCCCTCGATGCCTTCATTCGTGCCTCCAGTACTTCCCTCGATGCCTTCAGAGCCTAGACCAGGTCCTTCAGGAATACCATCATCCCATCCTTCTCAGGTTCCTAGAGGGACAGGTGCTGATCCCTATGACACCTGGACTGACGATTCATCTCCAGACACAGATGATTTACCATCGCCACCTACTCCTACTGAAAGCAGGAAGTGTTCTCCAGAGGACTTGTCCTTCATAAATTTTGTGAAGGAAATGTCTGAGTTGGTTCCCTTCCAATTACAGACTGAACAAGATGATAGGCACCAAATGATGGAGCTGTTACAATTTGTGGATGCTCCCAAGGAAATAACCTCCATCCCTATTTATCAGGTTCTTTTGGATCTTCTCAAAAAGAACTGGGAACACCCTGGTTCGTTAGCTCCAGTCAACCGAAAGGCAGATGTATTTATTTATTTATTTATTTATTTATTTATTTATTTAACACTTTTTTTTCTATACCGACCTTCATGAAAAAGATTCACATCAAATCGGTTTACAAAGAACTTAGAGGCTAACTAAATAACCATTAACAAGACGGCAAAAGGCAAAGTTACATATAACAGGGAAATCGAACTTGGAGGCTAGAGTAGCCGGGAAGTAGTAGGATAGCAAAACTAGAGGATAAATATATGTGCAATGAGATACCACCTACTTGGTCCATTCAGCCCCAGAGTTCCAGAAACCTCAGCTGGATCACCAATCTGTGGTTGTAGAATCTGCCCAAAAGAGGGCACGATGCTCAAAGGCCCACTCTTCCTTCCCCCCCCAGGTAAGGAGCAGAAATTCCTGGATGCCATTGGCCGGCGTGTCTTCCAGGGATCAATGCTCATCTCTCAGATCGCCTCTTACCAGCTGTATATGACCCAGTATAACAGGGTCTTATTCAAGCAGAAACAGGACTTTGCAAAGTCCCTGCCTCAGCAATTCCAGGAACAGCTACAAACCCTGGTTCACAAGGGTTTTGAAGCAGGGAAACATGAAATAAGGTCCTCTTACGATATCTTCAACACCGCTTCCAGGGTATCTGCAGCTGCTATTTCTGCAAGAAGATGGGCCTGGCTTAAATTGTCCGATCTGCCTTGCATAGGAGACATCTGTTTGGCGAACAGATCCAGTGGACAGTGGTGGAACTCAAGGAGCATCATGAGACCCTTTGCCAACTCTCCCTGATGCCTTCTGAGTATTCCTCCAGCCATTCAGGAAGGACATTAAAAAGTCGTTCTTCCGTCCAAAGAAGTCCTATCCACCATCGTCTAGAAGTCGTTCCACGAGACCTTTCCAGAAGGCCCAGTCTCGTCAACTTTGGAAACAAAAGCCGCAAGCAGCTACTCAGCCGGGCCCTGCTTCCAGTTTTTGACTCCTGTTTAGAGAGCAGCAGCCAGCTTCCACTGCCACAAATACCAGTAGCAGGTCGATTGTGCCATTTCAACAACATGTGGCACACAATCACCTCAGACCAGTGGATTCTTGCCATAATCTCTCAAGGCTATCACCTGAACTTTCTTTCCATCCCACGAATTCCCCACCTCGGTTGACGTGGGGAACATCCGACCACTCATCACTCCTGGAACAGGAGATATCCCTCCTCCTACAGTCTAGAGCAATAGAACCAGTGCCCTACTCCCAACAGGGCCTAGGATTCCATTCCCAGTACTTTTTAATCCCCAAAAAATCAGGAGGCGTTCATCCAATTCTGGACCTACGTGCCCTCAACAAGTAGCTCCAACGAGAAAAGTTCAAGATGGTAACCTTGGGTTCCCTCCTTCCTCTTCTGCAAAGAGGAGACTGGCTCTGCTCTCTAGACCTCCAGGACGCGTACACACACATTGCGATAACTCCATCTCATCGCAGATTTCTGAGGTTTCTGGTAGGCCCCAAGCACTATCAGTACCAAGTGCTACCATTTGGCCTGGCATCTGCACCACAAGTCTTCACCAAGTGCCTCATAGTAGTAACGGCCTTCCTCAGGACTCAAGGTGTTCACGTCTACCCCTATCTAGACGATTGGTTGATCAGGGCTCCCACTCAGCAAGGGGCTCTGTCGTCCCTACATCTCACCTTATACACTGATTTCGCTAGGATTTCTCATCAACTACGCGAAATCCTGCTTAGTCCCATCTCAAACTTTGTCCTTCATGGGGGCAGACTTGGACAGCTTTCAAGCAAAGGCATTTCTGCCTAGACAGCGAGCTCTCACTCTCATTTCTCTCGCACACCAGCTACAGTCTCAGCACCGCTCGACTGCATGCCACTTCCTCATCCTGCTGGGACACATGGCGTCCTAAGGAGAGGTTACCCTAATGGCCCGCTTGGTCATGAGAGTCATGCAGTGGACTTTAAGGTCACAATGGACTTAATCCGTCCAACCATTATCGACCATTGTCCACATCACCGACCCACTTCGTCAGTCTCTAGCCTGGTGGCAAAATCAGATCAATCTCCTCCAAGGCCTACCCTTCCAGGCTTCAGACCCTCAAATAATTCTCACCAGCAAGGAGCTTGGTCTCCAGAGGAAGCCAAACACCAAATCAATTTCCTGGAGCTACGAGCAATCAGATAAGCTCTCAGGGTATTTCGGGATTGTCTGTCCAACCAAGTCATCCTAATTCAGACAGACAACCAAGTGGCCATGTGGTACATCAACAAACAGGGAGGAACGGGCTCCTACTTACTGTGTCAGGAAGTGGCACAAATATGGGCGGAGGCCCTCTCCCATTTGATGTACCTCAGGGCCACCTACTTGCCGGTAGTGGACAATGTGTTGGCAGACAAGCTGAGTCACGCCTTTCAACCACACGAGTGGTCCCTTGACCCCACAGTAGTGGACTCAATATTGCAACTTTGGGGTTATCCCCACATAGATCTCTTTGCGTTACCTCAAAACCGCAGAGTAGAGAACTTTTGCTCTCTCACTCACAGCCAAGAGATGTGTTCTCCCTCTCATGGGCAACCGGTCTCCTATATGCATTTCTTCCACTTCTGCTTCTCTCAAAGACTCTTGTGAAGCTTTGTCAGGAAAAGGGAACCATGATCCTTATAGCACCTCACTGGCCACACCAAGTGTGGTTTCCGATCCTTCAAGACCTCTCCATTCGCACACACATTCCCTTGCGAAAGGACCTGCTTCTGATCTCTCAGAACGATGGGTGCCTACGCCACCCCAATATTCAGGCCTTGTCCCTGACTGCCTGGATGTTGAAAGGTTAATTCTTCAGCCACTCAACCTTTCGGAGCCTGTTTCTCGTGTCCTGTTTGCTTCACGGAAGCCTTCCACGAGAAAATCTTACCTTTACAAATGGAACAGATTTAAATCATGGTGTTCTGCTCAATCCCTTGATCCTTTTTACCTGTTCCACCACGAAGTTTCTGGACTATCACTGGCACTTGTCAGAATCAGGTCTTATTTATTTATTATTTTATTTATTTAAGGCTTTTATATACCGACTTTCTTGATACAAATCAAATCAACTCGGTTTACATCAAACTAGACAGTAACTATAACCAACCAACCAAACGAGACAATTGAAGGAGTATAAAGTTACATTATAACAAGGGTGCCTTTAACTGGGAATAGGAAACAAGAAAGGGGAACGAAAATAAAGTGCAATATACAAGAGGATATGTGAGGGGCAAGGAGCCGTCCTCGAGGTAACTTGTAACATGATTTAACGATTTCAATACATAATTGCTAGAACGTTATTTATATACATTCAAGTCAGGCTGTTGGACAAGAGGCGGGGAAGGCTCGGCAGAACAGCCATGTCTTTAGTTTCTTTTTAAAAGTTAGAAGGCAAGTTTCTTGCCAGAGGTCCGGAGGCATGGTGTTCCAAATGGAGGGACCTGTGATGGAGAATGTCCGGTCTCTGATGTTTGAGTGGTGCACAGTTTTGATAGAAGGAACTTGTAAGGATCCCTTGTAGGCATCCCTTAGAGGTCTTGCCGTCGAGTGCAGTTTAAGAGGATGTAGCAGATCAAGAGGGGTCTGATGGTGAATGTATTTGTGGATAATTGTGAGTGATTTATGGAGAATCCTGAAGTGTACTGGGAGCCAGTGAAGATCTTTTAGAATAGGAGAGATATGTGCTCTCCGATTGGTATTAGTCAGAATTCTCGCCGTTGCATTTTGGAGCAGCTGGAGGGGTTTTATAGTGGACGCCGGTAGACCTTGCAAAATGGAATTACAATAGTCGATTTTGGAAACAGAATGGCTTTGAGGACGGATCTGAAATCATAGTGGAATAAGAGTGGTTTTAGTTTTTTGAGTACTTGTAACTTGTAGAAGCACTCCTTTGTGGTGATTTTTATAAATTGCTTTAGGTTCAGGTGGCTATCAATAATGACTCCAAGGTCTCTAGCGTGGGATATTTGAATGTTAGTTTGTAGTTGGTGTTGGAAGGGACTACCTTCTGGAGTGATTAGCAACAGTTCAGTCTTTGAAGTGTTGAGCACCAGATTGAGGCTTGAGAGGTGATGATTTATTGTTTGGAGGTGAGAGTTCCATAGCTTGAGTGTTGAGTCCAGTGAGTTGGATATTGGGATTAAAATTTGAACATCATCTGCATAAATATAAAACTTAAGTTTTAGATTTGTGAGTAGATGGCAGAGAGGGAGTAAGTAAATATTAAGCAGGGTAGGCGATAAGGAAGAGCCCTGGGGGACTCCGAATGGGGCGCAAGTGTGAGAGGATTCCTTGTTCTTGATTTTAACCTTATAGCCTCTATTGCTTAGGAAGGAGTCGAACCATCTAAGAGCTGATCCTGTAATTCCTATATCTGATAGGCGGTTTAGAAGGGTGTTATGATTTACAGTGTCGAAAGCTGCAGAGATGTCGAGGAGAGCTAAGAGGAAGGACTGTCCTTTATCAAAGCCTATGTAAATATGATCCAGGAGAGAGATGATGAGGGTTTCGGTATTGTGTTCTTTTCGGAAACCATATTGTGACGGGTGAGGAATATTATGATCTTCAAGGTAATTTGAAAGTTACTTATTTACGATTTTCTCCATGACCTTAGCTATAAACGGGAGATTTGATATGGGGCGATAGTTGTTAAGGTCGTCCGGGTCCAGGTTAGGTTTTTTGAGTATGGGTTTGAGTGTGGCCAGTTTGAGAGCATCCGGGAATATTCCTTGTGAAAGGGAACAATTGATAATATCAGCTATATATTTGGAGATGTATTCTGGTATGAGAATCAGAGATTTGGAAGGTATTTGGTCTAGAGGGTGAGTCGAAGGTTTCATTCTTTTTATAAGGGTTTCCACCTCTAAAGTGTGAGTGGGATCGAAGGAGTCCAAGTTTACGTCTGTGTTCAGTAGGTGGAGGGTATTCGGAGGCAGTGAGATTGGGCTGGTAGGTAACTTAGCCAGGGTGTTGGAAATTTTATTCTGAAAGAATAAGGCGAGATCATTGGCCTTTGATTGGGCTGTGTCATCTGGTATTGTAGGGGAAGCAGTTTTGGTGAGTTCTGATACATAAGAAAAGAGAGCCTTCGCGTCGAACATCAAGTTGTGGATACGGTGGGCATAGAAATCTCTTTTTGTTCGAAGCGTTGCTGTTCTGTATTGATGGAGAGCGGTTTTGTATATGGTTAGTGATTGTGGATTGGGATTCTTCCTCCATTCTTTTTCTATTCGTCTTAAGTTTTGCTTCTGGGTACGGAGCTCATTAGTGAACCATGGCTGCTTGTTTTTTTGAGAGGGATTTATGGGTTTTTTTGATATTGGGCATAAGTTATTGGCAATCATTTCTGTGATGTTTTGCCAAGAGATAATAGCAGAGTTGGGGTTAGATAGGTCCAGGTTAGGAAGTTCTTTGATCAATGAGTTGCCCAGGTCTTCTGAAGGACATGGTTTCCTCTAGTACAGAGTGGTCGCCTGAGGGGGCGCAGGAGTTCCTGTCAATGACCTAATGGTGGAGGTGATCATGAAATGGTCTGACCATGGAACTGGGAGACATAGCGGGGGTGAAAGTGGAGTGAGGTTGGAGTTTGTAAAGATAAGGTCAAGGGTGTGACCTGCTTTATGTGTGGGATGATTGATGTGTTGTTTGAAGCCCATGTCCGAGAGGGCTGACAGGAAGGCTTCGCAGTTAGAAGATCTAGGGTTAGCATCGATGTGATTAAAATCCCCAAGGATTATGGCTGGAGAATCTAATTTTAAGTGTTTGGCTATGATTTCCACCATAGGGGAAGCGTCTTGATCTAAAAGTCCACGGGGGAGCGTAAGTGAGAAGGATTTGGAGCGACTTAGATTTGAATAAGCCTACTTCCAATTTAGGTATTGTGTTAATAGGTTGTGGCGTCAGGTTAAAGGTTTTTTTTAGCAGCTATGAGGAAACCTCCCCCTTTTTTCTTTTTCCTGGGCATGGAGAAGACATCATAAATCTGTGTAGGAAGTTGATTTATTAAAGCTGTGTCTGAGGGTTTCAGCCAGGTCTCCGTGATGGCACAGATGTCTGGCCCGGCATCAAGGAGGTAGTCGTGAAGGATGTGGGGTTTTTTGGTAATTGATTGGGCGTTGAATAGTGTTAAATTAAATAGGGCCAACCCAAGTAGTTGCGTAAGAGGAGAGATCATCACTGGAGATAAATTTCTACGAGATATGGGATGGTATCGTAAAGTAGGCTTCATCTTGAAGCAGGAGTTGTGATGTAGTATGTGTATTGGGTATCCTAGGATCATGATGGGACTAAAGAGATCACTTTGACGTGATTTACCAGCAGATATTGTCCTGTAAGGTAGTAGAAGTGAAAGGATTGTTGAAGAGATATGATTAATGAAGAATGGCAGTGCCAATCCTTATCTGAATGAGTGATGAGTGGTTGGATGAATGCTGAGATAGTTAGGTGAATGTTGAGGTAGCTGGATTGATTGTTGAGGAGCCTGTGTGAATGCTGGAGATCCTGGTTGAATACTGAGGTGGTTGGATGAATGCTGGTGGTTTAGAGGGTGGAGGAAGGCTGTTGAGGGTTGTCTTGAGGAGAACCGGATTAAAGTGTGGCGAAGTTGGAGGGTGGAGAGTTGAAGAGGATGGTGGGGCTTTTCTCTGGGCCTGCACGAAGGGCGCACAAAGGGGCCGGCCCCGGCAGGAGCTGGATTTTGAAGCGCCAAAGGGACAGCCTGATTGGCTGTCTGCAGCGAGGAAAAAGGTCCCTGATTGGCCGGATCATCGGTGAGGGAAGCGCTGCAGCCGGACGGAAGAGGCCAGAAGAAGAACGGAGGGAGCCTCGTGGTCGGCCGGGAGGACCCGCTGGGGTAAGAGGATTAAAGTCAGGCCTTACCCCGGTGGGTTCCTTGCGCCGAATGCGCAGGCCTGCGATCCCCTCGGGTCGGGACGACCGGGTGGAAGAGGAGGCGGCGCCGGCAGGAGCTGGATTTTGAAGCGCCGAAGGGGCAGCCTGATTGGCTGTCTGCAGCGAGGAAGAAGGTCCCTGATTGGCCGGATCGTCGGTGAGGGAAGCGCTGCAGCCGGACGGAAGAGGCCCGAAGAAGAACGGAAGGAGCCTCGTGGTCTGCCGGGTGGACCCGCTGGGGTAAGAGGATTAAAGTCAGGCCTTACCCCAGTGGGTTCCTTGCGCCGATTGCGCAGGCCTGCGATCCCCTCGGGTCGGGACGTCCGGGTGGAAGAGGGCAACCGGTCTCCTATATGCATTTCCTCCACTTCTGCTTCTCTCAAAGACTCTTGTGAAGCTTCGTCAGGAAAAGGGAACCATGATCCTTATAGCACCTCACTGGCCACACCAAGTGTGGTTTCCGGAAGAAAACGGAAGAAGTCTTAAAACTTCTTCCGTCAGAATGCATGTCAGTGTGGTAGCTGCCTTCCATAAAGGGATCAGGGATGTTCCTATTTCAGTTCAACCCCTTGTAACACGATTTCTGAAGGGCTTGCTCCACCTCAAGCCTCCACTGCGCCCTCCGGCCCCTTCTTGGGACCTCAATCTGGTTTCGGGTCGGCTCATGAAACCACCATTCGAGCCTCTCCAATCCTGTTATCTTCGTTATCTCACATGGAAAGTGATTTTTCTCCTGGCAATCACATCCGCTTGCAGAGTTAGTGAGTTACAGACTCTAATTACCTATCCACCTTACACTAAACCTCTGCACGACCGGGCAGTACTCTGCATTCACCCTAAGTTCTTGCCTAAGATAGTATCGGAGTTTCACATTAATCAATCCATTATACTACCTACCTTCTTTCCCAGGCCCCGTTCCAATTCAGGAGAACAGGCTCTGCATACCCTTGACTGTAAACGGGCTCTAGCGTTCTACCTAGACCGTATAGCTGCCCACAGGAAAAGCATTCAATTGTTTTTCTCTTTCCATCAAACTGGAGCAGCCTGTGGGTAAGCAGACTCTCTCCTCCTGGTTAGCAGACTGCATATCCTTTTGCTATCAGGAAGCAGGCATTCCACTTCAAGACTACGTTAAAGCACACTTTGTCAGGGCCATGGCAACTTCAGTAGCGAACCTACGCTCGGTGCCGCTTCCTGATATTTGTAGGGCTGCTACCTGGAGTTCTCTTCATACCTTCACAGCCCACTATTGTTTGGACAAGGCTGGAAGACAAGATTCCATCTTCGGCCAATCTGTCTTGCGCAACCTTTTTGCAACTTGATGTACTAACACCCTTCTGCCTGCATGTTAGGGTTCAGGATGCCCTCTGCCAAATTCCACCCCAGTTGTTGTGCCTGTTGCACATCTTTGGGTACATTTGGTGCATACTCGGACATCCTCAGCTCGGTACTCACCCATATGCGAGGACTACCATCCTGCTTGTCCTGTGAGAAAGCAAATGTTGCTTTCCTGTAACAGGTGTTCTTACAGGACAGCAGGATGTTAGTCCTCACGAAACCTGCCTGTCACCCCACGGTGTTGGGTTCGTTACGTTTTCTTATTTTATTTTTTGGCACTTCCTATAGCTATAAACAAGACTGAAGGGGGACCCTTACTGGCTGCAGGTTTAGTGCCATGCTGGGCATGCCCAGTAGGTGCCAGTCAAAGTTCTAGAAACTTTGACAAAACTGTTCCGTGATTGGGCTTTATCCTGTGATGTCACCCATATATGTGAGGACTAACATCCTGCTGTCCTGTGAGGACACCTGTTACAGGTAAGCAACATTTGCTTTCTTCCACGACCATGTGGTCCTGCATACACATCCTAAATTCTTGCCGAAGGTGGTGACTGATTCTACCCATCTTCTTTCCGAGGCCACATTCCCACCCAGGGGACCGTGCTTTCCATACCCTGGACTGTAAACTGGCACTAGCCTTTTACCTAGCTCGCACAGCGAGCCACAGACTGTCCACCCAGCTCTTCGTGTCATTTGCTTGCCCATTACTGCTGGGTGCTGTAGTGGGTAAGCAAACCCTATTGAACTAACTGGTGGATTGCATTGCTTTCTGCTATGCACAGGCAGGCCTCCAGCTGGCCGGCAGAGTGAAGGCTTACTCTGTGTGGGCCATGGCAGCATCGGTGGCTCATATAGGTCCCCATCGCTAAAATTTGCCAGACTGTGACCTGGAGTTCTCTCCACATGTTCGCAGCTCACTGCTGCCTTGATGGGGTAGCTATCAGGACAGTGCTTTTGGTCAGTCTGTCCTGTGCAACTAGACTTGAACCCAACTCTCTTCCCTCATGCTCCTTGTGGGACCAGATTGCCCCCTGTTTTCCCACAGTGCCGCAGATGTGTTGTTCGGCCACTGTTGGTCCCTGGTTCAAAGGGGCAGTCTGGAGTTCTGTACTCGCCCACATGTGAGGACTAACGTCCTGCTTGTCCTAGGAGAAAGTGCAGTTGCCCTGTAACAGGTGTTCTCCTAGTCCTCAGGAATTCTACATGCCTCACCACTATGTTGGGTTCACATTTGGTTTGTTTTATTTTTTCGCTAGTTTCTTTTGCTATGTTACGAGACTGAAGGGGCACCTCACGTAAATGCACAGATAGTAGCAGGCTGGATATGCTCAGTCTGCTGGCCAAAGTTTCTAGAAACTGACAAAAGTTGTCCTGGCCGGGCTCCATCAGATGTCACCCACAAGTGAAGACTAACAGCCTGCTGTCCTAGAACACCTGTTACATGTAGGCAACTATGCTATCTGGCTTATTGAGTAAGAGTCAAACATTGGGGTTTTTGGGATAAACATCTTGTGCACTTTGACCTTTTTTTGATTCTGATGCATGTAGCATCCTGCATGCTGTTGGGTCCTTCAGGAAGACTCTTGAAGATTGCAGTAGAGGTATGGGTATATAGATGTCCAGTCTTTCTCCTAGATTTGTCTGACTCCTCTTGTTCATTGCCTTAAATGTTAGAAACAAATCTTTAAACTGCATCCTAAAAGCTGAATGTGGCCAATAGAGTTGTCTCAAAATTAGGGAGATGTGATCTCTAAAACTGAACAGACTGCCAATGTCCTGACAGCAGTTACAGTACTCTAGCTTTTGAGATTACTAAAGATTTGTTCCCTGTACATACTCAGATCAGTCCAGACTCTTGGGTTTTGCCTCCTTGCCCACAGACAAAGTTTCACGGACACTATACATAACCCAGTTTCCCTGTACATACTGAGATCAGTCCAGACAGTGGGTTGAGCCTCCTGTCCAGCAGATGGAGACAGAGAAAAACTGAAAGGGTATCCTATATCAGGACAGAGCCTACCCTGCATCCCTTCAGTATTTCTCTGTCTCCCAGCAGATGCAGGCAGCTGAACCTGCAGCTCCTTTCCTTTTCAATTTTTATCCCTATGAGATTTTTTCTTCTTTTCTTTTCCAGATCAAGCAAGTATTACTCTAATTTATATTTAAAAAAAAAAAAAAAGGAATTCAAAACTCCTGTTTTTCAGGGAGACAGCCCTGTCTTCTCGCTCTTCTGGGATCCTAGGGGGACTTGCCCCTTGTTCTACAGCCTAGAAATCCCTCCCCAGTGACCTACTTGGGGTGATATTGGTTGTCCAGTCACTCCCCCTCCTTGCCTGTTCTGCCCTCGAGTACTTAGCAGGGAAGCCTAATTCCTCTGCACTCGATAAAGTTTTTAAAAAATAACTCATTGGAAGGCAAGAGACAAGCTAATTCAACCCTGCTAGTGCAGGGAAAGCAGTACATCAGGGTTCCTTCTCCTGCTCCCGCTGTTAGGGCAGACCAGCTCAGCTGATTCTCTCCCCGGCGGCTCCTTTTACCTCATACCGCGTTCAAATTGTCTAGCCTGAGGGAGCTTGCGATTCGGCTCTCCCACGAGGGGCTGTGCTCTGACTGTTTGCCCGGTGGGGAGGGCCCCCCTGCGGAGGCGGCACGATCGGCAGCCCGGGGTCGGCCATCCCTCTCAGAAACGGCAGCCATTATGGGGGTAGGTCTTCAGACTCAGGACTACAGGGCTCAGCAGAGCCTGATTTAACCATTTCTCCACTGGATTTAAGCCCCATCAGAATCCAGGAGGGGGATTTTGATCCTACTCTCCCCCCCTCCCCCTCCCTCTCTACCCGGGAGTGCAAGCCTCATTTTTCTACAGATTTTGTGCTTTTAATGCACAAATCATATCTGGCTAGCCTTCAGGAAGAGGGGGACCCTCCAACGGGTCCTCCCCTGGCAAAACTTCCTCTGGTACCTGCTCCGCAGCCTTCTCCTGTACCAGAGGGGCAGGGCTCCATCAGGGTGGTGCCGGGTCCTTCGGACCCCCCCCCCCCCTTCCAACCGGCTGCGGGCCCTGATCCCGATCCAGACTCTGACTCGCTCCCTGGTCCTTCTCTCGAGAGTGATGACCTGTGTGTTCTCTGTTTTGTTCCAAAGGGAAGAGCTGGATCTCCTCATTCCCTTTATTTTACAGGAACTGGGAATTGAGGTACCACCTGACGAGACTGTTACAGCTGCTATGCCAGCTAACGTGGACCCGGTCCTAGCGGGACTTAGGGCTCCTCCACATACGGTTCCCGTTCCATCCTATGCACAAGCTGCTGCTCCTTCGGGAATGGGAGTCCTCCGAGGCGGGGCTCCACGTTGGTAGGGCAATGGACAAGCTCTAGCCCCTCCCTGATGAATGCCTAGACATGCTTAAAAGTTCCCAAGGTGGACTCTTCCATCTCCACTGTTGCCAAACACACCACCATCCCGGTGGTGGGAGCCACGGCATTGAAGGGATGTTCAGGACCGCAAACTCGAGCTTTATCTCAAGCGCATCTTTGAAGTCTTGGCCTTAGGAGTTCAGGCGACAATCTGCAGCAGTCTCATACAGTGGGCAAGCCTCAGGTGGGTTCAACAATTGCTCAGCACCCAGGACCTCCCTTCTGCAGAGGCGGAGCAGGCAGAAAGGCTAGAGGCGGCAGTGGCATATGGGGTTGATGCCCTTTACGATTTGCTCTGGGTGCAGGCCAGATGCCTCCTCTGGCTCCGCAATTGGGCTGTGGATTCCTCTTCCAAGTCGCAGTTGGGCATGCTTCCCTTCAAGGGTAAGTTGCTCTTTGGTGAGGACCTTGAACAGCTTATTAAATCCTTGGGAGAGCACAAGATTCATAAGCTATCCGAGGACCGCCTGAAACCGTTCAAATCTTTCTTTCCTTCGCGCTCTCGATTTAGAGGTCAACGTCTGTATAATAGCAGAGCACAGGGTCTTTTCCAAGAGGTACCTCCTCCAGATCCCAGTCCTGGTCTCATTCCTTTTGTGGCCGTCAACCCTTCCGGGATGGCAGCCAATGACACTCGACCACAAAGTCCTCTCCCCAATGAGATGTGGCCGGCCCATTCCTCCATTCCAAGCTTAGGTGGATGGCTGTCCCTGTTTCTCAAGGAATGGGTCAAGATTACAACGGATCAGTGGGTCCTAGAATGATAGAGAAAGGTTATGCATTACAATCTGCTCGGGACCTAATGGATCTTCACATAATCTCGCCCTGCGGAAGCCAGAAGCGGCCAGTGGTCGAACAGACCCTTGGCAGGCTACAAAAGCTCGGTGCCATTGTTCCAGACCCAGTGGAGGAACAAGGGGTTGGCCAGTATTCCATCTACTTTGTCGTCCTAAAAAGGACTGGTTTTTCCGGCCAATCTTGGATCTCAAGAGGGTCAACTGGGCTCTCAAGTTTCCCTGTTTTCGAATGGAGACCCTGAGGGCGGTGATAGCAGCTGTCCGCTCGGGCGAATACCTGACCTCGCTCGACTTAACGGAGGCTTACCTGCATATCCCGATACTTCTGATGGTCCTGGCGTATCTCAGGTTCAATATTCTGGGACAACACTTCCAGTTCCGGGCTCTCCCATTCGGCCTCGCCACCACACCACGCACTTTTACCAAGGTCATGGTGGTAGTGGCGGCCACTCTCTGTCGGGAAGGAGTCATGCCACCCTTATCTGGACGATTAGCTCATCCGGGCAAAGTCGGAGACTGTCTGCAGGTTGGCGGTCGACAGTCTTGGCCTTCCTGACCTCCCTCGGGTGGATAATCAACTTTTCCAAGAACAAACTACAGCCCTCCCAGATCCTGGAATTTCTGGGAGCACGATTCGACACCCGAGTTAGCAAGGTGTTCCTGCTAGACACTCGGGTGTTCAAACTCATGGAGCAAGTGTGCAACTTTCTCTAGTTTTCACTACCCACGGCCTGTGATTACCTTCAGGTCCTGGGGTCCATGGCTTCCACTATCAAACTGGTTCCTTGGGCTTTTGCACATATGCGTCCATTACAGAAAGCTGTGCTGTCCCACTGGAAGCTGGTGTCGGAACATTTTCTGACGCCTCTCCCGCTCTCAGACTCTACCATTGACGACATACAATGGTGGCTCTCGCTCACTCACCTCCTGAAGGGGATGCCTTTACAGACTCCTCAGTGGATCATTGTGACGACGGATGCCAGTTTCTCTGGCTGGAGAGCAGTTTGTCAAACTCAATCTATGCAGGGGTGCTTGTCCCCAGTTCAGTCCCGCTGGCACATCAATCACTTGGAGGCCCAAGCGGTCCGCCTGGCTCTCAAGGTCTTTCTCCCTCTGATCAGTCGCAAGGCGGTGCAAGTGCTCTCGGGCAATGCCACCATGGTAGCCTATATCAATCGGCAGGGAGGCACCAGAAGTCGCCTCATGGCTCTGGAACCCAGCAAGCTGTTTGCCTGGGCGGAACATCACCTGGATCACTTGGCAGCTTTGCACATTGCGGGAAAGGAGAATATTCAAGCCGACTTCCTAAGCTGTCAGAGTCTAGATCCCGGAGAGTGGGAATTGTCCAACGAAGTAATGGATCTCATTGTCTCCAGGTGGGGTCCCCCCCTCCCCATTTAGACCTGATGGCTACTCTGGATAACGCAAAGGCTCCCAGATTCTTCAGCTGCAGAAGGGAGTACTGCTCGGAAGAAGTGGATGCCTTGGTTCTTCCCTGGCCTCGTGCCATTCTCCTGTATGTGTTCCCCCCTTGGCCTCTGGTGGGGAAAGTACTCAGAAGAATAGAACTTCATCGGGGACCCGTCATTCTCATGGCATCCGAGTGGCCCCGCAGACCGTAGTACGCGGATCTGGTGAACCTCGCGACAGACGGTACTCTTCACCTCGGCCATCTTCCTCATCTTCTCCGGCAGGGTCCAGTATTTTTCGACCAGGCGGATCGCTTCAGTCTAGCGGCCTGGCTTTTGAACGGCGACATCTAAGAAAGAAGGGGTATAAGGAAGAAGTTATATCTACTCTTGTGGGCCCGTAAGCCTTCCACTTCTCTCACTTACATCCGAGTTTGGAGAGTTTTTGATGATGTGTGTGCCAAGTCCTCAGTGCCGGCGCACAAGGCTTTGGTGTCCCAGGTCCTCTCCTTTCACCAGAATGGCCTTTCCAAGGGCTTGTCTTTCAACTCCATATGGGTGCAGGTTTCCTCTCTTGGATCCCTCCTGGGTGGCATCGATGGTTACGCGTTGGCGGCTCATCCGGATGTTGTTCACTTCCTCAAGGGGGCCAAGCATTTGAATCCACCCATCTGGACTACCTGTCCCTTGTGGAGTCTTAACCTGGTGCTTAGGGTCCTTTGTGAGGCTCCCTTTGAATCCCTCAGGCGGGCCATGCTTAAGGGTCTAACTCTTAAGGCAGTTTTCCTTGTCTCTATTTGCTCCACCAGGAGGGTGGCAGAGCTCCAAGCTTTGTCCTGTAGGGAACCTTTTCTCCGTTTCACGGACTCAGGGGTCTCCCTCAAGACTGTTCCATCATTTTTGCCGAAGATTGTGTCTTCTTTTCACGTCAATCAGTCGGTGGAACTTCCGCCTTTTCTTCTGAAGACATTGCGAACACGCTTGTTGGTGACCTGTGGCGTCTTGATGTTAAACGAGTGCTGCTGCACTACTTGCAAGTTACAAATGAGTTTCGAGTCTCTGATCATCTTTGTCTTATGGAGTGGTCCAAATAGAGGAAACAAGGCTTCTAAGGTTACGATTCCTCACTGGCTAAAGGAGGTGATTGCATCGGCGTATATCCGTTGGGGCCAGACGGTCCCGGAGGGCTTAAAGGCCCACTCTGTGCATTCACAGGCTACTTCTTGGGCGGAGAGTCAGTCGGTCTCTCCGCAGGAAATCTGCAGAGCAGCTACTTGGAGGTCTCTGCATACTTTTTGCTCGTCATTACCGCCTCAATGTACAAGCACCGATTTTTGGCTCCTTCGGAAGGCAGGTGCTTTGAGCAGGACTGTCTCGATCCCACCCTGTTTAGGGAAGCTTTGGTACATCCCACTGTCTGGACTGATCCGGGTACATACAGGGAAAGGAAAATTGGTTCTTACCTGCTAATTTTCATTCCTGTAGTACCACGGATCAGTCCAGACTCCCTCCCATATACTGTCTATGTCCACTCAAAGTTCTTTTCTTTACAGTTTATTGGATGCCTCGACTTCCTATCATAACTTTAAGGCACCGGAAGCATCTACGTTGTGTGTACCAAGGTGTTTTGTGTTTGTTGGCTGTCTTGATTACTTTCTTGATCATCGGGCATTTGAGTTTTGCTACTTCTGTGTTGATCGTTGTCTAAGAGTTTATTGCAGTGTTTGCGTTGCTCAGATCTAGGTTTTTTAGTTTAGCTGGAAGGATTTCAGAGAGTTCGCTGCTGGGACATAGTTTGGTGAATTTGATGAGTTTGTTGGTTCGGTTCACTTCTGAGGATGGGTGGTTTAGTTGTAGGTTGGCATGGATGAGATTGTGGTCTGACCATGGGATGGAGGAGACTGTTGGGGGGTGTGTGAGGTTTATGTGATTGTTGGTGAACATTAGGTCTAAAGTGTGTCCAGCTTTGTGTGTGGGGGATGTTGATTGTCTGAAACCGATGGCAGTCATGGTTTTCAGTAGAAGTTCGCTGGTTGATTGTTGTAGGTTGATTGATGTAAGTTGAAATCCCCCACAATGATTGCAGGCTTGGTTATGTCAATGTTAGTAGCAATGGCTTCGATTAGGGGGGATATGTTTATTTATTTATTTATTTAAGGTTTTTATATACCGGCAATCATGAGAACATATCTTGCTGGTTTACATGAAACGGGAGTGCATTAAATACATCAAACTAGAACTCAGGTGACCGAAAGTACAGTTACAATTAACAAGGGTGGCAGAACTTGGTGAAGAGGAAGAAAAAGGAAAGAATAAATGGTTAAACGATATACAAGTCACATTACAAGTTATGTACAAATGGCATGATTAATGGCTGAATGTTTTGAGGAGTCCTTGGGTTGTGTCCTTGGATTGTGTCATTAAATTGTGTCTTGGAAAGCTTGCTTGAATAACCAAGTCTTAAGTCTTTTCCTAAAAGTTGGGAGGCAAGGTTCCAGTCTGAGATCTGTGGGCAATGAATTCCACAGAAGGGGGCCAGCTGTGGAGGTGGCGCGATCTCTTAGGGTAATGTGTCTAGTCGTTTTTGCAGGGGGAACTTGGAGTGTGCCTCTATAACCATCTCTGGTAGGTCTTGTCGAGTTGTATACTTGGAGAGGAAATTGAAGATCGAGGGAAGTGCATTGATGTATAGTTTTGAAAATGATACATATGGTTTTGTACATGATACGGAAGTATACGGGTAGCCAATGTAGCTCTTTCAGGATGGGAGATATGTGGTCTCTTTTTCTTGTGCCTGTTAGTAGTCGGGCTGCTGAATTTTGCACCATCTGTAATGGTTTGGAGTGTTCTCCCCAGAGGACCTTTTCTTTATAAATTTTGTGAAGGAAATGTCTGAATTGGTTCCCTTCCAATTGCAGACCGAACAGGATGCCAGACATCAAATGTTGAAGTGTTCCTGGTGGGGCGTATAGGAGTATGATTTGGATTGATTTGGATTTGAACAGGCTGATTTCTATGGGGGGGGTGGGAGATCGATGGGGAGGGTTGTGAGGTTGAATTTCTTATGGGCCATGAGGAGGTGGCCTCCCCCTTTCTTTTTTGGTCTTGGTATAGAGTATACATCATATGTCGTTGTGGGTAGTTGGTTGATGAGGAGGAGGTCTGTGCTTTTGAGCCATGCCTCGGTTATGCAGAATAGGTCAGGGTGCAAGTCGTTTAGGAGATCATGTATTAGTGGTATCTTTTTTGTGATGGCCTGTGCATTGAGTAGTAGTAGTGAGGGACATGATTGTTTTGTCGAGGTGTATGTTGGTGGTAGTGAGTTTTCTTGACTTGGTGGTGTGTATGGGTTTTGTGTTATTGGGGGGTTCTAGGGGAGCTTGTTTTGGGTGCATGTTGGTGTGGGAATGTGCGGCTGCTTGGGAGGAGAAGTATGGGGGGGATGTGTGGTAAGAGGTGAAGGCAGCTGTTGACAGTGGGTTGAGTTGGTGGAAGTGGTGGATGTGAAGTGAGATTTGTAGCTGCTGTTGAGTCTGGATTTGTTAGGTTGTGATGTTTCTGGGGTTGGATGGAGAGGGTTACTGAGGATGGGGCTTGGAGCTGGGGGCTGTGGTGGGGATTGAGAGCTGCTCTTACCCCAATGGGTTTGCGCCATTGGCGTGATCTTCGTGAAGCGACTCTTTGTCTTGGCATCGCGGGGGGTGGCTGTGGTTTGGTGCTGGTTTTGGTGATTCTGATTTTTGGATGGTTTTCAAAGGCGGAACATTAGTCAGTTGTGCATCCAGGGCTGGATCAATGTACAAGTCTGTCGCCTTCTCACAGGACAAGCAGGATGGTAGTCCTCACATATGGGTGACATCACAGGATGGAGCCCAATCACAGAACACTTTTGTCAAAGTTTCCAGAACTTTGACTGGCCCCTACTGGGCATGCCCAGCATGGCACTAACCCTGCAGCCAGCAGGGGTCCCCTTTCAGTCTTCTTTTTTCCGCGCAGCAGTAGCCTCCCGGTAAAGGAGCTCTGCAGAGATTCCTGACAGGAATTTTCCTTACGGAATTACTAAAAGTTTATTTGCCCCACAGGGGTCCCTCCTTTAATTTTTTTCAAGCCGCAGTACTCCGGTAAGTTTTTACCCATTTTCTGTCGATTACCGTCGAGTTTGGCCATCGCGGCCTACTGGCCATCGACCGTACTGCGGCTCAATTTTTTCTATGGCCATGGCGTCAGGGTTCCGTCGGTGCCCGGACTTTACCGCACCATGTCTATCACAGACCCTCATAAAGTCTGTGTAATGTATCTTGGATGAGAGCACGATGTCCTAACCTGCACCAAATGTGCCTTAATAACACCAAAAGGTCGCAAGGCCAGAATGGAGAAGATGGACCTTCTCTTCCGTGCTCAAACCCCGACTCCGTCTTTTGCATCGACGTCATCGGAACTGGCACAGTCGACTTCGTGCCAGTATCGACCACCGGCCGGTGACCGTCCAGCATTGACGACATCTTGGCCTTCGACACCTTCTACTCCCCCTCAGGACTGAGGGGATCGCAGAGAGAAACATCGCCATCGACATCGTAAGCCTCAGACTATCGAGGGAGCGAATCATCGACCTCACCATTGTCTGAGCCACTGTCAAAAAAAACCCCGTCCAGAAAAGGCACCGACCTTTTCAGCGACCGGGTCACCGAGGCAACCCTCACCCGATAGGGGATCGGGAGCCGCAACTCCGCCTTTAACGGTGGTCCCTCCGGCTATGCCTCTGCCTCCATCTTCTGTTCTGGAGCTGGGGCTGCTTGCTCCAGGCCTCCGAGAAGAACTGGACCGGATGTTCAGGAGGCCATCAACAAGGCGATGCAACGTCTCCAGGTTCCTCCGACACCGGTACCGATTGCGGAACCGAGCACTAACCCGATTCCAGCAGCATTGGCACCGCTGCTATCCAGGATGGAAGTGCTCATTGCTGCTTTTCCACCGATGGACCCCGGGTCACCGATGGCTCCAGTGCCCTCTCCACTTACTCTGTCATGGGGAGGAGAAACACTGTTCCGCATCCCTCCATCCAGAGTCCTGCCTCAGCCATCGATACCGATACGTCCCTCATCACCGATCCAACCATCAGTGCCAATAGGTCCGGCACCACCGAGCCATCCATCGATGCCCTCGATGCCTGTGCCGGTGCCTTCGATGCCTTCATCGGTACCTCCGATAATTCCTCCGATTCCTTTGGAGCCTAGACCAGGGCCTTCAGGTATCCCACCACCCTGTCCCCCTCTAGTTCCTAGAGGGACAGGTGCTGATCCTTATGATACCTGGACTGATGATTTACCTTCACCACCTTCACCCATGAAAGTAGAAAGCGTTCTCCCCAGAGGACCTTTTCTTTATAAATTTTGTGAAGGAAATGTCTGAATTGGTTCCCTTCCAATTGCAGACCGAACAGGATGCCAGACATCAAATGATGGAGTTGCTCCAATTCCTGGATGCTCCCAAGGAAATAACCTCCGTCCCTATTCACCAGGTTCTTCTGGATCTCCTCAAGAAGAACTGGGAACATCCTGGCTCCATTGCTCCAGTGCACAGAAAGGCTGACACTACCTATTTGGTGCAGTCAGCTCCAGGCTTTCAGAAAACTCAATTGGATCACCAATCTATAGTTGTTGAATCTGCACACAAAAGAGCAAAGAGATCAAAGCCTCATACCTCTTTTCCCCCGGGCAAAGAACAGAAGTTTTTAGATGCCATTGGCCTCCGGGTATTCCAAGGCTCAATGCTCATCTCCCGGATTGCCGCCTATCAGCTCTATATGACCCAATAATATAATAGGGTCATTTTTAAGCAGATACAAGACTTCTCAGATACCCTGCCTCAACAATTCCAAGATCAGCTTCAAACCCTAGTAAACAAGGGTTTTGAGGCAGGCAAGCATGAGATTAGATCATCCTATGATATCTTTGACACTGCCACTAGGGTATCTGCAGCCGCTATTTCGGCAAGAAGATGGGCCTGGCTCAAGTCTTCCAACCTTCACCCTGAAGTACAAGACAGGCTATCCGACCTGCCCTGTGTGGGGGACAATCTGTTTGGTGAACAGATTCAGCGAATGGTGGTGGAATATAAGGACCATCATGAGACCCTAAGACAGCTCTCTGATGCCTTCTGACTATTCTTCTAAACAGCCCTTCAGAAAGGACTCTAAAAAGTCATTCTTCCGCCCGAAGAAGTCCTACCCACCACCAACCAGATCCCGTGCCACGAGACCTTTTCAAAAAGCATAGTCTCGTCAAACACGTAAACAAAAGCCACAAGCAGCACCTCAACCAGGGCCTGCTTCAGGTTTTTGACTTCCACCTAGAGAGCAGCAGCCAGATTCCACTGCCTCACATACCAGTGGGAGGTCAATTGTGCCACTTCCACAACATATGGCACTCAATCACCTCAGACCAATGGATACTGGCAAAATTGCTCAGGGTTACCATCTGAACTTTCTCTCCATACCACCGGACTCCCCACCTCTACCGATGTGGAGAACATCCGATCACTCCATCCTTCTGGATCAAGAGGTCTCCCTCCTTCTCCAGTCCAAGGCAATAAAACCCGTACCCTACTCTCAGCACGGCCTAGGGTTCTATTCCCATTACTAAAATCGGTAGGCGTTCGTCCTATCCTGGGCCTACGGGCCCTCAACAAGTACCTCCAGCGAGAGAAGTTCAAGATGGTAACCTTAGGCTCGCGTCTTCCTCTTTTACAAAGAGGAGACTGGCTCTGCTCGCTGGACATCCAGGAGCATACACTCATTGCGATAACTCCATCTCATCGCAAATACCTGAGGTTTCTAGTAGGCCCCAAGCACTATGAATACCGAGTGCTTCCATTTGGCCTAGCATCTGCGCCACGAGTCTTCACAAAATGCCTCGTAGTAGTTGCAGCCTTCCTCAGGACCCAAGGTGTTCACGTCTACCCCATCTAGACGACTGGTTAATCAGGGCTCCCACTCAGCAAGCTGCTCTGTCGTCCCTCAATCTAACCTTACACACTAATTTCATTAGGATTTCTCGTCAACTACTTAGTCCCATCTCAAACCTTGTCGTTCATTGGGGCAGACTTGGATACCTTGCAGGCAAAGGCTTTTCTGCCTCAACAGCGAGCGCTCACTCTCGTGTCTCTTGCACACCAGCTGCAGTCTCATTAATCCGTGACTGCTCATCACTTTCTCATCCTTCTGGGACACATGGTGTCCTCAGTGCAAGTCCCACCAATGGCATGATTGGCCATGAGAGTCATGCAGTGGACTCTATAGTCGCAATGGACTCAAAGCGTTCAGACCTTGTTGATCATGGTCCACGTACCGTCTCACTCTGTCAGTCTCTTGTCTGGTGGAGGCATCAGACCAATCTCTTCCAAGGCTTGCCCTTTCAGGCTCCAGACCCTCAAATAACTCTCACCACCGATGCTTCCAACCTCGGTTGGGGAGCCCATGTGGCCAATCTGCAGACACAAGGCTCTTGGTCTCCAGAGGAAGCCAAACACCAAATAAATTTCCTGGAGCTTCGAGCAATAAGATATGCTCTCAGGGCATTTCAGGATTGCCTCTCAAATCAAGTTATCCTGATTCAGACGGACAACCAGGTGGCCATGTGAAACATCAACAAACAGGGAGGCACGGGCTCCTTCCTTCTGTGTCAGGAAGCTGCACAGATATGGCAGAAGCTCTCTCCCATTCGATGTACCTCAGGGCCACCTGGTTGCCGGGAGTGGACAATGTGTTGGCAGACAAGCTGAGTCGCATCTTTCAACCACACGAGTGGTCTCTCAACCCCTCGGTGGCGAACTCCATCTTCCAACAATAGGGATATCCTCAGATGGACCTCTTTGCGTCTCCTCAAAACCACAAAGTAGAGAACTTCTGCTCTCTTATTTGCAGCAAACACTCTCAGCCCAGAGACGCATTCTCCCTCTCATGGGCAACCGGTCTGCTCTATGCATTCCCTCCACTTCCTCTTCTCTCAAAGACTCTCGTGAAGTTACGTCAGGACAAGGGAACCATGATCCTCATAGCACCTCACTGGCCACGCCAAGTGTGGTTTCCAATACTGCAGGATCTCTCCATTCGCAGGCGCATTCCCTTAGGGATGGACCCACCTCTGATCACTCAAAATGACGGGTGCCTCTGCCATCCCAATCTTCACGCCTTGTCCCTGACGGCATGGATGTTGAAAGATTAATCCTTCAGCCACTTAACCTTTCTGAGCCAGTTTCCCATGTCTTGATTGCTTCACGGAAGCCTTCCATGAGAAAAGCTTACTCTTACAAATGGAAAAGGTTCACGTCATGGTGCTCTTCTCAGTCCCTTGACCCCTTTTCCTGTCCAATCACAAAGTTTTTGGACTATCTCTGGCATTTATCAGAATCAGGTCTAAAGACTTCTTCCATCAGAATGCATGTCAGTGTGGTAGCCGCCTTCCATAGAGGTTTCGGGGATGTTCCTTTATCAGTACAATCCCTTGTAACACTTTTTTTGAAGGGCTTGCTTTACCTCAAGCCTCCACTGCGTCCTCCGGCCCCTTCTTGGGACCTTAATCTGGTTTTGGGTCAGCTCATGAAACCACCATTCGAGCCTCTTCACTGTTGTGAACTTCGATATCTCACATGGAAAGTGATTTTCCTTTTGGCAATCACTTCAGCTCGCAGAGTTAGTGAATTACAGGCCCTAGTTACCTATCCGCCTTACACTAAACTTCTGCAGGACTGGGCAGTACTCCGTACTCACCTTAAATTCTTACCTAAGGTAGTATCGTATTTTCACCTCAATCAATCCATCATACTACCTACCTTTTTTCCCAGGCCCCATTCCAATCCAGGAGAGCAGGCTCTGCATACCCTTGACTGTAAACGGGCTCTAGCATTTTATGTAGACTGTACAGTTGCCCACTGGAAGAGCACTCAATTGTTCGTCTCTTTCCACCCTAACAAATTAGGGCAACCTGTGGGTAAGTAGACTCTCTCCTCCTGGTTGGTGGACTGCATATCCTTTTGCTATCAGCAAGCGGCCATTCCATTTCAACGCCGTGTGAAAGCACACTCTGTGAGGGCAATGGCGACTTCAGTAGCACACCTGCGATCGGTGCCGCTTCCTGACATTTGCAGGGCTGCCACCTGGAGTTCTCTCCATACTTTTGCAGCCCACTATTGCTTGGACAAAGCTGGAAGACAAGATTCTATCTTCGGCCAGTCTGTCCTTCGTAACCTGTTTACAACTTGAAGTACCAACACCCTTCCACCTGCCCGGTGGGGTTCAGGATGCCCTCTACCAAATTCCACCCCAGTTGTTGTGCCTGTTGCACGCCTTTTGGTACATTTGGTGCATGTTCGGATATCCTCAGCTCAGTACTCACCCATATGTGAGGACTACCATCCTGCTTGTCCTGTGAGAAAGCAAATGTTGCATACCTGTAACAGGTGTTCTCATAGGACACCGCCCTGCGGTGTTCGGTTCGTATCGTTTTCTTATTTTATTTTTCGGCACTGCCTGTAGCTTTTAAACAAGACTGAAGGGGGACCCCTGCTGGCTGCAGGGATAGTGCCCAGTAGGGGCCAGTCAAAGTTCCGTGATTCGGCTCCATCCTGTGATGTCACCCATATGTGAGGACTAACATCCTGCTGTCCTGTGAGAACACCTGTTACAGGTAAGCAACATTTGCGCGCACAAGAAAGCTTGTGCATGTGATTCAATATTTAAATGAGGCCCGGCGGTAGAAACGGGCAAACGGAGGTGCTAGGGACACTAGCGCGTCCCTAGCGCCTTTTTTTGGCCCGGAGCGGCGGCTGTCAATGGGCTTGACAGCCGACGCTCAATTTTGCCGGCGTCGGTTCTCAAGCCTGCTGACAGCCACGGGCTCGGAAACCGGACGCCGGCAAAATTGAGCATCCGGTTTTCGACCTGACATCCGCCGGCCGACTTCAAATTTTTTTTTTACCCTTCGGGACCTCCGACTTAATATTGCCATGATATTAAGTCAGAGGGTGCACAGAAAAGCAGTTTTTACTGCTTTTCTGTGCACTTTCCCGGTGCCCGAAGAAATTAGCGCCTACCTTTGGATAGGCGTTAATTTCTGAAAGTAAAATGTGCGGCTTGGCTGAATCGTGCAGGAATACCTAATAGGGCCATCAACATGCATTTGCATGTTGAGGGCGCTATTAGGTTCGGCGGGTTGGACGTGCGTTTTTGGCCCCTTACTGAATAAGGGGTAAGGGAAAACGCGCGTCCAATGGCAGGTTAACAGTGCGCATCGGAGCGCACTGAACTGTATTGGCACCGTGGCAGCACCAAGGAGCACACTAAGGGGTGATCCCCTTAGTCGCGATCGCGCTCTTGAAGCGCGCGACACCAGGCGCACGGCACCAAAGGTAGGGGGATTTAAAGCCCTACCAAGTGCTTTGGATGATGTCGTGGTCGTCGGGCGGTGCTTGTGCTGCTTGGGGGGGTGGTCCAGTAGGTCCGGCGTCGGCGTTCTGATCCAGACGGGGTTTCGGCCTGGTCACGTGGCGGCGATGCAAGCTCCCTGGACCCAGCTGGGTCCCGAGTGGCAGCGGTGAGGCAGCGGGTCCGGCCGGCGAGAAGTTAATATTAATATTAACCTCTTTAAAAAACAAAATAACAGTTTGGTGAGGCAAGATTTTCCTTGTGAAAATCCATGCTGGCTTGTTCCATTAAACCATCTCTCTCTCTCTCTCTCTCTCTCTCTCTCTCTATCTATCTATAAAAATGTGTATATGTATGTATGTGTTATATATATATATATATATATTCTGTGATTTTGTTTTTTTAGAATAGCTTCCATGAATTTTCCTGCCACTGAAGTCACTGATCTATAGCTTCCTGGAGCACTTTTTAAAGATTGGGGTTACATTGACTACCCTCCAGTCTTCAGGTACGAAGAGCGATCCGAAGAACAGGTTACACATTATGCTAGTAACAGATCTGTAATTTCATTTTTTAGTTCTTTCAGAACTCTGCGATGTATACCATCTGGTCCAGTCATTTGCTACTCTTTAGTTTGTCAATCTGCTTTATTGTATTTTCCATCTTCCCAATGATTTGTACCAGTTCTTCTGAATCATCACCATGGAATACAGTTACTGGCACAGGCATCTCTCAATTTATTTAAGCAATAGCACATAGCTTGTGGAGAAAATGTTTCCTGTGTATTTGTAAGTTAAAATAAGGTGTGGACTGTAATTGCTTGGAAGGTCGAACTTGAAAAATAAATATTTTTGTGGATGAAGATCTGGAACAATATTTTGTTTCATTGGGAACAGTTACACATTCTGGACACACCGGAGGGGGCAAGTGCTTTTAAATAGCGCTTGCCCCCTCCGGGCTCCTGCGCTGCCCACGCGGCTCAACCTTCAGCCCGCCGTCCTTCAGGGCCCTCCCCCATCGCTGTGATCGACAGCCCGGGAGACCAATCCGGTCCCCGGACCAGGACCGACGTCATCGAAAGGGAGACCCCGCTGAAATTTAAAAGGCAGACCCGGCAGGTGTTTTTCCTCTTCGGAACGGCAGGGAAGGAGTGCAGAGGCCTGCGCGGTCGGCGCTAAAGCCCGTCGGAGTAAGGCCTTTTAAATAGCACTTGCCCC
Organism: Rhinatrema bivittatum; assembly: GCF_901001135.1. Taxonomy (NCBI): domain Eukaryota; kingdom Metazoa; phylum Chordata; class Amphibia; order Gymnophiona; family Rhinatrematidae; genus Rhinatrema; species Rhinatrema bivittatum. The sequence continues at coordinate 59,296,591 of NC_042628.1, read as the reverse complement.
CTCCGGGCTCCTGCGCTGCCCACGCGGCTCAACCTTCAGCCCGCCGTCCTTCAGGGCCCTCCCCCATCGCTGTGATCGACAGCCTGGGAGACCAATCCGGTCCCCGGACCAGGACCGACGTCATCGAAAGGGAGACCCCGCTGAAATTTAAGGCAGACCCGGCAGGCGTCGCGCGCCGAAGGAGCGCAACAAAGGGGCCTGCCCCTTTGTTTCGCCCCTCGCTTACACCGAGCAGCACCCCATTATACCTCCCAATTCGTATCCTGCAATTGGACTAAAGTCAACAACACCCTGCAAGTCCCCTCTTCCTTATTGCCTCACCTTAAACAGTGAAATTTTTCTTTCCTCTAATTTGTTTTTCACTCATTAAAAAATGCCTCCCTTTATATGTGACTACCCTGTCTACTCTCAGCACCCTGTATACTCTCAGCACGGATACCACTCTAGTATTTCCCCTATATCACCTCACAAGCCCAGACACATCAGAAGAAGGATTATTCCTATCCCCATCCTCCCCAGCACCCAAGCAATCAGTCTCTCACCCCTTAATATTGTTCAATGCCCAATCCCTCCAGAAGAAAACACATATCCTACATGACTTCCTAACGGACGCTAAACCAGAAATTTGCGCTATAACTGAAACCTGGTTTAAACAGCATGACACACCCCTTATCAACCAGCTCCCTATCGACAGTTACGACCTCTTCTCAATTCCACGCAAAAAGAAAAGAGGTGGCGGTTTACTATTGGCTGTAAAAAAAGGAGCTCAAACTGATATCCCAGAAATGTGACCTCCCCCCCCCCCCCCCCCAATACGAAATTGGCTTTTTCAAATCTGATTCGTTTCAAATTTGTCTCATCTACACCCCCCAGGTCTCCTAGAGAAAGACTCCTCCCCCCTTATTGAATTCTTTGCCAATTCCCTATCCCCTGACCTACCCACCATTCTCCTTGGCGACTTTAACCTACATGTAGATGCCTGCCCACAATCCCCCGCCTGTGAAACTTTCATTTCCTCCATGGAAGCCATGGGATACAAGCAAATCATCCACTCCCCTACCCACAAAGCTGGACATACCCTTGATCTCATATTCATCAACTCCACAATCAATATTATAAATTCACCATCATGTTTGGCAGTACCATGGTCTGATCACTCCTTGATCCAAACTACCCTTTCACTACCGCAAGCATCCATTAACATGCCAGCGCAACCCATCACTTTTAAATTTCGCAAATCCTGTACAGTGGATACCCTCTCTCAAGCCTGCTTTGACATAGACAACCAGATTGACCTCTCCTCTACTGACAACGCCTTCTCCTCCTGGGTCGACCTTACCCTCAACATTGCTAACAAGCTTTGCCCTGTAACCACAAAATCTGTCAACCCGTCCAGTCGAAATAGAAAACCATGGTTCACACCCAAACTCAGAAAGCTAAAGACGCAGATGAGAGCTGCTGAAAGGTGCTGGCGTAAACACCCCTCCCCTGCCTCCAAGAATACATACTACCAGCACATGCACAAGTATAGAAAATCTATACTCCTTACCAAACGTGAATACTATTCAAAAAAATTCACGGCCTACAATATAATCCCAGGGCCCTTTTCTCAATGGTTGCGGACCTCACTAACTCCACCTACACACAGCCTGCAACAACTACCTCCAAGAACCGTTGCAATGAATTAGCTCATTTCTTTAGAGATAAAATCTCATCTCTCACTGCAAAATTTTCTCACAGCACCAACAACGTTTCTTTACCTATCATCAACTCTACAGCTACTCTTTCCTCCTTTGACTCCTCGTCCTCACTGGAAATAGAGAACATCTTAAGAAAGATGAAACCTTCTTCTCATCCCTCGGAAACTATCCCTTCTAAACTCCTACTATCAATTCCCAAAGTAATTGCTAAACCGCTATCCAACATCGTCAACTGTTCCTTGGAACAAGGCACAGTCCCTAATTTTCTCAAACATGCTGTAGTTAAACCGCTACTCAAAAAACCTAATCTTGATCCTTCCACCTTGTCCAATTTCAGACCTGTTTCCAACCTACCCCTCTTAGCTAAAATCCTGGAAAGACTCGTAAATTCTCGCCTATCTCTCCACCTTGAACAAAACAACATCTTGCCCTCAACTCAATACGGTTTCAGGAAGCATCTTAGTACTGAAACACTCCTGCTCTCACTTACTGACACCCTCATCAAAGGAACTGATTCGGGCTCTTCATATCTGATTGCTATGCTAGACATCTCAGCAGCATTTGACACTGTCAATCACTCTATCCTTCTCAACATCCTCAGTAATATTGGAATTGCTGGAAACGCGCTATCCTGGTTACAGTCTTACCTACAAAACTGCCTTTTCACTGTCCTTTTTGATAACACTGAATCCGAACCTATTAAACTCCCTCAAGGTGTCCCCCAGGGCTCCTCCCTCTCCTCTATCCTCTTTAACATTTATTTGCTTCCCCTCACCACTCTTCTAACCAATCTGCGTATCAAGCACTTCATATATGCAGATGATGTGCAAATTCTTTTCCCTTTCTCTGATTCCCTCCAAACCGCCCTTCAAAAATGGGAATCCTGCCTTTCGTCCATTAACCAACTCCTCACAGACATGCATCTTACTCTCAACCCCCAAAAAACTGAGCTCCTTATCATTTCCAACAAGCAGCCACCACCAGCAATCCCCCCTATCACACGCATCGACATCATTCTCATCACACACTCGCAACCTTGGTGTCATCATTGATAATCAACTCTCTTTCAAACCATTTATCAACGCTATTATCAGAGACTGCTATTTCAAACTACAAACGATTAAAAAACTCAGACCACTTCTACACTTCTATGATTTTCGCACAGTTCTCCAGGCTATTATCTTTTCGAAAATAGACTATTGTAACGCCCTCCTCCTTGGACTCCCTGCAAACCTTTTACAATTCTTACAAAATGCCGCTGCACGTATCCTCACCAATTCCAAAAAAAGGGACCACATCACACCCACACTGATCGAACTCCACTGGCTCCCTATACAATCACGCATTTTGTACAAAGCCCTCTCCCTGATACATAAAAGTCTGATTAATGAAAACCTTAACTGGATCACCCCCCCTCTACACCCACGCACATCTAGCAGACCCACCCGCCCCGCCCTACAAGGAACCCTCCGTACTCCTACAATCAAAACGATCAAACTTACCTCCACCATGAACAGAGCATTCTCCCTTGCTGGCCCTACCCTATGGAACTCCCTACCGCCTGATATACGCACTGAGACCTCAACCCCTAACTTAAAAAAAAACCTAAAAACATGGTTGTTCTTACAGGCCTACCCACATGCTCCCCCCTCCCAATGAGGAAGACCCTTCAACACGATATCCTACAACTCGATACCGTTAAGCCTACCCTCATTTCTGATTCACACCCCCCTAAGCGTTTTCTGCTACCCTCATAACCCCTTTGAGACCCCTGTATAGCTCAAGCCCTCCTTTCTGCCCTCCCTCACCCTCTTTCTCTCTCTTCCACCCCCCTTATCTCCATTTTTTGTTTTCCCCACCCTCCATTTGATTCTCTAAATTACTCAGCTCCTCACTGCTGTTTTTACACCTTCTACCTACAATGTGTTATAGTTTTAAAATTGTATTGATAGTATTATGACCCCTCCAGCATAAGTGTTCTCCTTAAGATATCTTCATGAATATAGTTCCCTAAGTAACTCCTATACTCCCTACTCGCACATACATATATATCTCTTGTATTTTTATTGTATAGATCTATTTTTTACAATTATATCTCCTGTATATTTGTTTCCACATTGTTCTACTGTTCTTTGTAAGGGGCTTTGCCCATAAGTTATTAGTTGTATGTAAACCGATACGATGTGCAGACTGCTATCGGTATATAAGAAACCTCAAATAAATAAATAAATAAATAAAATAACAGGTTTCTCTCTAACATCCTCTTCAATAAACACCAAAGAATTCATTCAATCCTTCTGTGATAGGAAAAATAAGGCTAAGTGCCCTTTAACCTCTCGATCATCTAACGGTTCAACGAACTCACTTAAAGGTTTCCTGCTTTGGATATATTTAAAGTGATTTTATTATGAGTATTTGTCTCTATGGCTGTCTTTTAGCCTACCTTATAGGTCTTATATTTAACTTGCTTATGCTTTTTCCTTTTTTTTTTTCAGGTGGATCCTTTTTTTCCAATTTTTGAAAAGTTCTTTTGGCTAAAATAGACTCAACTATACCAGCAGTTATTTGGCTTTCCTTCCAATATTTTTAATGCATGGAATATATGTGGACTGGGTTTCTAAGATGGTATTTTTAAGTAAGCGTACATGATGTTAAGTTTTAACCTTTGTATCTGCACCTTTCAGTTTTTTCCTATTTTCCTGATTTTATCCGTGTCCCTTTTGAAAGTCTAAAGCTAGAGCTTTAGATGTACTTAATGTCCTCCCTCCAGTCATTAAGTCAAATTTAATGGCAGTATGATCATTGTTGCTGAGTAGTCCCACCATCATTACCTCTTGCATCACATCCTGCATTTCACGAAAACTTAAGTCTAAAATGGCTCCCTCTCTTGTTTATTCCTGGCGTAACTGCTCCATGAAGCCTTCATTTATTTCATTTAGAAACTTTACCCTTCCTAGTCTGTCGTGATGTTGCATGTACCTAGTCAGTAATGGGGTATCTGAAATCTCCGTTATTATTGTGCTGCCAAATTTATTAGCTTCCCTAATCTGTTAACAATCTAGGAGCCAGGTAGACTGAAGAATACCCCTACCACTGTAACCTACCCCATCACACATGCCATTTCCATCCATAAAGCTTCTATTGTGTATCTAGTCTCCTGCAGACTCTTTATCCTGTTACACTGTATGCCATCCCTAACATAAAACGCCACCCCACCACCAAGTGGATCTACCCTATCATGATATATTTTCTAATGTAGTATAAGTATTGTCCTATTATCTTCTTTCCTTCAGGTCTCTGCGATGCCAATTATGTCTACCTCTTCATTCGGTGCTAGTAAATCTCCTGTGTTAATTTTTGGACTGCTGGCATTAGCACATAAACATTGCAAAGAACGTTTTTGGTTGGTAATAACAATCTCCTTATCACTTGACAAGGGTAGTGGAATCTTTTAACTCAGGTGTTTTTATTCTTATACACACAAGGCTGCAGGTAGATCTAACTCATACCTTTCTGTAGAAGAATAGAATATACGTCTTACTTCCCATTTCAGTCTCCTAACCAGGTGCTAACATAGGAGTCCACCCCTAAAAGGTGCCACTGTTCTTCCTCTAAGCTCCATATCTTTTCCCTTGAACGAATGAGAACTTGTTCCTACAATAAATTCTAAAGGGTTACTGAAGCACTTCAGATAAGAAACAACTCCACCCTCTCAAGATGACATTCTCTGATTTCCTGGATCCAAAAGGAACTCGGATTTTACAATAAAAATAAAAACGGTTTCAAAATCTAATCCAAAATTAAGGAAAAGAATGAGGTAAATAACAAAAGGATCAAAAGCTGCAATTCTTATGATGGGAGAAAGGCACCTTTCCTTTACTCTGACCCCAGGTCTCCTTCCAAGAAATGCAAAGACCTTTTTCCCCCCAAAACAAAGCAAAAGCCAGGAGCCAGCATGATAGGACAACTCAAAATCCATACTTATACAATGGTCTATTTTTATTGGCCAGGATTCCATTATTAAATTCTCCTACATTGGAAAGGTTTAGTTGGGTTAAACCTTTCCAAACCTTTTCTCTACCCATTTTAGGACAGCTCTCTACAGTATATTAAAAAAAAAAAAAAAAGCTCAGGCAATAAAAAGATTATAATTTTATTTTGATTTTAGCTTATGCCTTTCATTGATATCTTGAGGTAAATGTATGTGGGTGTAGTAGGTATTTGCCTGGCACCAGAGCACTTCAAAGAGGCCTATTTACTAAAGATTTTTTTTTTCATTCTGTGTCTATGGGAACAATGCTTAATAAACTCAGAAACATAGAAAACGGCAGCAGAAAAGGACCAAACAATCCATCCAGCCTGCTCAGCCTAATGGAGGGTGAAGTGACTTGCCCGATGTTGCTGTCATTTTTCTAGAAGGTCGGGTTGGTGTATCGTAGTTCACATGCACATGGATTAGGCCCCAACAGGCAGCAGTCAATGTGCTCAGGCTGCAGACAGGACAGGCAGGGTCCAAGCAAAGATGAGGAGGCAAGTTAAGGTCAGGGCAGGCAGCAAGCGAAGCAATGGCAAAGGGCCAGGGTGGGTCAGCATTAACGGGCCGATACAGTAAAGTCTCCTGTGCGTGCGATTCAGTATTCAAATTAGGCCCGGCGGTAAAAAGACGCTAGGGACACAAGCACGTCCCTAGCGCCTCTTTTTGGACAGGAGCAGCGGCTGTCAGCGGATTTGACAGCCGACCCTCAATTTTGCCGGCATCTGTTCTCGAGCCCGCTGACAGCCACGGATTCGGAAACCGGACGCCAGCAAAATTGAGCGTCCAGTTTTCAACCCGCGAGCCGTGGACAGACTTCAAATTTTTTTTTTAACTCTTTGTAACTTTCAGGACCTCCAACTGTGCACTTTCCCGGTGCCCGGAGAAATTAGCGCCTACCTTTGGGTAGGCGCTAATTTCTGAAAGTAAAATGTGCGGCTTGGCTGCAATTTTCCTTTTTGAATCGCGTGGGAATACCTAATAGGGCCATCAACATGCATTTGCATGTTGCGGGTGCTAATTAGGTTCGGGGGGGTGACGCGTGTTTTCGACCCCTTACTGAATAAGGGGTAACGCTAGCGCGTCGAAAACATGCGTCCAATCGTGGGTAAACAGTGCGCTCCATTGGAGTACACTGTACTGTATCGACCTGTAAATAAGTAGTCAAGGGTGAAGCAAAACCAGAGGGAAGAGGCAAACAGCAAGGAGTGGTGTGGAGACAGGAGCAGGTAAACGAGTGGGAACAGGAGCCAGGATCAGGAGCACCATCAGCACGGTGGCAGAGGATCTGTTGCTGAGGCTGGATCCATTGAGCATCCTTTTCTCTCAAGGTAGTGATGGCAGCAGCCAGTACTCCAGGATGTCCTGGGTGCAGGGCCTCATGCATTATATTCTGCCTGCTAGTCAGCTCCCTCAACCTCTAGCATCCAGGGGCTCTATATTGGAGAAGCCTATAGTCAGAGGGCAGCACTGGGGAGATATGGACTGTTCCAGTCAGAAGAATCAAAGTGGGCTTTAAACCCTGGCTTCTCACCTGCTGCTCTCCTCCACTCAATTTTGTTTCCAAAAGTATAAATTTGTTTTTGTAAAACCCTATTTCAGGGACTATATAGCAACAGTTTTGAGAAACAAGCCCAGAGCTCTACCTTGCTTTAGGTGAGAAGTTAACAAGTAATGTTTTTTAGTGAAGTAACCCCCTTCCCCAACTGTGTGAGATGACAGTGATGGGGGGGGGGGGGGGGGGGCTGGCTGGTGTGTTTGCCTATGATGCAGAAGTAGATGGGACTGGGGCAATATAACTGAGCATGGCAAAGGAAATGGGTATAAAGCTAGAATAGATAACTGCAGTCGTTGAGTGCTGAAAACAGGTCTGCTATATCTACAATGAATATGCCAGATCTATGTTCGCATACAATGGAGGAAGTGCATGCAAATATCTCATGTATCGTGAGTGAGGATATCCTGAAAAGCAGACCTGCTAATGGTACTCAAGGACCCCTGCTGTAGAGGCATGTTGCAGGCATGTGAAAATATGCAGTGACTCTTGCAATGAACCTTTTTACTGAGGTTTTTTGTTTTCATGAGATGGAAATATTCTTTGTGCTGAGCTTATGTTTTGACCTTGCAGTTAACCTTCACAAAGGGGAAGCATGGAGTACCTCCTGCTGACCAAACAAGAGCTGATCTCTTACCAATAGCAAGCAGTCATGCTAAGCTGGCTGGAGCTTCCTTAGCCACAGGAGCTGTGCCTGAGACACCTGAGCTGGTACCTAGGAGTTTGATGAAAGCACAGAATTTCCTTCCTACACACATTCTTCCCCCGTCTCTTCCGCTGTCTCCCTTTTTCCTACTCTCCACCTTTCTAGTCCCTAGTTTTATGTTTAAACAACCCAAGGCAGCACTGCAAGTTACTAGCTGCAGAGTGACTGACTCTCTCCCTGGCCTGTGCCCAGGCATTAGATAACAGGGACATTGTGTTCAGTTTCTCTGCTGGCTCTGTACTATGTTGTAATAGGAAAACCCCGCCTGCTCCCACCTGATTCACTTAATTGTGCCACAGCTTGCTCCCTGCCACCCAGCCCTGGTAATGACTACAAACTCTTAGGGAATGACTCAGGTGCGAGGAGGCTGCCAGTGACAAATGAGACCTACTTTACACACAGGTCTATGGTGTGCGAGGCAGAGACTTGGAAATGTGAGAAATTGCACTTTGCACCCCCGCTTTGGATACATTTTCCATATTCCGAGCAGCTGGGCACAGTTTCCCATTCCACTTTTGTCGTTCCAGCCACTGTTCACCTCCCTGGGCAAAACCACTTCATTGTAAAATAATTTCATGGGAATTTATGGGGGATGATCAGCAGACAGCCCGGGGACATTTAAAACCTGAGCCCTTATTGCTTATTTAGGGTCCTGCAGCTTGTGGCTACTCCTGTGGGCCTCTACCATAAGCGGAGCTGGCTTCTGTTCAGCTACGGCTCCATGAGCCTTCCCCAGCTCACTAGCCCAGGCATCATAGCGACAGTCCTTGGCCAGGGGCCACACACTGCAGGGCCTGGCACACAGGCACCTCTAGCTGCTGCCATAGCACGATGACTGAGATGCCCCCTCTTCCCCTCCTTTCTCCCAGCTGGCCTGGCAAGCAGAGACCTGGCCCAAAAATTGAGGCTAGAACAGCACCGCATTGCCACCAAGACCCTAGGTTGGCTGCAACACCAATCAGTTTTGAAACAAATTTGCTTTTATTTTGCTCCTGTCCTCCCTTGGTTTGCTAGCGACTGGCACAGGGGGTATTCAGAAGAGGTCTGCATGAGTTCCTGGAGGGAAAGGCCATAGAACATTATTAGCCAGGTGGACTCTGGAGAAAGCCAGTGCTGCCTCTGGGAGTGAGTAACAGGAAATTGACCTGGACACTTGTGCTGAGCTGCAGGCACTTTGGCCTGACCCAGCAGGGCAGGTCTTATGCTTCTGCCCCATTTTTTTTCTTGCCTGTGAAAGGTTGCCCACCTCACCACGCTCCTACAAGCTGGCACTGGGCTGCTCTAAATGGCTAGAGGTGGGTGAGCCCCAGCCAAAGATTCTGACTTGGTTCTCAGAGCCAGCAAGAGCTGAACCGCATTAACACAAGAGAAAAAGAAGGCAAATCCTCACCAAAATTCCAATAAACACTTTTCCAGCCTTTGTGTCTGATTTGGTTATCTTCCCCAGCCTAGTCGTGTTACTTCTTTTCTTTGTTTTCTCTGAACTCTGTCTTGATCTCCTTTTTCCTTCTTTTGTTAAATGGTTCTTGTTTTCTTATCTGTTCAGCTTCATTTTCACGCTTTCCTCATTTGTGGGCTTGCTGGTCTCCCTCAACCCAGCCGGTTATCTTCCATGCTTCTTCCTTCTCTCTCCTGCTCATACCATTCCTTCCCTCCTCTACCCTGTCCTTTTGGGCCACTGCCTCCAAATCCCATTTGCCTCTCTCCACCCTTACCATATCCTTAATTCTTGTCCTGTTCTCATCACCATCCTTCTCCAACTCCTGTTCCAATACCACACCTTCTACCTCACTCACCACCACCTCTCCCTCCCAAATCCTCCTCACTCTATCCTACCTTTCCCTTCTTACTCTCTCCATCTCCTCCCTTTTCTCCTGATCCTCTTCCCCTTCCCCTTCTCTTTGCTACTCTTCCTTATTCCCCTCTTTCTGTGTTTTCTCCTCCTTTCCTATAAGAAGGCTCAGATGTTGCTGGCAGTAGTAGGGGACTGTCTCCAGGCTGCTCCTGAAGGCAGTGGACAGGAAGGGAAAAGCTGGTTTCAGGTGCCCCCTTGGATGCTCCTTCCAAGTGGTAGCAGCCCTGTGCTGAACACCTTGCTTGAGAGGTACTGGTGAACCCTGGCTGCAAGAAGTTTTGGTTCCACACAGCTGCTCCTGCTATGGCCTATTCCTTAGGCATTTCTATACAAAGCCGGTCCAAGGGTATTAGATGTCCTAGGCAAACCTTCTGTTATAGCTGCTGTGACATGTTAACTTCTGAGTTCAGCAGCTGCATACTGCACACCATGTTATCGCCTCACCTAGCAACTACATATGAAAAACACCAGCACTCAAAGCACCATTTAAAACCTGGTACTCATCACCATTGCACACAACTAGAAAGACAACAAGACAACAGACCATCAATCATCACCTGACACATCTCATGTCTCCCTTTCCAGTCTATTTATCACCAGGACAGGTGAACATGCTGACACACTGAGATAATTCCAGTACAGTTATCCAGAAACCACAAATCTCATCACCATATCTACTCCAACCAACACCACGCACTCACTATCACCTTCACATATTAACCAGTTCCACACAATTCCACCAAGTTCCTCCTAAGGAGGATAATTTTATAACTTCATACAGTGGTAAAATATTTATTGTGTACATTGTATATGCAGACTTTATCAAGCATTTTTAGAGCCAACTTAACGTGCTTGAGTTTGCTTTGAACATTCACAGATGAGTGGCCTGGTAGGTGCAGAGATTCACTCCTCTTCAGAGGGCACCACTTTTCACACTAATAGCGTGCATGTAAGTGCTAACTCCACCCCCTGGAAGGTCTTAGCTCACTTTGCATAAAGATATGTGCAAAACCGGGCTCCACATGCACTTTTATGCAAACTGAGCCTTGGCTGTTTGCACATACAAAGCCGGGTTTTACGCACGGAAATGGCTTTGATGAATTTTCAATAATGCCCCTCTTCCTCCAGGCCTTTCCATTAATACTCAATCTCAAAGTAAAATAATGCATTGTAAACCAAACCACATAAATGTCCCTCACAACTAGGCAAAACTCAGAACTTTACAGAAGAACCAGGCAGTGGGTCTGTCACATCACTTTCTCCTTTTGGCCGAGGCAGCTCCATCACAGCATCCCCTACTCTCTCCCTTCTCATCTTCTGCCCAGCACCTCCATCTCTCTCCATCCTTGCCCAGTATCCTCCTCTCCTCCCCTGCATTAACAGTAATTTCTCTCTCCCCATCCCCAATATTCAGATCTCCACTTCTTCTTCCATTATCACAGCAGCACTCCCTTTTTCAATCCTTGAGACCCAGCTTTCCCCCCAGCCAAACTCTTCTATATTCTCACCATTCAGACCCAGCAGCTCCCTCTCTTCCCTGCTCTTTCCCTTTTCCCTCTCAGCCCCAGCACCCATTCCAGTCTGGTGCCTCCCCCAAGCACTGAAAATTTTTTTAAAAATTCAGTCCAGCCCCCATCGTGTTTCTTTCCTTAAAGGCATCTTACCCCACCTATGGCTGACATCCAAATGAGGCAGGACTAATTCCCAGTCACTTCTGCCCCACTAGCTCCCTATTTCAAAATTGTACCTTTTATATAGCAAAATGGTGCTAGCCTTGGGGTCAGCCAGTGCTATTTTGAAATAGGAACTTAGCAGGGCAGGAGTGACAGAAAATTTGTCCTGCTCCATTTGAATTTTGATAAGCCCTTCCAGAGAGACTAGGGGTTGGTGCTCCTTTCTTTTTTTTTTTTTTTTTAATTCTTTATCACTTTTCTAATACACATTGTATTATAAAGTATTACAGGAAACATGTTACATTACATTAGGTAGAAATATGTTACATCACTTTAACAAAAACTTATGAAAATAAACTCCTAATGTAGTAACCAATTCTCATTATAATAGCACCAGGGGGGCTAAAGTTCGAGGACACTTAGGAAAATTTTTCATGAAGGCTTAATCTAATAACGGATGCTATACTTCTTTAACTGTACCTTGAAAGCCTATGGGGTAATTTGGGGAACACTAGAATCCAAATAAACCCTTAATTGCTCAGGAGAGAAAAATATATATGTATTAGATTCTTTCTTAATGATACACTTGCATGGGAAACGTAACAAAAAGGTAGCCCCTAGAGATATCACCTCCTGTCTCATATTTAGGAATCCCTTTCATCTCCCCTGTGTTATTTTAGTTTTGTCAGGAAACATACAGACCTTACTGCCATGGAACATAGTCTTTAAGTTTTTGAAATAACAAATCATTAATCTACAACTATCCTGTTCCATTATCAAGGAAACTAAGAGAGTGGAAAAATCAATAACCTCAATGGCAGAAGATTCCAGGAAGTTAGTGAAGTTTGAAAATCAATCGGTTCATTTAAAAATTTTTTAACATTAGACGGAAGAAAATACACCTTATTTATTAAAAGAAATTGTGTCTCAGGCAAATGAAGAATTTCTGCAAGGTATCGCTTAAAAGTAATTATAGGCATTTCCCCCATTATTCTTGGAAAATTAATTAATCTTAAATTTAGAAGATGGTTCCAGTTCTCCAACAGTTCTAGTCTTCGATATAGAGCAGCTCTGTCTTTTATAGTAGCAATGTTAGTCTTTTAGCTGTGATATATCTGCCTCTACCTTTCCAACAGAGGTCTGAACTTGTGTCAGTGTATTTTCCTGAGCTTGAATTTTATCATTTATCTGCAGGGAAAAGGAATCCAGTTTGGTGTTATATTCCCGAACAGCCAGTGTTAAACCAGCAGTTAATTCCCACAGGGATTCAAGGGTGACGACCACTGGTCTTACCAGTGCTTCAGGTCAAACACCCGATGTTAGGGGGTTCAGTTCGGAGGTTGCTGGTGCCGTTGAGTCAGCACAGGTTAAACCTTCTTCCCCCACTGAAACCTCTCTGCGTCCTGGTATCACAAAACGTATTGACGGTTCTCCCAGCAGACCTGCGTCTCTGACCTCATCAGTCTGAGCCGTCTGCTGTGTGTCTGGAGTCGTTGTTCCTCTGGCTGCCGGCAGTCTCACATCGAAGGGGGGGGGGGGGGTGCTGAGGGAAACCTCGGTCCCTGGTGAAATCACCTTTCCTCCAGGTATTTTTGCAGCGGGATTTACCTCCTCGATATTTACAGCTCCCTGGGCTAGGAGGTTCGTAATGAGAACCTGCTCAGAAAGCTGGGTAGGTATTGAGGGAAAACCCCCTACCTTCCCCTTTCGTTGCGGCGGCATAATAGTAATTTGAAGAAAATTCTGAAGCACGATAAGGAGCAGCTCTAATCCTTAGACCTAGTCAGGACGCCATCTTGCCCCTACCATCTGGTGCTCCTTTCACTTCCTTACTGCCTTCCTTTTTTCAGGGCCCAGGGTGGCACTTGACCCTGGGGCAAAGTTTAAACTGGCACAGCATGTATACTGCTCCCTAATCCCTTTGCAGTGCCACCCCCCAAAACTTTACACTCCAGGCAGCTACCTAGTTCATCTAGTGTTTGGGCCAGACCTGTTCCTATGCCAGGCATTGGACATTGCTATACAGGTGGAGGTGGGAACAGCAACTGCTGAAAGATGACAGGATCACTTCCTTATCCACCTCAGGGAAAAGCCAGGTCTCAGTCAAAGCAAGGAGATGGAGGGAGTGAGAATGAGAGATAAGGAGACCATAAATGTAGGTCAGCTTACTGGAGAAGAGTGGCCATGTCACAGGAAACAGGAGAGGAGAGGGACAGGGATCGGGCTGGAGGGGTCACGTGTTGTCTGTTGCTTTGGAGAGCCAACTGGGATTGATGTCTCCAGTTGAAAGGATGAGGATTGGGCAAACTTTTGAAATGTTATCCTGTGTTTGAAAAATGTTAAATAGAGGCAAAAGTGGCAATTAATGAACTTACAATAGAGCATTTGGAGATGACAGCATGTATTTACCGTCTCATTGAAGTATGCTTAGAGGGAATTTTGCCTTTCCAGACACAACGAGGTTGATCAGTGATGTTGATTCCCTATAGAAAAAGACCGAGGAAGAGCCCTCCGCAGGTACAACAAATGACATCAGCGCAAATCAAAGGCAAAAGCCCAAACTGTTTGCCCGTACATCACTGTCTGCCATGCTTACTCAGCCTGTTTTGATAGGATATAATGGAGGAAAAGGGAGTAGCCAGAAATGCAGAGAAAATGCCTTGAATTTCTAAGAAAACCCCTGCAAGGGCTACAAATCATGAAGACCTGCTGACACGTAAGGTCAAAATGTGCCAAAGTGTTGACTGGCTTTTTTTTCTTTCATAGGCTGACAGCTGCCCATTAAGGTACAGCACAACTTTATACTGTCATTAGTCAGCCCTGCGGGGCTCTCATTATTATTTGTATAGTGCGAACAAGATGGACGCAGCTCTGTACAGAGGCATATACTGTAATGTACAGCCCCTATCCCATGTCAAGACAAGACAGATAGGAGATGCAATGAAAAACAGACAGGAGGCTTTGAGATAAGGCAGCAGGCCTGAGACCAGGTGTATATGGGTGGCCTCACACCATCAACACAGGACAGTAAAGGTAGAGCTAGTGGACCATAGAGCATCTTTTGCCCCACATAACTGTGCTGGCTGTATATCACCTACTCTGTAGGACTCCTGAAAGAAGAACCTCAACACTGATATGAAGGGGGCTTTGCCACACCACATCTTTCACCCACATTAAGAAAGGGAACACTGTAACAGGAAACCCTCATAAAATGGTATGCCTAAACAATAAGACACATCTGAAGGCAGAAGACTGAATGTCACTACTTTACTCTTCATGCCTTTTCTATAGATATAGATGGCCACTATCAGAAAAGAGCACAGGGCATCTTTCAGCGCTGCCAAAGGCTCACAGACATCCTCCCTTTACGTGGCTCAGAGATGCTGTGTCTAATGGTCATGCTGGACACCGTAGAAAGGTAGCCATCGCATGATCACATTTATTGCCTGACTGAGATCAGTCATGGCTACCAGGGTTGTAGCCAATGATTCCTCTAAAATGCATGCATGCGTGGCTGCTGAAGCTTCCTTCAGTACCTGTTAGAGATGTGAATCGTGTCCTCGATCGTCTTAACGATCGATTTCGGCTGGGAGGGGGAGGGAATCGTATCGTCGCCGTTTGGGTTTTTAAAATATCGTTAAAATCGTGAACCGGCACACTAAAACACCCTAAAACCCACCCCGACCCTTTAAAATAAATCCCCCACCCTCCCGAACCCCCCAAAATGCCTTAAATTACCTGGGGGTCCAGCGGGGGTCCGGAACGACCTCCTGCAATCGAATCGTGTTGTCTTCAGCCGGCGCCATTTTGCGCCGCCATTTTGCAAAATGGCGGCGCAAAATGGCGCCGGCCGTAGACAACACGATTCGACTGCAGGAGGTCGTTCCGGACCCCCGCTGGACTTTTGGCAAGTCTTGTGGGGGTCAGGAGGCCCCCCCCCCCAAGCTGACCAAAAGTCCCTGGGGGTCCAGCGGGGGTCCGGGAGCGATATCCTGCCGCGAATCGTTTTTCCGTACGGAAAATGGCGCCGGCAGGAGATCGATTGCAGGAGGTCGTTCCGGACCCCCGCTGGACTTTTGGCAAGTATTGTGGGGGTCAGGAGGCCCCCCCCAAGCTGGCCAAAAGTCCCTGGGGTCCAGGAGCGATCTGCTGCCGCGAATCGTTTTTCCTTGATTCGCGGCAGCAGATCGCGGAAAAACGATATTTTAAATCGTCAAAAAACGATTCACATCCCTAGTATCTGTGCATACTGAATACTTGGCTGCACCGGACCTGAAGAGGAGAGGTTGGATCCTATCCAAATGGATGAGTGCCACCTTAACCAGGGTGGAACCAGGCTGCTGGGGCTAACCTTTAAAAAGAGATAGAGTAGCTTTTAAACTATTATTTATTTATTTATTTATAACTTTTATATACCGAGGTTCAATTAACAAGATTAATTATCACTTCGGTTTACATTACAACCAGCAAAATAACATAGACAAAGTCTTGTTTTACAATGAACAGGGAATAATAACCTGGATAAAACAAAGAACAGGGAAGAAATAACCTGGAAAACATAAAATGGGTGAAGCAAGTAAAGAGAATAGGGTTTGTATAACTTGGGCGAAAAGCAAGGAAATTAAATAGGGGAGGACTGTGAAGGCTTTTATTACATCACCTTCATGAATGTGGTAGCTCTGGAACTGTGTTAATGGTTCACGTAAGAGGTAAACCACTATCAGTGCATTGAGTTTAATAATGAGTATTCTCAAGGGCCTGAAACTACTACTGGACTGCCTCAAGGCTCAGCAGTTTGAGCTATGCTATTTAATACATATTTAACACCTCTGTGCAATGGATATAAACTATGGGCCAGATTTTAAAAGGGTTACGTGCGCCGAGCCTATTTTGCATAGGCTTGGCGGTGCGCGCAAGCCCTGGGACATGTGTAAGTCCCGGGGCTTGCAAAAAGGGGTGGTCAGGGGTGTGGCCAGGGGGCATGTGGGCGGTCCGGGGGCATGGCTGAGTGCTAGAAAAACTAGAACAAAGGCAGTCACTCAGCAGTGCATGTTCAGAGGGAGGCATCTTCGAAGCATACTAATGACATATTAGAATTAGAGCATCCCAACAGAGAGGTTCCAATAAAAGGAAAACTAGTCCATGTGCCCATAAATCTATCATCTCCATTGTTTGTCCAAAAAAATTGAACTCTCTACCACTTTATTTGAGAACTCAAACCAATATCAAAAAGTTCAAGAAAGATCTAAAAACTTTCCTTTTTCATACAGTCTACATTAATGATCATCTATATCAACAATCCATCTACAATCAACTCAACCAACCAAACCCAGGCACGAAAGAAAAAGTATCTACAACTAGCATCAACCATATTCATTACAATTCGGAACTTATAAGAAGTAATGATAAAATCCCTCCTTTATGATAAATTAATACTATTACTGTTACTTCCCTTTTTTCCCTTTTCCACCCCACCATCTTCCCCTTCCTTCCATTCCCCCCCCCCCCCCCCCCCATTGTTACTTTTTGTAACTATGTATAATTTATCTGTTTTTGTTTGACTTTGTAAACCGTTATGATGGCTGAACTGAATGACAGTATATAAAAATGAATAAAGAAAGAAAGAATCAGCTGAGCTAAAAAAATTCCAAATTATCCCTGACAACTGAAAAGCAGAATGTTAATACAAACAAAAAACACACTTGGAAATGTTTGTATGCTAATGAAAGAAGTCTAAGAAGTAAGATGGGAGAGTTAGAGTATATAATAGTGAATAATTTGACACTGTCCCGCACAGGAGACTGGTGAATAAAATGAAAAGCTTAGGAGTGAGTGCCGAGGTGGTGGCCTGGATTGCAAACTGGTTGACGGACAGAAGACAATGTGTGATGGTAAATGGAACTCTCTCTGAAGAGAGAGCGGTTTTAAGCGGTGTACCGCAGGGATCGGTGTTGGGACCGGTCCTTTTCAATATCTTTGTGAGCGACATTGCGGAAGGGATAGAAGGTAAGGTATGTCTTTTTGCGGATGACACTAAGATCTGCAACAGAGTGGACTCGCCGGAAGGAGTGGAGAGAATGAGACGGGATTTAAGGAAGATGGAAGAGTGGTCGAAGACATGGCAGCTGACATTCAATGCCAAGAAGTGCAAAGTCATGCATATGGGGAATGGAAATCCGAATGAACTGTATTCGATGGGGGGAGAAAGGCTGATGTGCACGGAGCAGGAGAGAGACCTTGGGGTGATGGTGTCTAATGATCTGAAGTCGGCGAAACAATGTGACAAGGCGATAGCTAAAGCCAGAAGAATGCTGGGCTGCATAGAGAGAGGAATATCGAGTAAGAAAAGGGAAGTGATTATCCCCTTGTACAGGTCCTTGGTGAGACCTCACCTGGAGTATTGTGTTCAGTTCTGGAGACCGTATCTCCGAAGAGACAGAGACAAGATGGAGGCGGTCCAGAGAAGGGTGACCAAAAAGGTGGAAGGTCTTCATCAAATGACTTATGAGGAGAGATTGAAGAATCTAAATATGTACATATCTAAATATCTAAATATGTACGTATAATAATCTAAATATGTACGTATGTAATAATCTATGTACGTATGTACGTATGTAATATGTAATGTACGTATGTACGTATGTAATAATCTAAATATGTACGTATATGTACGTATCTCCGAAGAGACAGAGACAAGATGGAGGCGGTCCAGAGAAGGGTGACCAAAAAGGTGGAAGGTCTTCATCAAATGACTTATGAGGAGAGATTGAAGAATCTAAATATGTACACCCTGGAGGAAAGGAGGAGCAGAGGTGATATGATACAGACTTTCAGATACTTGAAAGGTTTTAATGATCCAAAGACAACGACAAACCTTTTCCATAGGAAAAAAATCAGCAGAACCAGGGGTCACGATTTGAAGCTCCAGGGAGGAAGATTCAGAACCAATGTCAGGAAGTATTTCTTCACGGAGAGGGTGGTGGATGCCTGGAATGCCCTTCCAGAGGAAGTGGTGAAGACCAGAACTGTGAAGGACTTCAAAGGGGCGTGGGATAAACACTGTGGATCCATAAAATCAAGAGGCCGTCAATAAAGAGTGGGTGGCTAGCCAGAATGATGGCTACTGCCTGGAGACAATACCCTTATTCAATAAACATACACATGGTTACTGTGACTCCAACATCGCTCTAAGCTACAACAGCAAGAGGAAATGTGGAAAAAAGGATTTGCACTCACAAAGTGGGGAGTAGCTGGCTTGTTACGGCGGTTACTACCCCAAACCAAATAAGCCTGATACTTCACTTTCAATGCATATCCAGCATAGCTCTCTGCTTCAACGGCAGGGGAGAAGAAAACCTGATACTTCACGCATATCCAGCATAGCTCCCTGCTTCAACAGCAGGGGAGAAGAAAAACTGATACTTCACGCATATCCAGCATAGCTCTCTGCTTCAACGGCAGGGGAGAAGAAAAACTGATACTTCACGCATATCCAGCATAGCTCTCTGCTTCAACGGCAGGGGAGAAGAAAAACTGATACTTCACGCATATCCAGCATAGCTCTCTGCTTCAACAGCAGGGGAGAAGAAAAAAGGATTCGCACTCACAAAGCGGGGAGTAGCTGGCTTGTTACGGCGGTTACTACCCCAAACCAAATAAGCCTGATACTTCACTTTCAATGCATATCCTGCTTCAACGGCAGGGGAGAAGAAAAACTGATACTACAAGCATATCCAGCATAGCTCCCTGCTTCAACAGCAGGGGAGAAGAAAAACAACCAATAAGGGCTGAATAACACAGTCTGGGTAAAACAAATAAGCATGGGTGTAGCTTGCTTATTGCGGCGGTTACTTCCCCTACTACCCATAACTAATCAAGCTTGATATTTCACTTGGTTGCAGCTCCATCACTGCTCTCTACATTAATGGTGGGGGTGGAAGGGAAATAGAACCAAAGAGCTAAGAGAAACAGATAAGTATGAGAAAAAAATGTGAAGCTTGCTGGGCAGACTGGATGGGCCGTTTGGTCTTCTTCTGCCATCATTTCTATGTTTCTATGTTTCTATGTTTCTATAATGACAGACTTAATTGGCATCTCCGACATGGTAGAAAGAGGATAACCAATGGGATAGTGCTATACAGGGTACAAATTATATCACAATGACAGAGAGGAGCAACTTGGTGGCAGAGTGGCACTTTATGTCCGGGATGGAATAGAGTCCAACAGAATTAAAATCCTGCATGAGACTAAATGCACAATTGAATCTTTATGGGTAGAAATCCCTTGTATGTTGGGGAAGAGTATAGTGATGGGAGTATACTACCATTCACTTGGCCAAAATGGTGAGACAGACAGTGAAATGCTAAGAGAAATTAGGGAAGCTAACCAAATTGTTAGTGCAGTAATAAAGGGAGATTTCAATTACCCCAATATTGACTGGGTAAATGTATCATCAGGACATGCTAGAGAGATAAAGTTCCTGGATGGAATAAATGACAATTGGTTCAGGAACCGACAAGAAAGGGAACAATTTTAGATCTAATTCTCATTGGAGAGCAGGATCTGGTGAGAGAGGTAACGGCAGTGGGGCCACCTGGCAATAGTAATCATAACATGACCAAATTTGAATTAATGACTGGAAGGGGGACAGTAAGTAAATCCATAGCTCTAGCAATAAAATTTCCAAAGGGAAAATTTGATAAAATTAGGAAAATAGTTTTAAAAAAATGGAAATGTACAGCTACAACGATAAAGAGTGTGCAACAGGCGTGGACATTGTTTAAAAATACCAGTTTAGAAACACAGTGCAGATGTATTCCATGCATTAAGAAAGGTGGAAGGAAGGGCAAATGATTGCCGGCATGGTTATAAAGTGAGTTGAAAGAGGCAATTTTAGCCAAAAGATCTTCATTGAAAAACTGGAAGAAGGATCCATCAGAGGAAAATAGGATAAAGCATAAGCATTGGCACGTTAAATGTAAGACACTGATAAGACAGGCTAAGAGAGAATTTAAAAAGAAGTTGGATATAGAGGCAAAAACTAATAATAAAAATTTATTAAATATAACCAAAGTAGAAAGGCTACGAGGGAGTCGGTTGGACTGTTAGATGATTGAGGGGGTAAAGAGGCTCTTAGGGAAGATAAGGCCATTGCAGAAAGACTAAATGAATTCTTTGCTTCTGTGTTTACTGACGAGGATGTTGGGGAGTTACTTGTTCTGGAGTCCGTTTTCAAGGGTGATGATTCATATGAACTGAACCAAATTATGGTGAAACTGGAAGATGTAGTAGACCAGATTGACAAACTGGTGAGTAGTAAATTTTTTGGACCAGATGATATACACTCAATGAAATTTCAGACCTATTAGTAAAAATCTGTAACCTATCATTAAAATCATCTGTTGTACCTGAAGACTGGAGGCTGGCCAATGTAATCCCAATATTTAAAAAGGACTCCAGGGAAGAATCGGGAAACTATAGACAAGTGAGCCTGACTTCAGTGCCAGGAAAAATCATGGAAACTGTTTTAAAGAATAAAATTACATAACATTTAGATAGACACGGTTTAATGGGACACAGGCAGCATGGATTTATCCATGGGAAGTCTTACCTCACAAATATACATTTTTTTGAAGGGGTTAATAAACATGAGGATAAAGGTGAACCGATAGATGTAGTTATTTGGATTTTCAGAAGGCGTTCGACAAAGTCCCTCATGAGATGCTTTTTAACAAAACTAAAAAGGTATGGGATAGGAGGCGATATCCTTTTGTGGATTGCAAGCTGGTTAAAAGACAGGAACCAGAGAGTAAGATTAAATGGTCTGTATTCACAGTGGAAAAAGGTAAACAGTGGAGTGCCTCAGGGATCTGTACTTGGACACAAGTACTTGGCACAAGAAGTGAGGTGCTTAAATTTGCAGATGATACCAAATTAAAAGGCTCCAGGGTTGATCCGGGTAACTATAGACCAGTGAGCCTAACTTCAGTGCCAGGAAAAATAGTGGAAACTATTCTCAAGATCAAAATCGTAGCGCATATAGAAAGACATGACTTAATGGAACACAGTCAACACAGATTTACCCAAGGGAAGTCTTGCCTAACAAATCTGCTTCATTTTTTTGAAGGGGTTAATAAACGTGTGGATAAAGGTGAACCGGTAGATGTAGGGTATTTGGATTTTCAGAAGGCGTTTGACAAAGTCCCTCATGAGAGGCTTCTACGAAAACTAAAAAGTCATGGGATAGGAGGCGATGTCCTTTCATGGATTACAAAATGGTTAAAAGACAGGAAACAGAGAGTAGGATTAAATGGTCAATTTTCTCAGTGGAAAAGGGTAAACAATGGAGTGCCTCAGGGATCAGTACTTGGACCGGTGCTTTTCAATATATATATAAATGATCTGGAAAGGAATACGACGAGTGAGGTTATCAAATTTGCGGATGATACAAAATTATTCAGAGTAGTTAAATCACAAGCAGACTGTGATACATTACAGGAGGATCTTACAAGACTGGAAGACTGGGCATCCAAATGGCAGATGAAATTTAATGTGGCCAAGTGCAAGGTGTTGCATATAGGGAAAAATAACCCTTGCTGTAGTTACACAATGTTAGGTTCTATATTAGGAGCTACCACCCCGGAAAAAGATCTAGGCATCATAGTGGATAATACTTTAAAATCGTCGGCTCAGTGTGCTGCAGCAGTCAAAAAAGGAAACAGAATGTTAGGAATTATTAGGAAGGGAATGGTTAATAAATGGAAAATGTCATAATGCCTCTATATCGCTCCATGGAGAGACCACACCTTGAATACTGTGTACAATTCTGGTCGCCGCAACTCAAAAAAAATATAGTTGTGATGGAGAAGGTACAGAGAAGAGCAACCAAAATCATAAAGGGGATGGAACAGCTCCCCTATGAGGAAAGGCTGAAGAGGTTAGGGCTGTTCAGCTTGGAGAAGAAACGGCTGAGGGGGGGGATATGATAGAGGTCTTTAAGATCATGAGAGGTCTTGAACGAGTAGATGTGACTTTCGAATAATAGAAGTACTAGGGGGCATTCCATGAAGTTAGCAAGTAGCACATTTAAGACTAATCGGAGAAAATTCTTTTTCACTCAACGCTCAGTAAAGCTCTGGAATTTGTTGCTAGAGGATGTGGTTAGTGCAGTTAGTGTAGCTGGGTTCAAAAAAGGTTTGGATAAGTTCTTGGAGAAGAAGTCCATTGATGGCTATTAATCAAGTTTACTTAGGGAATAGCCACTGCTATTAATTGCATCAGTAGCATGGGATCTTCTTAGTGTTTGGATAATTGCCAGGTTCTTGTGGCCTGGTTTGTCCTCTGTTGGAAACAGGATGCTGGGCTTGATGGACCCTTGGTCTGACCCTGAATGGCAATTTCTTATGTTCTTATGCAGAGAAGTTAAATCTCAAGCGGATTGTGTTAATTTGCAAGAGGATCTTGTGAGACTGGAAAATTGGGCATCCAAATGGCAGATGAAATTTAATGTGAGGTGATGCATATAGGGAAAAAATAACCCATGCTGTAATTACATGATGTTAGGTTCTATTTTAGGAGTTACCAGCCAGGAAAAAGATCTAGGAGTCATAGTGGATAATGCGTTGGAATCCTCGGCTCAGTGTGCTGTGGCCAGGGGTGGCTCAAGGCAATCTGCTGCCTGAGGCTAAGGATGAAATGGTGTTTCCCATCCCCCACGGTCCAGTGCAGGTGAAATCACAGAAGGCAAATGGCAGGGAGAAGGCAATGGAGGGTGAAGTGTCTTGCACGAGGTCACAAGGAATGGCTATTAGGATTTGAACCCGGGCTTCCCTTGTTTGCAGCCCACTGCTCAAATCACTGAGTTTTGGGGCCTGTTATTTTTTTGTTCTCAGTCTTCAGCATCTGCACTGGGGGGTGCCGGTGAAATGATTAATGGGGCGGAGCGGGGCGGCACTGGGTGTGGACTTGGCCCACAGAAAGCCAGGAATAAACTCAACTACAGTTCCAATATAGAAGACTTCTATATCATAAGTGCCAGCACTCAATCTATGAAAAAGCCATACTGCAAATATTACATCAGGTCCTAATCACCAATTCACCTCCTATTAGGAAAA
The DNA here is from genome assembly GCF_901001135.1 of Rhinatrema bivittatum. Taxonomy (NCBI): domain Eukaryota; kingdom Metazoa; phylum Chordata; class Amphibia; order Gymnophiona; family Rhinatrematidae; genus Rhinatrema; species Rhinatrema bivittatum. The sequence continues at coordinate 59,272,956 of NC_042628.1, read as the reverse complement.
CAGATTAAAGTCAGATTGTTATAAATCCCTACACAAAAACTACATGCTAGCAGAATACCTAAAGCCTCAGTCACACAAGCAGAACATAGACTCTCAAATACAGAATAAAGAGATCATAAAATATAAATTGAAATGGCCAGACAAAAACTGAACTGGAAATCACAAGAAGCCAAACTCTGTAAGCAATGCAAACACAATAAAAAAAAAATATAAAACATTAAACATACCAATTAAAAGAATGTCAAATCTGCTGATAAATTCAGCCAATTAAAAACACATATAAAAATGTTAAAAATATTATAAAATACTAATAAAATATTTCAAAACAGCAGATATATCACATCCAATAATTAAAACTAACAAGGATAAAAAAAAATATCTCCCACTCTCCATACCTGGGAAGTTTAGATTTCCAGTCTCCTGAGACTGTCATAGATTGGCGGAGGGTGAACAAACTTTAATCTCTCTCACACACATACGCACACACATGTGCTCAAGCACTCTCTCTCATTAGACACACACATACACAAACAAAAACTCTCTCATACATGCACACCCACTACCACCCTCTCATATACACACACACTCCCCACCCCCACCACCCGCTCATATACACACCCACCCAACACCTTCTCATATACACACACACACTCCCCACCCCATCACCCTCTCATACACACACACACACACTCGCTCCCCACCACCCTCTTATACACACACAGAGACCACCCCTACCACCCTCTCATACACACACTCACCTCCCTCTCATACATACACAAACACACCCACCACAGTCTCACACACACACATACCACCCCATCACCCTCTCATACACACTCACACACACCACCCAACACCTTCTTATACACACACACACCACCCCCACCCCATCACCTCATACACACACACACACCACCCCCACCCCCATCATCTTCTCATACACATACACACCCCCCCCACCACCCTCTCATACACACACACATCACCCCTACCACCCTCTCATATCCACACACACAAACACCCCACCACCCTCTCACACACACACACCACCCTCACCACTCTCTCACACCCTCACACCACCCTATCTTCCTCTCATATGCACACACAAACACACACCACCCCCACCACCCTCTCATATGCACACACAAACACACACCACCCCCACCACCCTCTCATATACATACACACACACATACACCCCACCCTCACCACCCTCTCATATACACACACTCACACACACACATACACACACACACACACACACACACACCACCCTCTCATATATACCCATACCTCACCTCAATGCCAGGGACTCTGGGTTGCAGCCACTGCACTGCCTCGCTCTCTCTCCATCATGATGCAGCCTGCGCCAGCACCACTGCAGGATATTTCTTTTGCTGGCAGGGAGAAACCCAGCCAGCATGTCACAAAGCCGCACCGTCACAGGATGCTGGGACATATCTTTTGCTGGCAGGGAGTAGAAATCCACCAGCATGTCATTGCTCCACACCACCAGTCCCACCGCCAGAGTTTGCCTGCATGAAGGGTGAGGCGGCTGTGGCAGAAAGGTTTCTGGGGGTAATTTTGCTGCCTCGAAATCTTGCCGCCTGAAGCGGCCGCCTCACCCTACCTCATTATAGAAACACTCCTGGCTATGATGGTCAATAAAGCAAATAGAAAGTTAGAAATTATTAGGAAGGGAATGGTGAATAAAATGGTGGATGTCATAATGCTTCTGTATCGCTCCTTGAATACTGTGTGCAGTTCTGATCGCCACATCTCAAAAAAGATATAGTTGCACTGGAGAAAGTACAGAGAAGGGCGACCAAAATGATTAAAGGGATGGCACGGCTGCCCTATGAGGAAAGGCTAAAGAGGTTAGGGCTGTTCAGCTTGGAGAAGAGAGGGCTGAGGGGGGATCTGATAGAGATCTACAAAATCATGAAAGGACTTGAGTGGGTCCATGTGAATTGGTTATTTACTCTTTTGGATAATACAAGGACTAGGGGGCACTCTGTGAAGTTAGCAAGTAGCTCATTTAAAACAAATCAGAGAAAAGTCTTTTTCACTCAATACACAATTAAGCTCTGGAATTCATTGCCAGAGGATGTGGTTACAGCAGTTAGTGTAACTGGGTTTAAAAAAGGTTTGGATAAGTTCCTAGAGCAGAAGTCCATAAACTGTTATTAATCAGTAAGGATTAATTGCTTGGGATCTATTCATTTAGTTTGGGTACTTGCCAGGTACTTGAGACCTGGACTGGCCACCGTTGGAAACAGGATACTGGGCTTGATGGACCGTCGGTCTGTCCCAGTACGGCATTTCTTATGATATGTTCTTATTCTGTGGCTGCTGAGTCTGTGCCGGCCCAACAAGCAGGTTCAAGGCCGACAATCCCTGCCTCCTGATCTACAGAGTGATAGGGAGAGGGAGGCAAATGCTGGGGAAGGCAGGGTGGAAAAGGGTGAGGATAAAGTGAAAGAGGTTTGGGACAAATGCTGTAACAGAGGGAGGAAAATGCAGGGGAACAAAAGAGTGGAGAGAGGAAAAGGCAAGGGGAGAAATTGGGGGGAGGTTGAGGAAGGAAGAGGTAGGGGAGAAATGATATGATGACACAGAGGAAAAAGAGGCAGAGGAGAAATGGATTGGAAATGAGGGAGAAGAGGCAGGAAGCCAAATGCTGTAGTGGGGTGGGGTGGAGAAAGAAGTAGGGAAGAAATGCTGAGGTGAGGAAGGTGTGATGAAAGGGGAATGAGAAGAGGCAGGAAGCAGATGCTGGGAGGAGGTTTGATGGAGGCAAAGGGTAGGAAATGGGAAAAGGAGATATTGCAGGGATAACATAGAGAGGGAAAAATAGGAAAAGCAAGTGGAGAGGATGGGAAACCAAGATGAAGAAGGAAAATGGAATGCAACGATCAGTGAGGAAACTGAGAAAAGCTAAGGATGAGCGAGAAGGGATGAGATAGCAAGAAAGAAAAGAGAAACGAGAAGAAAGATGGAAGCCGAATGTGAGGGCACTATGGTAGAAACAACTCACCGGGATGGGGGGGCAGGAAACAAAAACCGCATGAGATGGGGATAGAGTTCGGGGAAAGCCTCCGCTTCGGTTCACGTGCAAACGTTAGGTGCACAGCGCAATGCATTTCCTCGCACACCCCGGGGAACAGAGGGAATGTGGGCTGCAGCTACTGATGCTTCGCCTGCCCCTAGCCGCTGGGATCCTAGTTTTGGTGTTTGCTCTTTTCAGATTTTCAGACTGTCCCAGATCCCAGCATCATCAGAGGCCCAATCTTCCCCCCTGCCTCCCTCAGTGGCTCATGGATGGACCCAGGAGAGCAGATGTGGTCACTCTTCTGAGGGCAGCCTGTGAATATTTCACGTAGCATGTTTATACGTAGGGTAGTCTGCTGGTTACAGCAGTGTGAGGGGGCCCAAAGAAAAAACGGGAAAGTAGAAGATAATTGTGATTTTCTTTTATTTTCTTTAAAAGAAAGTCTGTGGTCATTGTGGACTTTTATTTGAAGGCCTCCTGTACTCTTACTCATCCTGAGCATTTCCTCTTGGTTCAGCTGCTTTCTTCATCTCCCCCATCCTCTAAATATCTTTTTCAGTCCCAATTTACAATTTCTGATTTCCAGGCCTTGCCCCAGTTTCGATTTAAATTGAACCAGGTCAGAAAGTCACAAAATACCTGCCAGCAGTTGGGCTGGAAATAGAACTTGCAGCTGTAGGGCACAGAAAAGTATTTTGGAATTGACGCATCCCAGAAAAGTCAGGGCGTCGGATATTTTTCTTTTCGAAAAAAGCCATGTTAGTCATATTATTATGCCTGAAACCGTTCCGCCTTACCAGGTTTCTGTTTGGAGAAAACACTCTTTCCTTCCTTCCTTCTTTTTTTTTTTTAATGGAGGTAAAGAAAAAAAACAACCCTCCAGTAACTACTTCTAATTTTGTGCTAGCCAATAAGGTAAAGTCCAGATGGTAGAGGAAGCAGTCCTGGGTGCATAATTAACATTGTCAAACTTTTGTGGGATGGGACCTTGCAGGTGGAGCTTGCTCTGTGATGCACCCTGAGGTATATCAAGGTGTTTTTTTTAGCACTGGCACTGTCAGTATATGAGAGAGAGAAGAAAGCTGTATCCCAGGAGGGAAAGACAGGTGTGCAGAACTCATTCCATTAGAAAGATGGAACATCTCTTCTTCAGCCTCCTGCTCTCGACGCTTCTGTCTCCAGGTAAACCATTTCCAAGGTTTTAAAAATTTTGTAAAAAATCTTTCAAAGAACTGTCTTCTGCTTGGGTTCAATGTGTGTGATACTGAACGAGAATGATCTTTTCCTCAAGTTGATTTTATTTGCACGCTTGAGTTGTTGTCCTAATCAGTACTGTCACTTGACAAATTAGCTGCTTTCGGTGGCCCCCTACCCTTTTGTGCTTTCATGCTCATAAACTCATAGATTGACTAAAAAGAGCAGCATGGGATCTCTCATCCTGCTTGCCCACCCCGTAGGACAGCTCTGGCCCTGATCTGTGCATATGGTTCTAGCTTGAGGGTAATGCAATACACAGGGAAGACAGACAAGCAAAGGCCCAAATGTAGATGAGAACAACCCAGTCAATAAAAAGAGGGGATATATCCTTCTATAGATGTATAGAAGAGAGATAATCCACACCCAGGACCCCAGAGGCAGGCTAAGTTTCAGAGTATCAATGCTTGGAAGAGATCTTTAGATTTTTTTGGAACTGGGGAACATTTTGCGGAAGGGAGGAGCCTATTCTGATGGGCTGGCACTAACTTTTAAAGGAGATACAGCAGCTTTCAAACTAGATCACGGGGGAAAGTAGAGTCACTCAGGAGCACATGGCTCAGAGTGAAGTATCTTCAAAGGATTGAATATCCCCATAGGGAGATTTTAGTAAAGGCTGAAGTGGCCCAGGTGGAATTAAATAAGGAGCAAACAAATATGAAAGATTCCAAATTATCCGTAGTTTGTGTAACCCTTTTTCGGTTTTTATGGTAGTCCAAGGGCACACAAAAGAATTTCTCTTGGGGCTATCCTTTTGCCACTTCCCCATTTTTAACAAGTCCCAAGGAGTGGATTCTTTCTGCGGGGAAAGGCTTTAACCTTTTAGGCCAAGGCGGTGAATAGGCATCCTCTCTAAGGTGTGTTACTATCCCCTTTGGTGATGTTAGCGCTGTAGAAACAGGCAGAACACGATTTGGGTGTTCAAAAGAAACTTTACTTGGATCTGCAGAAATTAAATAAATATCCAATCGATGGGTTATTTGTCTTACTTCACATCTATGTTCAATCTGGGCAATACATGAGGAACTCTCCTCCTCGTCACTTTGTGCAGGTGTCCTTAGCACTACTCTCTGGGAGCAGCTCACCCCCTTTTCTTGACTGTGGGGCAAGGGTCCCAGCCGGGAAGGGAAACCTATTGAGGGGAGGCCCCTAAATCCAGAACAAAAGTCTCATACCTGCACAGGGGAAAATTATGTTAAAATATCAGCTCGGGGTATTTTTATCCATACTGGCCCATGGGTGTTCAATTGCACATGCAAAAGATTTATACAGTATATAAGAACATAAGAAATTGCCATACTGGGTCAGACCAAGGGTCCATCAAGCCCAGCATCCCGTTTCATGGCCAAACCAGGCTACAAGTACCTGGCAAGTACCCAAACACTGAGTATATCCCACGCTACTGATGCCAGTAATAGCAGAGGCCATTCCATAAGACAACTTGATTAATAGCAGTTAATGGACTTCTCCTCCAGAACTTATCTAAACTTTTTTTAAATCCAGCTAGACTAACTGCACTAACCACATCCTCTGGCAACAAATTCCAGAGCTTAATTGTGCATTGAGTGAAAAAGAATTTTCTCTGATTAGTTTTAAATGTGCTACTTGCTAACTTTATGGAATTCCCCTTAGTCCTTCTATTATCCGAAAGAGTAAATAACCATAAGAAATGCCATACTGAGTCAGGCCAAGGGTCCATCAAGCCCAGTATCCTGTTTCCATTAGTGGCCAATCCAAGTTCCAAGTACCTGGCAAGTAACCAAAAATTAGATAGATCACAAGCTACTATTGCTTATTAATTATCGTAATAGCAGTTTGTGGATTTAACCTCTAGGAACTTATCCAAACCTTTTTTAAACTCAATAACACTAATTGCTGAAACCGCATCCTCTAGCAATGAATTCCAGAGTTTAACTATTTGCCCGTTCTAGACCTCTCATGATTTTACAGACCTCTATCATATCCCCCCTCAGGCGTCTCTGCTCCAAGCTGAACAGTCCTAATCTCTTTAGCCTTTTACTCATAGGGAAGCTGTTCCATCCTCTTTATCATTTTGGTCGCCCTTCTCTGACCTTCTCCATCACAACTATATCTTTTAATGAGATGCGGCGACCAGAATTATACACAGTATTCAAGGTGTGGTCTCACCATGAAGTGATACAGAGGCATTATGACATTTTCCATTTTGTTAACAGTTCCCTTTTTAATAATTCCTAACATTCTGTTTGTTTGTTTTTTGACTGCTACAGCACACTGAGCTGACGATTTCAAAGTATTATCCACTATGATGCCCAGATCATTTTCCTGGTTGGTAGCTCCTAATATGGAATCCAGCATCGTGTAACTACAGCATGGGATATTTTTCCCTATATGCAACACCTTGCACTTGTCCACATTAAATTTCATCTGCCATTTGAATGCCCAGTCTTCCAGTCTCGCAAGGTCCTCCTGCAATGTATCACAATCTATTTGCGATTTAGCTACTCTGAATAATTTTTTATCATCTGCAAATTTGATTACCTCACTCATTTTCTAGATCATTTATAAATATATTAAAAAGCATTGGTCTAAGTACAGATCCCTGAGGCACTTCACTCTTTACACTTATCCACTGAGAAAATTAACCATTTAATCCTACTCTCTGTTTCCTGTCTTTTAACCAGTTTGTAATCCACGAAAGGACACCGCCTCCTATCCCATGACTTTTTAGTTTCCTTAGAAGCCTCTCACGAGAGACTGTCAAACACCTTCTGAAAATCCAAATACACCACATCTCCTGGCTCACCTTTATCCACATATTTATTAACCCCTTCAAAAAAAAATGAAGTAGATTTGTGAGGCAAGACTTGCCTTGGGTAAATCCAAGCCGACTGTGTTCCATTAAACCATGTCTTTCTATATGCTCTGTGATTTTGATCTTTAGAATAGTTTCCACTATTTTTCCTGGCACTGAAGTCAGGCCTAGTAGTCTATAGTTTCCTGGATTGCCCCTGGAGCCTTTTTTAAATATTGGGGTTACATTGGCCACCCTCCAGTCTTCAGGTACAATGGATGATTTTAATGACTGGTTACAAATTTTAACTAACAGATCTGAAATTTTATTTTTGGTTCCTTCAGAACCCAAGTGTGCATACCATCTGGTCCAGGTGATTTGCTACTCTTTAGCTTATCAATCTGGCCTACTACATCTTCCAGGTTCACAGTGATTTGGTTCAGTTCATCTGAATTATCACCCTTAAACTATATATATACACAGACACACACTTCGTGAACACTTAAGTGTAAGAAAATTATGGAATAAAAAGATAAAAATATAGAAAGTTCCAACATTGTAATATAGTGCAAATTTTAAATACTTAATATATCATATATAAAATATTTCAGTAAGCACTTTCAATCAACAAAAAACCTACTAGTTTGAGTACATTTTCTATTTTCAGTGGAAGTGCAGGTGGCACTGCAGCTTTTTCTATTGCTTATTTATTTATTTATTTAAAAGTATTTATAAACCGTTTTTCAAAGCAAGGTTAATTGTCAAAACGGTTTACAAAGGTAAAAATAAAATTTAAAAATAAAATAGGATTGAAAATAAAAATTAATTAAAAATACAAAAACTGGTATATACCTAGTAGGTAATGGTATTAACAAAAATCTAGTAATAATGGAGCTGGCCGTAGTTCATTTTATAATCAAGGGAAGGAAAAGGGGGTGGGGGAATTTTAAAAAGAAAAAATAAAGTAAACCTGTGGGAGCAAGCGGGGGGGGGGGGGGGATGCTAGGTAGTTGACTGATGTTGATTAGAGGTTGAATGTTGTAGAGGGATGTTGAATGCTGTTTGAAATAGGTATGTTGTTTGCAGGCTGCAGTGTTCCACAGTCACTGGCAGCTTGAGGTGGGCTTTATCTCACAGCCATAAAAAACTGCTGAAATAGGAAATTTTCCCTTACCATTCACCATACAAAAATAAATATTCACATGCTGTCACCTCATTAACAGCAACAACAATTCCCTCTACTATCAGGAACACTGTATAATCCAAAATCCTGCAAAAAAGTACTCATGCCATCCAAAAACAAGCTAACTGCCAGACTCAAACAGTAACAGCTCTACTTATAAAAAAGCAAAACTGAAAATATAACATCAGACCCTAAAACACCAATACACCTCTTTCTGCTATAGATCCATATACAGAAACATATTAGCGGAATACCTCACTTTGGTCACACATACAGAATTAAAAAAAAAGTCAACCATACTAATAAAATAAATATTTCAAAATAGATGATATTTAGAACATCCAAAAATATAAAAAGCTCATGAAAATTTTTTAAAATATACCAAAATAAATTTCAAAACTGCAGACATCAAATACTACCCAATAATTAAAACTAATAAGGGTGAAAAAAATCCTCTGCCATCCATACCTGGGAACGTTTTGATTTCCAGTCACCCTGAAATTGTCATGGATTAGAAGGGGAAGAGGAGGGCGAACATACTGTCTTCTATCACTCACACACACACACACACACACACACTCACACACACACTCACACACACATATACACATGCTCTCTCCCCCTAATACACAGCACACTAACACTAACTGGTTCTCTTCTCTTCATGCACAAACACAATAACAATAATTGGCTCTCACTCTCCCTCCTGCACAGACAAACTCACTGGCTCTCTCCCCCTCATACTCACACATACTCACTGGCTCCTTTCTTCTCATATACATACACACACTCACTCAATGGCTCTTTTCTTCTCATACATATACACACACACACACACTCACTTACTGGTTCTTTTCTTCTCATATTCATACACACAGTCACTCAATGGCTCTTTTCTTCTCATATACATACATACACTCACTAGCTCTTTTCTTCTCATATACATATACACATTCACTCACTGGCTCTTTTCTTCTTCTCTCTCTCTCTCTCTCTCTCTCTATATATATATCTATACACACACTCTCACTTGCTCTCTCCCCCCTCCCCCCACCCCATATACACACTCATTCACTGGCTCTCTCACAATAGAAGCCTCCTCTTCTGCTGCAGGTGCCAGAAGATATGCAAGGCCTTTGTATTACACATCTGCTAGGACGGGGTGTGCCAGCTCCGGTAGGCCTCATCTTTAACTGTGGGCGGGGGCGACAGTGTCGGTGGCCCTGCAGATCCTTTGTAGTTAAAATTCCTATGAGAGGGGTATGCCGGCCCCATCCCGCTAAGCTTCCTCTTCAGCCTTGCTAGTTCCTTCTTTTCCTCTGCTGCGGGTGGGAAAGCTTTTGCCTGCGGCCCCGTTGAGTTTTTTTTGTTGGTCGCTGGCAGGAGAGGTAGTGTCAGTAGCCCCCCTGGGCCTTTTTCATGACTGCGGGTGGGAAGGTGGGTGCCAACAGCCTTTCTGGGCCTCTTTTTCTATTGCTTGTTTGCAGGCTGCGGGAGCCCGGGACAACTTTTGCCAGCACTGCCTTGCTATTTTTCACCATGCCCGGCACCCGGTTCTACAATTAGGTGGGGCCAGGCATGGTGCAAAATTGTAAGGCAGCACTGGCAGAAAGTTTCCCAGATTCCCACAGTCTGTAAACCACTCCGTGGTGCCTGGAGTCTGGCGGTTGTAAAAATAGGCCGTGCAGGAGCTGTGGGAGATCATGTGACCAGACAGATTGGCCCACTGGTGCATGCCTGATCCCCTGACAGGCCAATCCGCCCCTGTACCTGCAGTCCAACAGAGTCCTAGACATTCCCAGCCTGTGATCTGCATTCCCCGGGGTAGAGATCCGGTTGGGGTCTCCAATTTGATCATGAAAATCTTCTCCACTGGACTCTTTCCGCAGTTTCACCTCTTAGGGGAAAAGGTCTTTTTCTGGACACCAGCAGGGCTTTTACAGTTCAGCCACACAGGGAGGAGGGATGGTACAAAAAATCTCCTCACTAAAACGCAACTCTCGAAAATACAGAAACTGCACAGCTAGGTGAGGAATCACTGAAGCCCTCTAACTGGATGGAAAGGAATAACCAGGCCTCTCCCCCCTGACCAGCAGGAACAGGATTACACCCGGGCACAACTAAATTTGGAAAAACTCCTTACTAAAGTCCTTTTTATTATCAGGAAGGGATAGCCCCTACCAGGCATGGGGTGCACTGGAACTTCAACTGGGCAGTCTCCCAACCTAAAACAGCACAGGAGCAAAATCCAGCTCGGCTCCTCTCTCAACACAACCCAAACTGAACTGACCACACTAAGGCTCTGACCCCCCCTTTCTGGACAAGGATTGAACCGCTGCAGGTCCTCAGGGGAAAGTGCTGCAAAGAATGGTCTCTTCCTAACTGTTACCTACCAGGCAGGGATCTAGGGACAGCTAGTGGGGGATCAAAGGTTCCCCACATTTGCTAATAAGCAAGTAAGTTGTGAATACAAATAAAAAAACATACCCTAAGTTGCCTGCATACAAATACCAGAAGTCTGAAAAATAAGATTGGCGACTTAGAATGTATGGCATTTTGTGAGGATATAGACATTATATCTCAGAGACTTGCTGGAAGGACAATAACCAATGGGCCACACTATATTGACATAACAGGACAGATCAAATGATGGAGGGGGTTGCACTATATGTTAGGGATAGAACAGAGCCAAATAAGATAAAATTCCTAAGGGAAACAAAATGCACTGTGGAATCTTTATGGATAAAAATGTCCTGTTAGATGGGAAAGAGAATAGCAGTGGGTATATACTACTGTCCACCTGGCTAGAATGAAGACAGTGAAATGCTAACAGAAAATTGAAAGGGAAATAAAACTGGCACACAATAGTAATTTCTCCAGTATTGATGGGGTAATTATCTCATCAGGACATGCTGAGGTAAAGTTTCTGGATGCCATTAATGACTGCTTCATGGAACAGCTGGTCCTTGAACCAGCGAGAGGGGCAGCTACTTTATATCTTGTTCTTGTGCAATGCAAGACCTGGTAAAAGGGATAATAATGATGGTGCTGCTTGGAAATAATGATCATAATGCAAACAAATTTGGCATACAGTGAATGGAGAACATTCAGTAGAACTATTGCAAAAACATTTAACTTTAAAAGGGAGACTATAATAAAATGAGGACATTAGTTTGAAAAAACTTAAAGGAGTGGTTGCAAAGGCTAAAAGTTTACATGTATTTAAAAACATTTTTATTCTGCCTCTCAAGAAATATTGTTACATAAAATATTAAGATAAACATAATACAAACAGTACCAGATACAGCATATAAGTATAAAAACAGTACTATGTCTAAAAAACTTTAAGAACAAAGGTACAAAAAGGCTTCAAAATCAATCACCAGAAGTAAGGGCACCAACTTTCACTTTCTTTCTAAACACTAGAATGCATGGAGATTGTTTCAAAATATCATGTTGGGTCAGTTTGGTGGCTCAGTCGGTAAGTGCTGTGCAGAAGTTCCTTGGTTCAGTCCCTAAGTTGAGTCTTCGGCTTCCTGGGTCAGTCAGGGCTGGGAATGCTAGCAGCCCCTGGAGGGAGGAAGTGATGGTGGTTGCATGGGACCATGATTATAGGATTTGAGGAAGCCCTGGTGTATGGCCCCTGGCCTAGGAGTATTGCTTCAATACCTGCACTAAATATAAGTTGGAAGGGAGTATAAAGTGAGGGTCAGAATCGCAAGAAAGTTGTCAATGAAGACTCATGGAGCCAGATCCCCAGTACTGGTTCTGATTGAGCAAGAGGCCGAAAGGAACAGAAGGAAACAACCAGGTAAACAAGCCCCACATATTGGAAGGCCAGATAAAAGGTATTCCATGCATTAAAAAAAGACCAAATGGCAGCGCCAGACCTCTGTGAGTGACTGAGTGGGAGCCCATCTTGTCTACCGGGGGTGCGGTGTTTGGCCGGCCCCGACGGAGACAACAGCTGAGCCGAGTTGGTGACATCATTGCTGCGAGACGGAAGGAGCTTTAAATTCGCTTCTTGGACCTGGTGTTTTTGCAGCGCCAGACCTCTGTGAGTGACTGAGTGGGAGCCCATCTTGCCTACCGGGGGTGCGGTGTTTGGCCGGCCCTGACGGAGACAACAGCTGAGCCGAGTTGGTGACGTCATTGCTGCGAGACGGAAGGGGCTTTAAATTCGCTTCTTGGACCTGGTGTTTTTGCAGCGCCAGACCTCTGTGAGTGACTGAGTGGGAGCCTATCTTGCCTACCGGGGGTGCAGTGTTTGGCCGGCCCCGACGGAGACAACAGCTGAGCCGAGTTGGTGACGTCATTGCTGCGAGACGGAAGGGGCTTTAAATTCGCTTCTTGGACCTGGTGTTTTTGCAGCGCCAGACCTCTGTGAGTGACTGAGTGGGAGCCTATCTTGCCTACCGGGGGTGCGGTGTTTGGCCGGCCCCGACGGAGACAACAGCTGAGCCGAGTTGGTGACGTCATTGCTGCGAGACAGAAGGGGCTTTAAATTCATTTCTTGACGGTGCGCAGTCGATGTCGGTGCGCAGCCGAAGACGCGCACGCCAAAGAGGCGCGCGCAGCTTTTTCACCTTTTTCAGCTTCTTCAGATTCTTTGGATGTTTTGGGGAAAATCTCGGACCAAAGGACTGTCACTCACTGCTGGAGCTGCCATTTCGTGTTGAAACCAAGGTAAAACACTAACTTGTTCGCTCTATATCCTTAAAAAAATTAGTGTTAATGCCACATTCAGCACGAAAGAGAAGGGCTAGAGAGCGTCAGGCCTCAGACGCAATAGAGCCTACCTCTAGAGTGGGTCCCATGGATATGCATGTGCGACGTGGAATACAGCAAGGGGAAGAAAGATTGCTGAGTGATAGGAGGGGAGAGGAAGAGCCCTCCGCACTCTTAGATCTGATAACATCATTCTCCCCCAGCGAGAGAACTCCTCCACGGAATCCTGCTGAGCATTTACACCTGACCCCAGGGGGACAACACACTACCGATGATGTAGGTGCTAGTCCCCCCTTGAGGCAAGGAGAACAGGTGGAGAACGTCTCAGATTTAAGTATCATCTTAGAACCCGGGCAAACTTCAATCGGGACTGAGGTAGAGGTTAAAGAGGGTGGAGAGGATGGGGCTTTTATAACTCAGATTAAACCTTTAGTTAAACCGCAAGATTTTTCCTTAGAAAACATTTGGGATGCTATAAATGAAGTGAATAAAAATATGGGAGATCAAATGTCTGCATTATTAAAGATTGTTTTACAAACAAAGAAAAATGTTGAAGATATGGAAATGGAAAATAAGACAGTTAGAAATGATTTAAAGAAAGTAAAAGAAGAAATCGGAAAATCTAGGGAGATCCAGACAATGATGATGAAAGAAAATGTATTATTACAACTAAAAATGGAAAATTTAGAGAATGTAGCTAGGGTTAAGAACATAAGATGTATAAATTTTCCAAAATCCTCTATTTTGACTCCATTATTTCTTTGGAGAAAATATATGATGGAAAATTTAAATATCACAGAAGCTACCTTACCTATAATGTCTAAACTGTTTTATCTTCCACCAATGAAAAAATCAACTGTTGTTAGAGATATTGGAAATTTAAAAATAGAGGAGTTAGTTAATAGTGCTCAACCCCAAAATAAAGATTTAAACGTAACAGAAATGTTAGAAAAATCTGATATAGAATCTGTGGTACCATCTACTTTAATAGTATCTTTTATGTTAGAAACAGATAAAGATTGGATTTTTAAAAAATTCTTTCTAAATAAAACTAAGGAATTTATGGGGTGCAAGGTGCAATTATTTCCTGACTTAGCACCTGCTACACAAAGACGCAGAAAACAATTTCTAGCATTGAAATCTCAGGTAGTCCAGATGGGAATGATGTTTATTTTGAAATATCCATGTAAGTGCCTCATAAAATGTGAAGGAAATACATATATTTTTTTACATGCGGATTAATTAACACAATATATTCAGAGTAAAATTCCACGAACAGTTAGCTCCACCCCAAAACCTGACTAACCTGATTAACCTAGTCATAAACGATATGAAGTGATTCTCTCCAATAAAATAAGTAATCCCAGTTAGATGTGCTTTTAAATATTAAAATTAGATAATGTTTGGGGAATGTGTATCTTGGTTTCAATGTGGGCTAGACACAGGCAGATAATAACAATGAAAGATGTTTAAAAGTATGGAATATATTGACCGATAATTAAGTTTAATAGTATATATTGTCATGAATTATTGATTAAGTATATTATTCGGTCAATATGTTGTATAAAACTGGAAAAAATTGTCTTATCATGTTGTTAATCTTGAATTGTTTTCTGTAAACCTGTGATTAATTTAGGAAATTAATGCTTAAATTGATTGTAAAACTCAATAAATATAAAATTAAAAAAATTAAAAAAAAGACCAAAAGAAGACTAAAGAACTGTCAGTATAATTGAATGGTGAGGTGAAAGAGACAGTTAAATGCTAAATGACAACTTAAAAAAAAAAATGGAACACAGACCCACATAAAGCAAATAGGCAAAGTCATAAGTACTAGCAAATTAGAATTTGAAAAGAAGCTTGCTATACAGGCAATAATTAATAATAAAATATTTTTCAAATACACTTGAAGCAAAAAGTCCGTGAGAGAGTCAGCTGGGCTACTAGATGACTGAACTGGTAAAAGGGATGCAAGAAAATACTGAATTAATTTTTTGCCTTGGACTTTACTGAGGAGGATGGTGGGAACATACCTAGACTGGAACATTCTTTGATGGTGGTGATTCTGATCAACCAAATCAAATCTGTGTGATAACGGAAAATGTAATAATATCAAAAGAGATCACTTAATATCAACATACATCTAAGAGAAAAAGACAGGAAACTTTAGATATAAAGACCTTCAAAATCAAAAAATGCAATGAGAGGGAAAGGGATTCACTCCCATACAGTGGCCGCCTATCCATCATCAGGGTCCCCTTTCTCCACCCAACTTATTTGTACCTATTTCTTAAGTAAAATTATTTAATTACTTATTTTATTAAGTAAAAAGAAGTTGGGTAGAGGAAGGGGGAAAAAGAATCTTAACTCTAGGAGTGGATTACATCAAAATGCCTGCGTACTGATCCATGGCGCAAGCACACCTTGAGTACTGTGTGCAATTCTGTTGCTCTGTCTAAAAAACGCAGAATTAGAAAAGCCACAGAGAAGGGCAACAAAAATGATAAAGGGGATGGAAAAGCTCCCTTATGAAGAAATTAGCAATTAGAAATCAGCTGTTCAGCGCTTGGAGAAAAGGTAACAGAGGGGATTTGACTGAGGAACAGGTAACTAGGGGACAATTATTTGTCCTTTCAAATAGTACTAAGATTAAGGGACACTCCATGAAACGAACAAGTAACAATAACAAATAAAAAAAAATTGGAGAGAGTATTTTTTTACTCGGTATACAATCATGCTGTGGACCTGGTTGCTGGTCAGTGCGATCAAGGCACTTAGCACTCCAGAAATGGGTTTAAAGGGGGATTGAGACAAATTCCTGACAGAAATGTCCATAAACCATTACTAGCCAAGTAGGCTTGGGAAAGCAACTCTTATCTCCAGCAGTGAAGCAACAAGAAATGGCTCTATTCTTTGGGATCTGCTGAGTTCTTTCAAGTGAAGCAGATTGCCACTGTAGGGGCAGAATGCTGGGCCCGATGGACTTCCCTTCTGACTCAGCATGGCACATCTTATCAGATAAAGGGAGAAAGTGAGGTTACTGAGGAGGAGGAGGACTAGGAGAAGGTAAAAATCTTATACAAATTCTTGAATTTATTTCGAGGTCCATATTCAGTAGGCCGGCAAGCAGCACAGTTACCTGGCTAACTTTCAATTTATGCTGGCTGTATTCAACACACAGTATAGCTGGTTGAGCAAAAAATAAAATGTCCAGCAACGCTGGACACTTCCAGGAGTGGAAAGACTCTACAGTGCTCCCGGCTGCCTTGGGGGTTTTGGGGGGGGGGGGGGGGGGGGGGGGGGAGAAGATGGGAGGAGGTGCTCTGGGTGGGTTGCAGGAGGAGGCCAGGAGCCAGACCTGCAATTTTTATATCATGGGTGGGGTCCTTGGGCTAAGAATTTTTTACAAATTTTATTATGGGGGGAGGGGGAATCAGGTGTTATACGCTGCCATTTTTTAAAATTGTTTTGGAGGATGGGATTGGTCCTGCCTTCCTGGAAGTTTTTCTTTTTTTGTTACCCAGCTATATTCTGAATAACTTTAGGGCAGTTTGTGCGCACGACCAAACTTATCCAGGCAGTTTTGCCTCACTCTGGAATGCCCCTAGAATGCCTCCAATTTATCTGGCTACATTTTATCTAGGTAATGACCTGTTTAGAGAGGTGGGATGTTTAAACCTTGAGGTGTGTCTGGATAACTCAAAAATAACCTGGACAAACCCCTTTGAATATAGAGCTCTTAGTTAATTAGTTAGGCAAACTTAATATCCTGCATTTACGAGTTCTGAGCCGAAGGCAGGTTACAATAAAAATGAATATACATACTGCTACTTAAAATTATAGATTGGAATCCCTAAGCACCTAATAGACACTCTCCCGAGAAGAATGATATATTCATAAGCATCTTTCTAAAAGGACAGCAAGCTCCAACCTAATTTCCAATGTGGTAGCATTCCACAATGTAGCTGTGAAAAAGCTAAACACCTTTACGCTAGGTTGCTACCAGTCTAGCAACTGTTGCACCCTGGATTGACAGGAGTGGGGGCGGAGGATCCTCTTTGAACTGGCCCACTGTTTTAACCTGTTGCAGACATCCTTTAAGGAAACTTTCACTACATATTGTATATTCCAATAAAGAGATTTGATCCGTGATGATCCCCTACAGTATGTAATAAGGTTTTTGACGGGCTACTGAGAACTTGGTAGTGAGTGAACCATTTCATGACTAATCTTGGGGTAATGTGAAAAACTTCAGCTCATCACATGACTGCTTTCAGCAAATCAAGGGCCACAAAAAGGAACCTGTAGGCAATAAGCAATTTTCTGATGGTATTATTATAAGGTAATTATGCATTGCCGGCTCAGGTGCTCTTGGCTTGGCTTTCAAATAGCATCAACTTGTAAACTCTAGCTGAGGGAAGAGTGGCTTTGAATGGAACAGGCTCCACCTGGATTGTGCTGAGTCTCAAAGGGAGTTCCCCCAACCATTCTTCTGGGTCAGGCCTGAATTTAAATTTGTAGAGATATATAGGTGGGACCCAAACAAACCTGATGCAACCTGTTTGTAGCACTAACAGTTCATTTTGTTCTTGGGAAACTGATTTATTTATACTAAGAATAATTATTATTATATTATAAATTATGTTTGTATCCTACACAAAGATTAATAAGAACATATGAAGAAAGTAAGGGGCAAATATTTATTTAGATTTAGCTCATGCCTTTTCATTGGTGGCTCATGGCAAGATGAATTCAGGTATAGTAAATATTTCCCTGTCACCAAAGGGCTTGATTTACTAGGGCTTTGCTTAGTAAATCAGGACCTAAGGCAATGGAGAATAAAGCAACTTGACTAAAGTCACAAGGAACATCAACAGGATTTGAACCTTGGCTTCCTGGGGGCTTAGTCTATTGTTCTAACCGCTAGGCTGATCTTCCACTCTGAAAAGGCAAATGATTTGGGCCTCCATGTTCTGCCAAGTTTCTATAGTTGATCTCAGCTTGAGAACAACTTGGCTAAGGTTGCTGATACTGATCATAACTGAGACTGGTTGATCACTGAGGTGATATTACCACCAGCACATCCTAACAATCTCTATGATACAGTTGCACATTTAAAATGGTGGGAGAGACCAGTATAGATGTTAGAGAGATGGAAAATTGATGGGAGAGGCCAGTATAATTATTGGGGGAATGGTCCATGGAATGTGATAGATCTAGGGAGAGGGTGTGGCCTGGTAATTACATTAATGGTCTGGAAACTGGGAGCACACAGGAGATGCAAAAAGCCAACCACACCCAACCTTTCCTCTTTTGACTCCTAATCAATCGCCATCTCACAAAATGTAAGAAACCTGGGAATCACTATTGACTCATGGCTTTCTCTGCACCACCATATAAGAACTATTACCTTCTCCTCCTTCCACAAACTATGCTTACTTCAGCACCTTAAACTAGGGGTGTGCATTCGTTTTTGACATATTGGCAATCCGCAACATATATGTCCCTATTTGTTGTATTCGTGGGGGTCACAAAATGTTTGGCGAACCCCCATAAATACAACGTATCTAACAAATAAACCCCCCACCCTCCTGACCCCCCCAAGACTTGCCAAAAGTCCCTGGTGGTCCATCGGGGGTCCTGGAGCGATCTCCTGCACTCGGGCCATTGGCTGCCAGTATTCAAAATGGCGCCGATAGCCTTTGCCCTTACTATGTCACAGGGGCCAATCAATGGCACCGGTAGCCCCTGTGACATAGTAAGGTCAAAGGCTATCGGTGCCATTTTGATTACCAGCAGCCGATAGCCCGAGTGCAGGAGATCGTGCCAGGATCCCCGCTGGACCACCAGGGACTTTTGGTAAGTCTTGGGGGGGGGGGGGTCAGGAGGGTGGGGGGTTGTAGTTAATTAAATTTAAAGGGTTGGGATGGGGTTTTTTTTTTGGGAAACGAATATATACGTAACTAATGAATGGATCGGGGTCCCCCGAGAACGGATGCAATGGATTTGGCTCCCCACGAATACGAATACTAAATGGGACGAATCCGTCCCTGCTGCACATCCCTACCTTAAACCCCTTCTTGAACCCTCTGACTTTAGGACTGTCCTCCAATCCCTAATATCCTCTAGCATTTACTACTGCAACTCCCTCCTGACAGGTCTACCTTTATACGCGACCTGTCCTCTACAGATCATTCAAAATTTGGCAGCAGGACTCCTCACAGACACTCCGATGTGTGCTCACATCTCTCCTGTTCTCAAATCCCTACATCGGCTCGCAATCCAATTCCAGGTACAATACAAGCTTGCCATGATGATACACTCCTCGATTCATAACTTGCACTTGACCTGGACCTCTATAATAAAAATCCACACCCCCTCCTGGTGCTCAGATCATCCAGTCTCGTGCTTGTAGATGTCCCATCCCCTAGGCTCACACACCTTGAGGAAACCGGAGAACGTGCCTTTTTCTCCGCAGGACCTCTCCTCTAGAACACACTACCCAAAGAACTAAGATGCCTCCAAAACGGAACTTTGTTTAAAAAAAGCCTTCAAAACTTTTCTATTCAAAAAAGCCTTCTCAAGCTTAAATGATAAGAGTCTATTCCCAACATGTCCCCCCTTAGGGGAGGCCACCCAGAGCCAGAAGCAAGGGCAGAACACAACTTTCTTGAATGTATGAACTTTCTCCCGGATATTTTAGTTCTATACTATTGTAATGACTGATGCTGTTCTTAGATGATATATGTAATGTCTGTTTCCCCTTTTATTTCTGTTTATGTATGCTCTTATTGTTTCCCCGCTCTGAACATAGGAAGGGCAGGTAATAAATGTCTTTAAATAAATAAATTGCCAGCAACAGGAATCAGAAATGTAAAAGTAACGTAAAGATGGTAAATAAACAATGACAAAATTATTTAATAAATAGTAAAATAAAATCAAGCATAAATATATGCATCATAACACAAAATTAGAAAAAGAATTCTAAATACCTAACAGGGCCATATTTTGACAAGTTATGCCTGCATCAGGGATTTAAAACTTAAAAACGTTACAAATAAAGCATATTTTTTAAAAATTGTAATAGTCAATATAGAACTGGCATACCTCTGGAGTAAAGGAAAATTAGTTTCTTACCTGATAATTTTCGTTCCTGTAGTACCAAGGATCAGTCCAGGACACCTGGGTTGTGACTCCGCACCAGTAGATGGAGACAGACTAAAACTTGTGGGCGGAGCATATATGCCCCTGTGCCAGTCACAGCCCCTCAGTCATACGTAATGTCAAAGTAGACAAAAGCCAAAAAGGCAACCATAACTAACCATACAAACTTGGTAGGGAAACGAAAGAAATCCAACACCCCTACCGAAACCAGACTCCCAAACCGGGAGAGCAACTCAAGAAGGGTCAGCGTAGACTCCCAAACCGGGAGAGCAACTCAAGAAGGGTCAGCGTAGTGAAAGAAACAATAAAGAGCGGACTCTCCATTACTATAGCGCAGCACTGTGGGCGGGATCCTGGACTGATCCTTGGTACTACAGGAACGAAAATTATCAGGTAAGAAACTAATTTTCCTTTCCCTGTACGTACCAGGATCAGTCCAGGACACCTGGGATGTACCAGAGCCAACTTACCGAGGGTGGGAAGCAGAGAGTCCCGCTCGGAGTACCCTCTCTCCAAAACCCCCAGCTTCAGTAGCCTGAACGTCCAACCGGTAATGTTTAAAGAAGGTATGCAATGACTTCCAGGTAGCCGCCCTGCAAATCTCTTGAGGCGACACCTGAGAAGATTCCGCCCAAGACGCAGCGTGAGACCGCGTCGAATGAGCCCGAAGACCCACTGGCGGCGATTTTCCATGCAGAAGATACGCAGAACCAATGGCTTCCTTGAGCCAACGGGCAATTGTCGTGCGGGACACCGCAGCACCTTTCTTTGGACCCGAAGTCAACACAAACAGATGATCCGTCACCCGATACGGATTAGTAACCTCTAGATAGCGAAGAAGGGACCTCCGCACATCTAGTTTTCCCAAGTCTTTCGTTTTCGGGTCCGAAGACTCCCCAAACATGAAAGCGGGAAGTTCAATCGACTGATTCAAATGGAACGACGACACGACCTTAGGAAGGAAGGAGGGAACCGTCCGCAAGGAAACCCCCGAATCGGAGATGCGCAAGAAGGGCTCCCTACAGAACAACGCCTGTAAATCTGAAACACGACTGGCTGATGCAATCGCCACCAGGAATACGGTCTTCAACGTGAGATCCTTGAGCGTATAACGTTTCAGGGGCTCAAACGGCGCTGAGCATAAGGCTGAGAGTACCCAGTTGAGGTTCCAAGACGGGCAAGGGGCCGCAACGGAGGACGGAGGTGCTTAGCCCCCCTAAGAAAGCGGGAGATATCTGGGTGGAGAGCCAGAGAGACTCCCCGGACCTCACCTCGCAAGCACCCAAGCGCCGCCACTTGGACCCGAAGGGAATTGCACGCTAAACCTTTGGCGAGCCCCGCCTGGAGAAACGCCAAAATATCAGAAATAGAAGCGGAAGTGGGATTCAGACCCCGCTCCACGCACCATTCCTCAAACACTACCCAGACCCGAACATAAGCCAGGGAAGTAGACTGTTTTCGGGATCTCAGCAACGTAGTAACGACCGCATCCGAGTAGCCTTTTCTTTTCAATCGGTACCTCTCAAAGCCATGCCGCGAGACAGAAGTGATCCGCATCCTCCAAACAGACGGGGCCCTGCCGAAGAAAGCCCCGCGAACCCCTGAAGGCGAAGGGGGGCGGCCACCGACAACTGGACTAAGTCCGCAAACCAGGGACGGCGCGGCCACTCCGGCGCCACCATGATCACGTTGGACGGGTGCAAGTCTATGCGCCGCAGAATCTTGCCGATCATGGGCCACGGTGGGAACACATACAGAAGCACATCCGCCGGCCAGGGAAGCACCAACGCGTCGACTCCCTCTGCGCCCCTTTCGCGACGTCGACTGTAAAATCTCGGAGCCTTTGCGCTGTGCCACGTGGCCATCAGATCCATGTGGGGCGTTCCCCAAGTCTTGCAGATGAAGAGAAACGCCTCTTCCGCCAGCTCCCACTCTCCGGGATCCAGACGGTGACGGCTGAGAAAATCCGCCTGGACGTTGTCGACTCCTGCAATGTGGGACGCAGCGAGATGGCTGAGATGCCGCTCTGCCCAGAGCATCAAGAGCCACGCCTCCTCCGCCACTAGAGGACTTCTTGCCCCGCCCTGGCGATTGATGTAAGCCACGGTGGTAGCGTTGTCCGACAATACCCGGACCGCCTGTCCGCATACTAGGGGTAGAAAAGCATGCAGCGCCAGACGGACCGTTCTGGTCTCCAGCCGGTTGATAGACCACCGGGTCTGCGACTCTGACCACAGACCCTGAACCGACTTCCCTTGGCACACTGCCCCCCAGCCGGAAAGACTGGCATCCGTGGTCACCACCGTCCAGTCGGGCAGCAGAATGGACTCTCCACAGGAGAGATGCTTGGAATCCCGCCACCAGCTCAGGCTGGCTCGCGCCTGACCCTCGAGAGGGAGAGGTAGATAAAAATCCTTGGAAACCGGTTTCCAGCGGGAAAGCAATGAGGACTGCAGCGGTCGTAGATGAGCGAACGCCCAAGGGGCTAACGCCAGAGTGGATGCCATAGACCCCAGAACCGTCAGGTAATCGCAGACTCGTGGCCGGTGTAGCGACAGAAGACGTAGCACCTGAGACTGCAGATTGCATATCCGTTCCTGAGAGAGAATCACCTTGCCTCGCTTCGTGTCGAAAAGGGCTCCAAGATACTCCAAGGACTGAGAAGGTTCGAGATGACTCTGTTGTAGTTGACCACCCAGCCCAGGGACTGCAAGAGCTGTAACCCCCTGGTCACCGCCTGCCGACACAGACTCTGAGACTTCGCTCGGATTAGCCAATCGTCGAGGTAAGGGTGAACCAGCAGGCCTTCCCGCCGCAACTGCGCCGCCACGACCACCATCACTTTCGTGAATGTCCGAGGCGCTGTCGCTAGGCCGAACGGGAGCGCCCGGAACTGGAAGTGCCTGCGCAGAATGCAAAACCGCAGGAACCGCTGAAA